>NC_071979.1:4363330-4388775 GCF_026283585.1 Hylaeus volcanicus
CTAATATGTCTGACCTAGCACTGACCTGTTCTACTTCTTAAACACTTCTACAATATCTACGTCTACAACATAAATGGGACACCCTGTATTTTAAAATTCATAGAATTTTTTACTGTTTGCTGTATGGATATATCTTAGCTGTTACATGTGATACCATTTCTCTTGGTATAAATGAATGAAAATTTCGTGTTCCACGAATTGTTTCTGCAAGTTCGCATCCTTATGTGTCTGACCTTGCACTGACGCGTTCTACTTCAGTTGTCTGACGAGGCACAGTCTTTGCTGTCTTACACTACTTGAAATGACTGACCAGATACCGTTTTTAATGTTATTCTACAAAAGATACCCGAACATGGTTCGTTCTGAGCTAGTCAAAATCACTCATTCGATAGCATAAAGGAAGAACAATACGTGCCATGGTTGGAATTTGTATCTCAAGTAGGAGAGTTGCCTAAATAGCCAAAATGGAAAGTCAGGTTTTTACCCGATTTCTAATGTATCATAACATGACAAATTTTGAAAAAAAAAATTGAACCATGTAAAACAAGGAGACATATTTCTTAAAATTTATTCAGATTTTTTAATCGAGGGTTCATGTGATAAAAATGAACAGTGTCGATTTAGTGTTGAAATCTTCAGAGCATTAAAATTATATCCTTAAAATAAGTAGATATTACCGTTACTATTATCCTGAACTCTTTTATATTTTCAGCATGATCTACCGTAAGAAAAAATTGTTTAAGAACACATATGACCTTCTTGATCGTCTACATACCTTTTAATGTATCGCCATTGCGTTAGCATTGCTTTCAGGAATATTATTATTATTATCGTCTACCTTATTAGACTCACTGGTTTTAACAGTTTAACAGTTCTTATGTTTAACCAAGTTTCCTCATCAAGTTTTCTAAACTGTACTTGTAAAGCTACTTTGAATACCGGGGCTTCATCGTAAAAACAAACAATTTTTATGGAAGAAATATTCTTCATTGATCAGAACAGTAACGTATGTTTACTAGTTCATCTAATTCACAACTAAAAAAAATGACTAGATTATTTCTCACGATCCCGAGACAGCTTTTGATCCCTGTTATCGTCGCCGTCGTCACCGTAACTCCCATTCTTCTCGTTCTTCTCGTTCTTGTTCGCTTCGCCGATATCGAAGTTGTTGTTGTCAAGAGAGAGAGAGAGAGAGAGAGGGAGAGAGAAAGAGAGATAAAGAATATACCCTCACGGCGATAGAGTCGACCGACGGCGTTGGGGATGCTTACGGGAAATGGGATGCGCTTGCACGAGTGGTATGCAGGGATCACACAGACGGAAATTAAAAAAAGGAGGAGTAGAGCGATGAATGACGTCCGATCAAAGCCTGAAATAGTCGTATCTACTTTCGCGGTTCAGGAAAATTCACGGAGCACGCTAGAGTATTTGCTGGATCCAGTTCGCTAAAAGTCATTTTCGTCGAACTCGTTTCAGATAAAAATAGATTGTTGCCCGTCTCAAGGTGAGTATTTATTGGCGTTACTGTGCAGTACGTGTTGTTTTTTTTTTTTTAAATTATTTATAGCGACTTTATAGAATTATTAGCGACGTACAACCAAACGTGTCGATATTAATTTTATTTTGATCGTGAAACAGAATTGTCTCGATTTTTTTTTTTATTTTTTGTTTTGCTGATTCACTTACCTGTAGAGTGTAGAAGCTAATAACTGGTACAGCTTTATTCCGTTTTGTTTTGTGTACCGTCAGTGTTTGTTCGAATTTGTTTCGAAAAATGGAAAGCTTCCCTTTTCCAATTTGTTTTTTTTTTTTCAGTCACTAGACACTTTTTTCTATCGTTCCTAACAACCTCGACCAAACAATCCTGTGTCTCCGCAATTGTTTCACTCGAGTCATCGTAGCGTCGTGAATTATATTCATGTTGCTGTTATAACACGTTTCCGATATATGTACATACGTAAAACAATATATTCTTCGAACAGTTGGGTCTATGGACACCGTGTATCTTCTACCGTCACCATTGTTTTCTTTTCGGTTGTTTTCTTTATATTTTCGAGTGTATGTTCCCATCAGTCTTTCAGCGTATATTTCTGATAAAAGGATCTCACCGACATGTCTTGCGTTACAAATACGAAAGTCCAATAGCCCGAAGACAGTCAGGTGCATCATGTGTAAATATGATTGCATCAAATATCTCCCTGTTTCCGAGGGGTGTTTTATCGGTATACTGTACTCGCTGCAACGTTGCAACGTCGCTTTATTCGTTTACATATTATTTGTTTGTTTGCTACAAGTTGATAATACTATGTGACAAATATGATTGCATCTGCTAACAAGCAGTATAAAAATGATTCAAGTTAAATTGTAGGCAACACTTATTCCTATTCATGAGCTCGTCACAGGATACAAATTAGAAGAGAATGCACGTGGTACGTGTGTATTGTTCGACCACGGCGTGAATAATACGAATCGTCCAGTACCGTTGAATTTGTTTCAGCTGATGAAATACAATTACGCATTCGTCGCACGGAACCGCTGGAAATGCGCTCGAAATTTCAGATAGGTAACATCGATATGCCATAGCCGGTCAAAATTTAATTAAACGCACGCTCTGGTAAGAAACGTTCCATCGTTGAGTTACGTCACGGACTCAGGTCTGACTCTAGTCGGTTATTATCGCTTTTAATTCACCGCTTCGAACTTCGCGAAATTCCAATTGGGAGTTTCTGAATTTTTTCGGGATAAACAGAAAATTTGCTGGTGATAAATTTCAAGGTATTCGAAAGAACGCTTCTTAGTGCGCGTGTCGGAATTTTTGTTTTTAAGGATGTATGGGTGGTACAATCGGAAAAAATATATATATGAAATTTTAATTAACGCGTTGACTGCCAGACTAATACTCTTGAAAATTTCTACTGTGATTAAGTTTCGTTTCTGGACTATTGGAAGCTACGTAATCAAACATTTATTGTAGTATTTATTTGTATAACTTCAGTGAAGGTTAAGAATTTCATTCGAATTTATTTTCGTTGATACTTAACATTCAGAATTAATTTTGTTCGTTCTTCGGTGGAAAGCACTGTCACCCATATACATATGGGTGACGGTGGCGATCAACGTGTTAATCGAGTATCTTTGTTATTACGATATTTAAACGAACAAATTTATAGTTATAAGCTTGTTTTTAATGTCAAGTTTCAAATTTATTATCTAAACGTTATTTTCGAATAACATAGTAAATTATGTAAGCGCTATCGAGAGGTTTAACCCTTTGCACTCGAGAGGTGACTCTCGGTCACCATTAAGTTTCACGCAGCAAATCTACAATACCTAATGTTTCATTTAGCTTTAATTTCTTTGGAGCTCGAAGTTGTCAATAAAATGATTGTCGGCGAGGAAAAGGTGACCATATTCTCAAATCTAGATAGCTTAGAATTCATGGCAATAGAATGCTAAGAAAAATCTCGAGTTGCTGGCAGATGCCAGAAAAAAGGCCTCGAGTGCAAAGGGTTAAAATAAATATAAATGGTAAATATTTTCTGTAGTACACGAAAAGACGTCATCGATCTGTGTTGCCTAGGGTGCCAGAAAACCTTGAACCGATCCTGCGCGGGGTTCTATCACGGTATGGACTTCTGTAAGCTGGACGTGATAACGCGAAATTAATGAATTTCAACCGATCCACGCCGCCGATGCATCGTCGAACGCAATAACCTTTAGGAGGGTGAGGGACGCATTTAGCTATTCACCACTCTATCCTTGTTCATGGGCGTTGCATTACTGGAAAATGTCGGGACTTATAGATCTTGTTCTGCCAGTAAATTTCGAAACGTAATTCCACGAGTATTTAGAGATTTACCAGAGCCAGAACGAACTTTGGTAATTTCGATAATCATGCTCGGCTGCGTTTATAATACACTCGCCTAAAATTCGATTTTAATTATGTTGTTAATGTCCAACGCGAGCCGTAAGCGCCCAGTTAGCAGCGACCATTCTCGTGCACTCTAATGCCGAAACGCGAGCGATGAAAATTATGAGCTTAGCGTTCTAAAATTTCTCGCGTCCTGCTCCGTGGTTCACAGGTAACAATAAGTCGAATTCCGTGATTCGTCCTGCTCGCTTATGGTCAGCAATTAATATGCTCTGCAATTCATTACTTTAGGTAACGTTTAATTATACGTTTATTTCTTCGTTGAAGAAATTCCAAATTTTCCAAACACTTTTGGTGACAGTGTGCTCATGAAATGACAAAATCAAGAAGTATCTTTGTTAATTCTTCGAGACTAACTTTGTTAATTTTCCAGACTCAACAAAAATCTTTGGCAGATCTATATTAAAAGATCTGAGAAACTGCAGAAAAAGTTTCAGACTAGAATATCCTCTTATCAATTTAAGTGAAATTGAAAAAATAATTACGGAATGATAAATCATAAAAAGTTTTCGTTTGTAAGTATATTAGTAATGCTATTGTTACTGAAAACAGTAGTCAATGAAATGCTTGTTATGTTACCAAATTGTTGAATGATATCTATCGTTGTGATACAAGTACACGATCGACAGTGATAAAATTGGTTGCTTTGTTATCTACTTTCATACTTTTCGATCACGGATATGACTTGCTAGATGATTCTATCATTTGCAGCTTACGAAGAACTGTACTTAACAAATCGAACAAAACTGCGCGTCCAACTTGGAGCAATCGATTTATCACACTACCGTGAGTTCCACCGTGTTGCGATCGCCAGTAATATGCACTGGTCGATCACTGGAAGAATTGTGCCATTGCTCGTTCATGATTTACTTTTGAGCTGACGAAGAACGATGGATGAATCGATCAGTGGCTGCACAATTTTTCAACAATTCGCTCAAGCATTCAGAATCTTGTCACGAGTGACGCTAATATTATTTCATCGATTTACACTTTACAATTGTTAACATTACTGGCTGTTTTAGGTAATTTAAAGTAGGAATATGAAATTTATCTATCAAAGATTGTCATATAATTTTCAAAATATTATTTCGGAAAATAGTTCATAATTATGCTTCTTGGTAACACGAACATTATATTATGCATATTTTTATGTTAAATATAAAAGATGTATTCAATTTACTTTTGTAGAATAGAAAAGTTATTATTATTATAATAATTATCTACGTATGTCCTGTTTGCCTAGGTGATAAAAAATCAGAAAAATCTGGAAACAAACGATTCGACGACCGAGGAAAATAAAGATTACTTTTGTGCATGTCATTTTCAAGTATGCAGTATTTATACTTTACACTTTATTTTCATTCGTGAACATAATTTTTCGTTCGTTACTAAGATTCACATTAAAACATAGAGACACGCTTAGTAACAAAATGCAATAAATTTATAAATCAACCATACATATAAAAATGATTCAAAAAATTATATACATGTATATTATGATAAATATTTGCTGCTGAAGATGTATTAGAGGGACCGAATAGTAATCAAAATTTCATCAACATTTATTTTTTAAAGAAATCTTAAATACTAATTCAGAGAATAATTTCCATCATTTTCGAAAACTTTTTGCCAGGATAAAGGCACTTGTGCGATTCCTTTTTCCAAGTCGAAGACATTTTGATTACTTTTCGGTCCCCCTGATATTTAAATTAAACAGAGAAAATAAAAGAAATAAAAAATGTCATTCTGCGATACCATATTCTGTACAAATGTCGCAGGTGTGCTAATACTTATCTGTACGTTTATAATCTGTCGGTGATGGTCTAACGGAGTGTTTTACTACTTTGTCTTCGAGTGTAAGGCAGATGCCTTTGTAAATCTTTTGCATTAAATTCGTGCGTTGAATTTATCGGTCCACGAATGCCCACACGTTTCGATACACCTTGTATTTACGTGTACGCGCGTATATGCGCCTTAATGTGGCTCTGTCGGCTCGTTGTCCATGTTGTATTTGCATCGAAACGAGGCAGCCTTACCGCATAGTTACGTGTTAATGCATCCCTCTTCTTGTGTTTGCGCGCTCACACTGTACCCAGGGCAGTATTTCGCGAGGTTCTGTTTATTACTTGACAATTAGAGTATAGAACGCAGGCATAGGTAATGGTATACCGGAACTGTGACCGGCAGATTATTTGAATACCTCCAGCTGCGCGTATGAAACTTCTGTATTCGTGGGAGGGGTTGATTCAGTTTAACGCACGCGTACGCGCAGCGACCGAGTGGATACATTTACTCTCTCTATAGCTCGGAATAATTATCGAATATTATAATCAGTTGTATTTAGCCCGCTTGTTCGCTGTCATATTTTTCCTTCTGCAAATATTGATACCATTACAATGTTCTTTCGTTGTTCCGCCAGAGTTCAGGGTAAATATTAGTTCAGCGTACATGTTGGCGAATAAAATTTGAATGTTTGCGAGTGTACGTAACATAGTAGCACAAAAGTGATACAACTGAAGAATGTTCAATGATTGGACCAAGCGGCTGTTTGATTTCGTATTCGTAAATTAAGCAGGCCATTTTACTTTACACACTTTCGAATATCCTTTAGATTTTCCGCATTATTTTTACGCGATTATACTGTAGGTTATCTGGGATAAAAAGTGTTTTCGGTACGACGAGTAAAGGGTTAAACTTTACTTTGGCGGATCTAAAATTTTTAAGTTTCTTTTACATAATCCTGTAGATTTCGAAAATGTTAGTTTCAAGGCGTTCTTCTTCTACTTTACTTAATTACTTAATTACTTAATTACTTTATATAATTATATAATTATATTGAATAACCAATTCGGAGGCGGCGGAAAATTAAAAATTACGTACATTCAAAATTACCAAGCTTGGTTTCACTTTGTATCAGCGGAACAAAAAATATGACCTTAAATTATAGATATTGATATCACACCAAATGTTATCCCAAACCTACTCAGACAGTATTTCCATTGAGCGAGTATACACATTAACAATAATCGATAGACCGCGGATCTTTATGCATTTCTAGGAATTTTGAATGTGCAAGAACCTACAAAATGCAAACAATATGCAAGAATATGAAAAAGATTGAAAGGAAAGTTCATGTTATAATATCTTCAGAAGAAAATAAATTCCTATTTAGGTTCAATTTTTGTGGGCACGTTCCCGAAGATTTTATTTTGCATAAAGATCCGCGGTCTAGTAATCGATATTTCCACCCCGAGCCTCCGACAAAAATGCCCCAAACCCTCTCAGACAGTATTTCAACATAAGCAGTATAATAAATAAATAAATAAATAAATAATTTTCCAAATTCTCGAGTATGTTACCAATGTTGTACCACCAATAGTCGAGACACAATGTTAACGAATAATCGTATGAAATTTGTATTCGCGATAACGCAATTAATTTCTAAAATACACGGCTCTGAAAGCGATTAATATCTTCAGCGGACAAACCAGAGCCCATGCTGCAGTCGCGGTTGATCCACGAACGCATCGCGATCGGGTATAGGACGATAACGCCGATAACGAGAGAGAGAGAGATAATTGTATTTTGATCGAATAGCTTCAAAGGGTCCGTGTCGATCGAACGCCGTAATCGATCCACTATGCGCACCGTTTCAAATGTGAATTCGCGATATCTGATATAGGTATTTATCCGTGGAATGCAGGTGCGCGTGCACAGGCCGGAAATTCCCTGTAGATTAAATTCGTGCGTGCGAAATCGGCGAGTGGCAGACTGGGAGATGAAGGAGGAAGGGTGAATGCCGGAGCTCTCGGTCGCGGGAAGAGAGAAACGTTGCCATCGAATCGGGGTAGGAACGAACGAACGGACAAAGCACTGAATATCCACGGTTCTGCAAATTCCAGCAAGCACTCGAATCGGAAACTGGTTACCTTCGCCAGAGGGAACGAGTTACGCCTTACGTTTTCGGTCTCGGAAATTTCGCTATCGCCATCCCGGTCTATTCGCAGATTTAACGAGTAAACACTCCGCGCTGCTTGTTTTCCAGACTTACTGCGTCGCTGATTGTAGCATGATGTATCTGGCCGAGTGCTAGCTCCGAACGAGTTTACTGCGAAATGTAAAAAGCGATGGTGTAACTTGCTACAGGTGTGCGAAGAGGTAGTTGGTCATTAGATAGGATGAACCTGTAACCTTCTAGTTCGTCTTAAGGAGGTGTTCTACTCTAGAGCGTTAATTTTCAATTCCTTTTCAGGGTTCGTATATTGCTGGGACAAACATTTTTATATTTGATAAAAGTCAGCACTTTTAAAAATAAATTTCGTTAAAAGATTCGTAAAACTAACGAAGTTACGAGGCGAAGGTTATCATGGTGGGAGGGTATATAAAGTAATTTAGTTCCTGAATACCTTACGAATACATTTAAAAAATGTCTGCAAAATTTCAGCGCTTAATTTTAACATTAACACGTACCACAAACCTTCGAATGTTTTAAATTGGAAAATACATGCAATTTTTTCAGTTATTTTTTTTTATAACTCCGGTAAAAATTGATGAAACGATTTGAAAGGCAGAGTTAGTACTTATAATATAATAATAGGAACAAGCCCTAAGAATTTTAAATTTTTATATACTTTATTATAATTAAATTATTTCCTTATACATCAGCCCAACAAATACAAAAGATATTTTCTCTACTTGAAACATTTTTTGTAATATTATCTTGAATGCTATAAATATGAACTTATACGCAATTTTTCGCCATTTGCAATTCCTATTTCACCTGGCATTTTAATAATTTTCTTTCAATAATTGTAGTTTATAATTCTAAAATCCTCCTTTAGCATATTCAATTCCTCTATAATGCGTGTATGTCACGTTATATCACACCTATAAATCACACTAACTCGATTAACTTTTACGACATTAATTTGCCATAAAAACAGCGGTAGACAAGTTGCACCTGAACACATCGATCACGGATCTGTCTCCTAATAATATTCACTTATTAATTAATCGAATGAACCCATGAATCATTTATGAAGGCATGATCAATATAATCAGTTCGCGTACACATCACTAACATTTCATGTTATGATTGCAAATTCCCGAGCAATGATTTTCAGATTCCAAATGCAGTTTATGGTTATTGATTAGCCACGGCGATGATTAGTTGTTTAGTGGTTGTTGCCGTCATAATAATCTCGTCAATTAATCCCAAAAGTAATCAAAACGCATTAAATTACCGTTCAATCTTGTTAGCAATGACATTTGTTTCGATATCGAAAAGTTTTCGAGATCCTCTTGAACGATGTATGTATTTATTGAATATCATTGATACGTCATATATTGTTATTTTTTTTTTTTTTTAATTGGTTTTCATTAAAACCAAATAGTGTGTATTCGAAACATTTTGTTATACTTTACACGATCGTGGAATAACGACGACTGCGAGGGAAATATAGAAATTACTTCAGTGAGATACTTTTGGTGTAGGAGCAAGAGTAAATGTCTGTTATTTGAACATAGTATAAAATACATGACTTTATTTTCATTTATTTGACTTGATATTATTATACTAGGTGTAGAATTTAATACTGACGTTATTATTTTTGTTTAAATTGTACATAATCTCGGTTTTTATATCACGTTAAATTTTCAGCAAGTTTCTCCATTGAATTTTCATTTAAATTGAAAAAATTCGTAAGAGTCTGTGTCAAAATTAGGAAATTTCGATATCGTTTTTCATAAAATTGTGGTGATCAGTTTAACACGTTCACTGCCAGACTAATACTCTTGAAAATTTCTACTGTGATTAAATTTTGTTTACAGACTATTGGAAACTGCGTAATGAAACATTTATCGTGGTGTTTAGTTTTGTAACTTCATTAAAGTTCAAGTATTTTATTTGAATTCATTTTCTGTGACGCTTAACTTTCAGAATTAATTTTCGTAGTTTTTCAGTGAAATCACTGTCACCCATATATGGATGACGTGGCGGTTAACGTGTTAAATCGAAATAGGGTCTTATGATTCACATTTGACCATAGAACAATCAAACGAAGTATTGTTAAAATCCTCTATTAAATAAATCCACGGAACAACTGCCTTATAAAACAACTTTATTATCACCACGAGCAGTCGAATGTTTTCAATGGCGTTCGATGTTTGACGCTTCGATTACTATTTGTATGAGAGGCTGTGAACCTTTCAAACGGTCTTCGTACGCGATTTCTCAGTCGAATATCAGGGATCGAGTCTCTTTGTACAGCCAAGGAGTCACTCGCAAAGAGTTCGTTTCGTCGGATCAGACACTGAATATAAGGAATCTCATGCAGAAGTATTGTCTCGTTTGTTGTATAGAATTCGCCGAACAAGACATCAGGTTCAGGTAAAAGGAAGCTGGCTCTTTTTGCGCGACAACGTGCAACCCCGCAATGCAGTATTGGTAAAGCAGCTCTTGACAAAGAAAAGAATTCCAGAATTATATCTGGCCCCTCACATTCTTCCGATTTATCCCCACTATTTCTTATTCCTCAAAGTTAAGTCCACGCTGAAAAGGAAGCATTCTGGAGACACGCGGGCCATTGAAAGAAACGTAACAATGAAATCGTCGATGGTTCGCGCGAGCGAATTCAACGAATGTTTCGAACAATTTCACGCGTGGCTACAGAAGCGTGTATAATCACAATGAATTTATTTCAAAAGTTAATGAAATGTACGTTCCATTTTGAATGGGGACCGTACTCTTTTGTAATTTACGCAGTCCTGGAACCGAGTTAATTACAGATGAATTAAGCTCTTCTATATTGTAATATTTTTAGAGAGGAGGATATATTAGATAATAATATAATGAAAAATCGTATTAAAAGTTTGGTTTCGAATCTATTTCGCAGATATGTAATTATGAATTCTACCATACGAATAACTGTATGAACGAGTAAAACAGTATCGTTAATCTAAAATAATTTAAAATGTATGATTCAAAGTAGTTTTCGTGACCTTTACAATTATCCCATTGAAATTTCAAACTCTGTATTTTAACCCTTAAATGGACGATTTTTGTTTCACGTTTTCAAAGTTTTCTTCAAAGTGACATTTGACATTAACTTATTTTCAATGCATACAAATATTGGATAGTGCCAACATTAAAAAAAGTACAAAATTCGTTCAGAAATAAAAACTAGTTGTCAAAATTAACAAAAAATTAAAAGAAGGTCTATTTTATCTGTGATGTTTAGTATGTTGTTTAAAAACAACATTGTCCATTTAAGGGTTAAAGTGTCATCTATTCCTTCGTTAACTAGAAGTAAACTTATAAGCTTTTCCTGATGGTAGTGTTTTTGAACCGAGAAAAATATGTCAATGGAAACTTGTACTCCTTACGGTTTTTACTCTGAAACACATTTTTTCAAGGCTTTATTACCAAAAAGGTAAAATTACAATAGTGTACATCTTGGTAATATTTTAGTGATACTTGTTAGTATGTATACACGAGAAAGAAACATAAGAACAATAAGTATTAGGTCGTCCTAAAAGTTCGTGCCATTTATACTTCTATTTCTCAAATGAATATGTTAAACATACTCTCAAGTGCCACAAGAAAAGATAATCTGTCTCGTTTCACAATAGTTTCTCACCTCTCTCACATAGTCATTATACCGTTACTAGAAAATTTCTGTGGTTTTTTATTAAATTAAGACACAGTCTTCGGCACGAACTTATGGGACGACCTAATAGAAATGGTTCAGTTGTAAGGTTGCAAACGACATAGTGAATCGACTGTCGCGACTCGAACGTTCTCCAAGGTTATTTCAGAAGGTGCGTTTGTCAGATCATTCTTTGCCCTATTTAAATTTGTATAAGGTGTCTCGGAGGTCATATTTCCCAGCCTTGTCGACGGTTCATAGTCGGGCAGATTCAAATTTGGTCTACCAAAGGGTCAGTGTTTGACTCAAAAGAAACTCTGGAAAGTTGTCCTGTTACCGGTCTTGGGTTGCTTTTGCTTTGCGAACTGGACCAGAAACTTGTTGAAAAAACCGACCTTTGCTGGCAAAAAGAGTTACACTCGAGGGTTCTACTACTCCCTTCAACATTTGTTTGGTATACTTTGCCTCGGCTTTAATACTTTATGACGAAAATGATGGTTACAGTTTGATATGAGACATTTTCTGGTCGAACAAGTTTGAATTCATTTATATACGACTACAGTCTATAATATGTCCGAATGGGACGATAAGGACTGTTGAAATTTTCATAAAATTTCTAAAACACAATTCAAATACTCGGAACATTTTTAAAACATCATCTCGTTCAACGAAGTGTTCACCATTTATTTGTACAACTCTTTTCCATCGTTTTACTAGCTTGTATATTCCTTTTTTATATAAAAGTCACGAGTTGTATTCATTAAAAATGAAATAATTGCCGATTTGTCTCCGACATCATTTTTGATACTTTGATATTTTCAATAATTACGAAATTTTTAAATTCGACAAATTCGGACGAGATTGTAATTATTCACAGCATTGTATATCAAGTACAAACATCAAACTTTTTGCTAACATCAATTTTATGCAATACATTAGCAAATTAATAGACTGCGGATCTTTATGCATTTATACATAGAAAATTTGAATGTTCAAGAAATTGCAAAATGTAAACAATATGCAAGAATATAAAAAAGATTGAAAGTAAAGTTCATGTCATAATATTTGCAGAATAAAATAAATTCCTATTTAGGTTCAATTTTTGTAGGTTCCTTGCTAATCGAAAACCCACACAAACTTTTTCTGGTTCCTATAACAACAATGTCACGTGTATAACAAGACAATAACCAAATGCTTGTAACAGAAGTTACGACAGAACTAGGTATATTTCCGCCATTCTTGGAGGTCTGCTTCCGGCAACAGACTAGAATCTCAGCCCACACGTCTGCCTTTTTTTTTTTTTGGGCACCGTGTGTTGCGTCGAAACGTGACGGCACTGCCGACAAGTCGATACGTCAACGTGACGCACTACAGACTTTCAATATTCCTCCATCGAATTGGATTCGTCTGTAGTTGTATGCCACGGTGTCTCGTGCCCTTCCTCCTTACCGGAAGGTCTGATCATTTCACGAATATCTACAGTCTGTTCAATAAGAGCGTGGACGTGATATTTCGGACAAAATTAATTCTTTTTTTAAAAGCTTTCCACTTTGTGCGACAAATTATTAGGTTCTAATGATTCTATTTTTCAATTTTGTTACAGGTACGTATACGAAAATCCATACAGTGTCTATAAATCTTGATCAATGATAGGGGGGTAAGTGTTTTTATCATAACTTTGCATAGAAGAAATACTCGCACACACTTGTGAAATTCACAAGTGATTCATTTTGCGCATAATTGTAAACAAAGTATTCTTCGTAAAATCAATATTTCAAAAATATCTCCTCATAGAGAATGGCAAGACGAAACTTTTTTACATTTACAGTTTATTCGTCCAACGGTTAGTATAAAAAATAAAAATTGAAAACTTAATAGTCCTTTTTCTCGAAACTCAATTACGTAGATTGTAAAATATAAATGTAATCGAATGAATTTTTTACTCGTTAAATCTCCGTAATAAATTCTGGTTTGGTATCGGGGAGATTGGAAATTTAACGCTCTTTCTAATGGCATATTTAGTTTCAATTTTTCGCTACGACTCGATGGAGTTATGGCCATTTAAAGAGCGTAAGGTCGAAAACACGAAAAACAAAATTAAAAGACAAAATACTCCTAAAATAAGGGATGTTTCGAAAAATATCTCGGACGAATTTTTTGTTGGAAATTAGTTCTACAATCGATTCCACGCGATAACTATGGACACCCTGTCTATGTCAACTTTCAATGGTCAGCCGATCTGTGTGAGCCTGCTACTTGAGGGTGTATATACGCTCTTCGCGGTCGAAAGGTTAATTAACTCCAAAATTTGCCGCACGATCGCTCTCGAAAGATTTTTTGCTACCTAAAACGAGTTTGCATTACGCAAATAGAATATTCGCGCAATAAACAACGAAATAACGCGTACTATTCTAACGTCTTACTACTTTACGTAATCCCCGGTATGTGCTCTTCCTTTGAATCTGATCTCGCATCAGGTATTCCGTGTGAGATGTTCCACGTTACGACGTAAGCGAGGGAGTATCCCCGCTAAGGATGATCTCCTTCCTTTTTGGGCTTAGCTTTTGTCGGTGAAACAACCGTCTCGGGCGGAGGCCAGTTGGGGCTGTGCCGATGCATGATACAAATCCTCGCCTATATCCTAGGATTCGCCTGGGCATCTCTATCTGCAGGAAGACCTCGTCCCCATTTCGAGGCGGATTATGCGTCATTCGTCGAGCGACAGGAAACGCTTGAAACGGAAGCCGGTTATCTGTAGGACGAATGTCAACCGCGAGCCTGACAGTCCTTTCCGTGTATCTATCGTCGTGGTCTGGACATTGTTTTGACTTCTGACAAGGCCAGACCGAGCAAATTAGGATTTCGATAATTGCGAGTGTCCCTGCGGAATGGTCGCTTTCGAAAACATCGCTTTCGTCATTGAACGCGCACCGTGGAATTGTCAAGTTTCTTTCCTCCTTCGTTGGACGTTGAGTCGTTCAAGTATCAAGTACTGTGAAATTTTGCTTACAGAATCATAGATTACTTCCCACGTTGGTGATCTTGAAATATGTTGTTAAGGACATCATTTTGAACAAATTTCTCTGTATATTTGTACGGCGGTCGGATTTAGTTTCGGAGATATTTGCAGATGTACAGTAAAAACTGGATAAATGCAAGATGGGATTGATTGGATAAATGCAAGATGACTATCACCACCACTGGTTCCTTCTTAACGCTCGGTGAGAGAGCAGTGTAATATGATTCCGTGGGGATGGATAGGAATTAATATGATTAAACACCCACGATTATATTCCACAAGGGAGAGTGTTTTATTCTTGACACAAAAATGTACGTTATCGGAAAAATTCGAATCGTGCGTTCTATACGTGTTCGTTCACGGTCGTGACTCGCTACTGACTCGTTATTGACTGCTGACTGCCGTGTCCTGCCGGAATTCATACCTGGTTCAGGACACGGATGGCGAGTCCGGGAAAAACCCAAATTCGCACATCTGGTCGCCGTGTCGTGTTATGTGCAGATGAGTACGGGAAATTTATGTTTTGCTTTCTTTCTTGGACACGCGCTTGCAACTAATGCAAAAACGCTCCATCGATCGGATCTAGGTTACGATGGTTGCAGGGTAGTAAACCGAATGTTCTCCTGGCGCCAGTTTTCCTAGCCAGGCGTCGTATACCTAATTGCGTCGTAATAACCTTTGGAACTCGCGAATTTTCGCAATTTGCATCTTTATTCTGTTCGACGCGTTATAAAAAGCAGCGACTTCTCGAACTTTGATACTTTGTTTAATCCTTAGCGATCCAACTATTCCTCGCAGACAAATTTTAACGTTGGTAGTCCATGTAGGTACTCCTCTCGAGCGCTCGAACGATCGCTGCGACAAAGAAAGTATTTCTATTTTATTAGAAAGCTTTTCGCTTCAATTTTATGTAGAGCGATTTAGAACTACGCTTTTTTTTCCAATTTTGGAATAAAGTATAAATTTGTCATTGAATTTATTATTTGAAAATATTATTTATGATTCGTACAGCGAAATGTAGCTTTCCATAGAATTGCTGGTTTGATATTCGAACTAGAATTCTTCGTACACCGCGCAACTGCTTTAACTAATAAAGCTATTCAGGCGATATCAACGAATCCTTCCCTCTTGAACTCTCATTATCAAAATAGCTGCTGCTTACGAATTATAGTTTTATTTCTAAATGAGCTCGATCAGGAAATTGGCCGGAAGGATTTCTACATCCAGTCAATTTCATCTCATTCTTACGAATTTTCCTCTTGATCGGGTGGCCATTGCAGCGTTTCAATTCTATTTTCGTTTTTTCGTTGTATTTGCGAATTCGTGTTAAGAATTATCGCCTTGGGACCAGGGTGATATTCAAATTCTTTAAAATGCAGGATAGAATACAAACTTTAACAGTATAGTATTGCATTACGCAAATAGATTGGTAATTTATAGTTAAACTGTATCGTTAACTGTTTCCTGTTTACTTCTGTTATTAAATTATTATTTAATATCGAAATGATACTAGTATCTACGAGAAAATGTTTCCAAGCTTACTTTAAGATCGAAGGTGGTTATTTGGCATAAATCGATGACATACTGCCACTACAAATGTCGTTGAATAAACAATACAATTTAAATTGTTGGTATAACCCCGGGAGAAATTTATATTGAATTGATTAAGCCTTGTGTGAAGTTGATTGGTTGATTAGTTTTTGCGCTTTTCGAGGCTCTGATTTGAAAAATGTAGTTTCGAGATAATCGCATTTAAAGTTTTTAGCGAATGTTTAGACTTAGATTAGAGTTTTTAGATTATAATATTAGGGTTAGTATTATTTGAGTAAAAAATTGATAAAGTAGGGTAAATATTCAATGCAACTTTTCAATACAACGATAAAATAATGGTGATTAGATATTTCCAATTAAATTTTCAAACAATTTTCTTTCAGTTTCGTTGTCTTTGCGACAAAACAGATTATTGAGAGAGTTAACATCCTTGCTGTTATAAACAACATAGGACGGGATTGGAAATCGTATAACGAGTACGTTAAAAGTAGGGTAAAAAAGTTTCGAATCGTTTTATCTTTGTCAAACTACCAAGCATTCATCGATAACTGAAATATAAAGAGTTACATAGCATGTACGTGTAGACACATCGTTGACTAGACGTTTTCCAGACACGTAGCATGAATTCACGGTCTGATAACAGAGGTGAATTTAGTTAACACGATAGTAATCGCCAAGAATTACCGTATGATTGTCGTACTTTGCCTTGAATTACCACGCTGGGTGGAAGGTGTTGCTTATTGCATCGATGTACGTTAACTCTCCGTGTACTTGTACACCATCTATCAGGCTTACCACTCCGCGTCGAGTTCGCCAGAATACGGACTGAATTTCTCCCCTATAAAATGCTAATAATTATTCGTTGGCGCAAGGATGAAATGGAAATTCGTCACGTATTTTTCCTGTTTTAACCGCATAGTTTGTGTTGACTCCCACGGACTCCGTGGAGATGAATATTCAGGGAACAAAAAATCTTATTTGAAAACACGATGACGTTCATAGCTATAAAATCGAAGTACCGTTGTATGGTAACAGTTTCTTAGTACAAATGCAGATATTAAAGCTTATATTAAGGGTACAAGTAGTCTGAGCGTTGGTATCTGTAGTTCAGATGGAGAGATCATTCAATGACGAATCAATTGTTTCAAATAAATAGATAATGACAAGAATCTTTTTGGTTTTATAACAAATCCAAATCTGGCGTTGAAATAACGGGGAAAATGTTTCAAACCATACAATGTACACGAGCAGAACTCTCTTAAAAACTATTTTTCTTCAAAATTTCAATTTGAGTTTCGCTACGGAAATGCGTTTCAGTGTCCGTAGAAATTTTCAAGTTATTTGTAGGTAATATTTGATTTTGACGCGATGTCTGTTTATTCGCCATGGTGAATCTTAATGAAGACTGATCATGTTTAAGAAATCATAGTTATTGAGAAATTAACAATATGAAAATCGAAATTGAAAATTGGTTAGATGCGAAAACCATAATTTAAACTTTTGATTACTATCAAAGAGAAACGGTAAAATTGACTTATTATTTCAGAGGAGTACGCAATAATCCTGAACAAAAATCCTGGAGGAAATAATCTGGTGGATTGAAATAAAATAAATCAAAGTTGAAGGATACAGGAGAGGGTGGGGAACCGTAATGCAGTCAAAAAAGGGATGATTCTTCGTATAATGGCATAAATTATTATTTAAGGTGTCTTTGACTTTTTGTAAAAACAAAATGTTCCTTTGTAAAATGGTTTACATTAAAATTTGTAGCTGTCAACGAAGTAATTAACTTTTGTTTCGAACATATTTTCTTCAATTAATCGGGAATGTGAAACATTTGCGGATCTATGCGATGAACAACGCAATATACAGCGCAGATATCAGCGCAAGTAGAAGAAACTAGCAATGGTCAGACTCGTCAGCCAGGACGAGTTCAATTGCACGCGTATTCGATAAGTTTTTAGAATCGATTTTCTCGAAAAGAATCTCCGTATCACAAAATGTTATAGCTGCTTAATTCACATTTGCATTAACAAAAAAAAACCCTTTTTTGTTATACGATTTCCACCCCGTCCTATGTTGTTTATAGAAATATAAATAAGAAATGTAGAAAAATAGGAACTTATAAATTATACTATATACTACAATATAATACAAAATTATCTTATTATGTAGTTTCGTGTACGTATTTCTCAATCTGTTTCGCGAAGGTGGCTCCTTATCGTAAAACACGAGACTTGATCCTCTAACGCCTCTTGAACATTCGTGATTGGTTTATTTCGAGTTTCGAATAAACAGTACCTCGCATTACACTGGTAATAACGCTTCGCATTTTCCCACAATTGCTTTCATTATTTCCTGAATCCCCAGGGATTAAATTACCTGGAAACGAACGCACGCTCTTTTTCAGATATTCCCGTATTAATTTCAAGCCTCTCGTAAAGTAAATAACCGATTGTTCTGAAATTGAAGTTCGTTGGGAGTTTTATCGCTTAAAAGTTGAGAGAGAATTCGAAATGCTCGCTAATTAACAGCATCGCGGTACTTTTGTTTAAGTAAACGCGCGAACGAGAAAATTTATAGCTTCCATAGGTTCGAATAAACTTTTCATCCTCGTTTTAGTGATTGAAGTTTTGACTATGAGAAACATGTATCGCAGCAGATGAGGACGAAATATCAAGGTTCCATTAAATTTGGCCGGCATTGCTTGACTGTGCCGAATTAAAAAAGTAACGATTTAGTTATTTAACTCTTTACTGCGCAACTATTGTACTTACAAATAAATAACAACTATTTGTCAGACTCGCTAGTTTCATCTTGGAAATTTGATGATTTTTCGCAAAAAAACTTTGATTTTTCAAATTTCGACACTTAATTTTTCCCATTTTTTCTCCCAAAAGAAACTTTATTTTTTCCCCGTTTTATGTTGCAAGTCCAATCATGAGCCGAATTTTTTTTTTTCTTCTTTAATCGAAACAACTTTCTTTGCGATTTTTACGCAATTTAACGTTGCTCTTATAATAGTCGAAATGATTGGAATGCCCTATATATATATTTTTTCCTACAAATTGTACTAGTGCGAATTATAGTTGTTGAATAAATTGAACAAGCTGTACCTGTTACGCAAATTACAAATGTTATACATGTCGTGCAAATTATATAAATCGAGCAAGTTTGAGATTAACACCTCGCTTATTTTGATGAAAATTTGGAGTTTTAGAATACCTCGTAAATAGGAAGCGTTAGCAATTTAAAATTCATTATTTCGGCTAAATCTAAAACGCGCGGAACCGTTGATTTCTACGGCGGCCTTTAATTAATCCGACTTAATTAAGTCGAGATACTTTTCCGTGACCGTTAGAGTGATAACTCTCTTCGAGCTTGCCGGGCGATGTGCGTGTCGCGGCGCATTCTTTCCGTGAAACGTTCATGGAAACGCGTAGCCTGACGGTTCTGAGGAATTCCAGCGTCCGTCGAGGTTACTCGTCCGAAGCGGACGCGATTTTAAGCTTAGCGGGCATTAATTAAGCACTGCATCCCGGAGGTCACCGGGATCTATCGATCCCGAGTCCCCCGTGAGTCATTACTCTGCGAGCTCCCCTAACTCGAGACGTGTTATACGATCCCCGTCAAGGCTCATAAGCTTGCACAAATGTTTCGATTTATCTAATTGATCGATCGATAATAGCGATGGGACCGAAACGCGATACTCCCGATACGTTCCTATACTTCAACGCCAAACTATCTTAAACCCATATTTTTCAAGAGCCATTTAAAGGGTGCAGTTACGCTACCGTTCATAATTCTTCGGGCACCTACAAGCATTACATAAATATCGCATTTATATTGTGAGAACAATATGATTATCTCGATCGTGTAGAATTCAAACTTTTAAATAATATGCAGACGATTCTCAACGATAGAAACGAATTTCTCAAACTAGTAGATATATTAACGAAACATGAAGTAATGAGTAAATTCTAATTGAATTGTAGATATTAACGTGGCCACTAATAACCATGTAGTTGATGTGATCTTAAACAAAGTAATTAAAAAAGAAAAAAATATGATTATTTCTTAATAAAACTAATATTTAGAGAACGTTTTGTTACTACAGAAGAAGTACAGTGCGAAATAAATGCGATTCTCGTTGCTAGTTGCTACATAATATTTAAATATTTCGTTTATTTATACAGGGTGAGATTGTAAAAAATCTCGAAGGCATGTGATTTAAAAGAAAAACAACCTGACACGCGTCCTTTAATGTTTCGAGTGCGGAGTTAAATGGCACTAATTTTTTAACGCGTGGGTGTTTTCAAAGTCATTTTTTCTTTTTTATCATAAACCCATACTTTTTTATTTCGGAATCACATTCTACGTAAATGCACAACTTTTGTCCGAAACATTTTTGTGTAAGTTCAATATTTTTTAAGTTGTTTAGCTTACTTTTTCGTGTTTCTGTCATGGATAAATTTGTTTTTAACGCCACCCGATTACTTTCTATGGGGTTATCCGAAGAAAAAGGTATACCACGATCCACCTACAACACCAAAAAACATGAAAGAACGAATTATATATCATATAAAATAAAACAATAGAAACAATAGAATAAAATAATAAAGAAGGCTATATTGGTAAAATATTAACATATCCGCAGATTCGGAAGTGTCCGGAAACTTATGAACGATAGTGTACCTTGGACGCGAGAAAAACTCTTCCAATTTATGATGGAACTGTCGCAAAATGAATTTTCCGCGTTTAAATATGAAATATCAAAGTAATGAAATGGTTTAATTGAACGCAAAGTAAACACACCGAATATAACGTTGCCCGTTCGAGTGTACAGTAATTTGTTTAAAATTTTAATATTCAAAAAGGTTGGTAAAAGGATCTGGTAATTTAGATTGTCGGTTACAATACTTGCCCCCTCCCTCAATATTGCTCCCTCCTCCATAATGCCCCCCTCTCCAATGCCCCAAACATACTCAGACAGTATTTCCACGTAGACAGTATACATGTTATTACGTAACCATGTTTCTGATATTTTATTAAAATCTTCATAGTAGTGTTTGATTCAGTCGAAATAAATCAACGCGATGGAAATACGTGAAGCATTCATGATGGCGTAAACTGTGCAAGCAAAATCAGAGAGCTTTTATCCGCAATTCACTTTTCACACCCTATGCTTTTTCCGTCTACTGTGCGAGCCCCAGCCGCCTATTCAGACCAATTTTAAATCCGACAAGGTGTACGTTGCTCGCGAAGCCAGCCAACATCGCAAACCGTGATATCCAATGCTCGTCGCTTGTATTCACGTCTTCTTTTCGATGCTGAGAACGATATTCGGAAACTTCGCGGGCTTCCAATCGATTCGAAAAAGAAGAAATGGAATTGCTCTTTTCAATTGAGATTTAAAACAATGATCGTCGATAAATAAAGGTTCGCGTACAGGATGAAGTCGAGTAATAGATACATTTACTCGTAAAATTAATTTTTAGAAAACAATTATAACTAACTTCGAAGAACATTAATGTATATATTAAAGTTAACAGTTAATGTACATATATATTATCTACACATTTGAAAAAGAAATAAATAAATGTCGAATTGAGTTACCCGCTCATTTTGGAAGTCGGTTAAAAAGTATCACCCAGCCCGTACTCGTAACACAAAATGAAATATTAATTCTGAAAATTTATTTAAAAAAGGTGTTTTCATTTGTCCAGTTAATAAAGAAACGCGCATAAAACGATTTGCGTAAAGTTAATATTTATTTTACGCAAACGTAGTTAGTAGAGCGTGGAACTTTATGGGAAATAAAATCTTTGTAAACGTACCTACGAAAACTGAACGTAAATAGAAACTTATTTTACTCTGCAAATATTATAACATAAACTTTACTTTCAATATTTTCTTTTATATATTATTGCATACTGCGTGCATTTTGTAGTTTCTTGCACATTATAATTTCCAATAAATGCATAAACAACGAAAGTGTAATAATTACTTACAGACGAAAATTATCACAGCTTCTATCCGACGCGATGAACTCCAGTTTGTCTACTGGATCCTTATTTTGTAAGGTAGTTGGGATTATAAATTGTCAGATAAAAGCGAAAAAGGGCAGTGACATTTCCTAGAGGAAGAAGGAGAGGAGTTCTTTAGGAAGAGAAGAGGAAGACTGTTCTAAACAGCAGTCGTCGAGTGTGCGTCGCGCTCAATTAAGCTGGCCGAAATGAAACTTCGCTAATTAACAGGCGTCGCTCGGAGGCCGACGGTGGTTGGCCAGACACTCGTATCATTCTTCACGGCCACAAAATTCGAACCTCAACCCAGACGCGGACGAAACCATGGAATAATTAAGTTTGCACGCGCGAAGATGAGGTCGGAGCCATTAAATCGCGTGTCGATTAATCTAGACGCCGCGGATCGCGCATATTTCTGACACAGGTGCTCACAGACGTCGCAAACCAAAAGTAAAAGGACTCTTAAAAATTAAAGAATTAGATGAACTATCGTGAAATCCTTTTTTTTTTTTTTTTGTTAACTGATAATACGAATACTATTTGTTATTCTATTTTAATCTTATTAAGGAATTTCTAGAAACCGTCATTTATTATTACTGACATTTATGAATTTCATCATTTGTACAAGTTTTTTGTGATTTTGTTTATAAACTAATTGAATTTCTTGTAATAGAGTAGAAGTATTTTCTTTTTTAATAGAAAAGTATCGAATATGAAAAAAAGAATTCTGTTTAAAAAGTACTTAAAAGTTATTATACAAGTGCTTGATACATAAATTTCTAGTTTCTAGATATTTGATTCAAAAAAAAAAAATATAGAAAGTAAATTATAAGCATTTGTATGTTTTTGTGAAAATAAGAACGTATTTAATTATTGATAGTGGGACCACACGATTGACTTGTTAGTAGCTCTTACCGAAGAAAATTCTTGGAGTGCAAAAGATTAATTTTGCTGATGTCGCACGATATACCACAAAACTCAGCGAGACTGGGTCGACCGTCAAATCCGTGATCGATTGAAAAATCTCGTTGCACCGGATAACAGGTACCAAAGCACTTTTTTCTTTTATCTAAAGTTCGCTGGTATCGTGAGATTTTAAACCGAGTTATTTTATAGTCTTTCGAGACTTTAAAGGATGTTTATGAAAAACTGTGCCCCGCGTATCCGATTCACTCTACACGCATTCGCAGGGGATTGCCCATAGTAGTTCGTAAAAGTTTTACAGTTGAACGTTATGGCAAAATTTCTGCATGATACGGCAGAAGCAGATACCACTCGTAAAGTCGAGCTTTCATATTTGATGAGTTGTTTCTTCGTATGAGGACGCTGTAATAGCATTTCAGTCGGTCATAGCAAGTACCGTTAAAATTTTATTATTATACTGACAGGCAGTTTTATGCATGGAATTTAATTTTCAAGCTCGTCGAAAACGAAATTTCTGCAGAATTCAATTACCATATTACACGACGTGAATCCGTACATTTTTTTCTTAAAATGTTGAGACCTAAAAGTAATACTTTAAATGTTTGAATAGATTAGAAAGTATGTATATTTAAACGTTTATAATATAGAGACCATTACTTGTTATTTGGTATTCTTTATTCTCCGATGTGTGTGCAATTCTAATTCCTGACTTCTTTTTCAATGCGATAAAAAACGTAAATATTGCACGATATTTTATCAAAATGCCACGCGGCTTCTATGACATCTCCAACACTTGTATGATTGACACTGGTCAATCGAAATTCAGATATTTTTAAAACTTCGTTTCTCGAAAACGAAAGAGAGTCGCTCCTTACTACTTTCAGAGATTGTTCTACGTACCATTTTTTTTACATCTGAAAAGAAGCTGATTAAACAATTCGGAACACACTTCGCGATATCCCCTCGCTAGGCTGGAGTTTTCAACTAAAGTCAAAAAAGCATAATATTTGCAAAAATATACCTGGTATTACGATACCGAAATAATGATACACCGTTCGTTATGGGCACTGTTCTCTTTAGACGTTTCTAACTTCGTTAATTTTTTGATAACAACAAAATCCTAGATATATTTTCAAAGGTCTAAGAAAATGCGAATAAATATTGATTTTTTCAAAGTTCTAGACCAGAACACTTAATTACCATTTCTGATTCGCAAGTATTCTAAAATATAATCATACTATATTGCAACCGATCTGTCACTGATTTCTATAATCCATTATCAATCACTCCCATCAAAGTACAAAACAACTTATTCAGATAATGCGTACAAAAATTTCGCACGACCCTTGTAGACGGGTTGAAATTCACAAAGCACAGGGATCTGAAAACTGCGCTGGTAAAGCTAGAAAACTGTTATCTAATTAGGTACCTTGAAAACGCGAGGCTGCAAACGATGTTCGAAATTTCCTAAGCATGAATACTTTTGCGACGGTACATTGTCAGAATTCAATGACCACTCGAAAAAATGATCAAAGTGGGTGAGCTATCCTGAAATACTCGTGCCATACGCCACGCAAGTACTCTTCACGAGTATGGGAAACAGTTGTTGACGAACCCTGTAAACTTTTTAGTCACGAGAATATAAACATTGCACAAACGAAGAACCACCTATAGAGTGTCCCACGAATACAGATCGCCTGTATATCTTCTCTACAAACTAATCAAAATTTATGAAGTAGATTTTGATTAATAAATCGTGTGGTTAAAAATTACTCGGTTAATTCCCAGGTTCACGCATGAGTGGATTAATTAACGATGCTGTTCTAGCTTATTAGGCGGAGAATTCGCTGGTATATTAAAAAGTGCAGCGGATATTTAAAACTGTACTGGAAAATTGTCTCTAATTAAAAATTAAAGGTAGTTCGCAGAAGTAAGTACTTTTCAATTTTGTGTGGATTTATGTACGGGCGTCGTATTCCTCATATTATCATGATCGTTACGTGCTCTTCGCTCTGATATATAAAACGTATCTGCATACATATTTATGTGACTTTATCACGCATAATTTTAAACGGTGCCAAGAGAGAGAAAAATTACTTTAATCTTTTAATCGGCTGTATCGTTGTTTATCAAGCAGTAGATACGTATTTTTACGAATTCTTGCTGTATTTATTTCAAATACGCTTCCTCGATAAGGATAATTTATGAACTGAAACGTATAAGCTTCTGCGCGAATAATCCAGCGATTTATTTTTAGACATTGAAATTCAATAGTCATTTTTCTTTGTAACAAATATTACTTCAGATTCGTGAGAATATTGATAAAGCGATGGAAGTCAGCACTCTAA
>NC_071979.1:4388785-4391538 GCF_026283585.1 Hylaeus volcanicus
ACAGTGAAATGATTAACAAGTTTGAGCTATATCTAAATGAGTGTACTCCATTACAGCATTTATTAGTTATTATTCTTTGTAACAAATATTATTTTAGATTCGTGAGAATATTGATAAAGCGATGGAAGTCAGCACTCTAACAGTGAAATGATTAACAAGTTTGAGCTATATCTAAATGAGTGTACTTCATTACGTCATTATTCACCTGGCAAAACGTGTACCTAAAGAATAAATAGAATTGAAGTTGAGATGGTACCCGAGTGACGAGTACCTTGGGGACGGCCTTGACTCGGCCATGCTCGCACTAGATTCTATGAAACGAACAGCGAGCAGAGTTTGGAACGTTGTTACTCGTTAAAACCAACGGGCTACGGTAGAATTACTATCGACCCCGAGGAAATAAATCATATTGTATTTTTGAGCAAGCGCATCCTTCCGCGCTGGAATGGCTATTTTCTGAAAATGCACCGCTGTAAAAACGGATGGCTGGCATTCAGATTTTATTGCATGACACGTGTATGTATATCGTGTACACGGTTGATGGATCCCCCATTTTTCTTTTTTTTTTTTTTTTCGTTTCAAAGCACAGATTCGACATGATTTATAAACACATCCCGCGCGTCGTCGTTCTGGTATAATGGAAGACGGAGAACATGACTTATTCGAACCGGGACGTACGCTTCTTTTTTTTCGAAACTCGTTGTTCGTCGTAATCCTCTTTTGAAGGATTACTTAAATTTCGTCAAAGTGGTAAAGAGAGCGTAAAAATATACGGGGGTGTTCATTCGAAAATTTTTCGACGGGGAAAAGAGGTGGGCAGTATCAGCTTTTTATTTGAGTGACGTTTGAATGGTCATTTGGATAAAATGATAAAAAGTTAAAAGATAAAAAGACGAATTCAAGCATGTATAATAATATATTCACCTTCAAATGACCTTAAGTTATTCTTATATAATCATATTCTAACATACAAAATCAACATATCATACATGTTCAAATTGTTGTTTTTTCATCGGGTGCAATGATACAATAATGAAAATATACCCCGTTCAGTTAAAAAAACCGCCAATGACCTTGAATCTCGGAAAATATGACCTTGAGATAATTGTTTTGTCTATCATAGTACGATAGGCAAACTCATTTAACAAATAATGGATAAACAATTTCTTTTTTATTCATCCACCAAATTCTCTTATAAATCAGAATCTTTCCTAAGTCTGTCGAAGACGATTGTAAAAACTAAAAAAGACGATTCTTGAACTATTTTATCAAAGCTAAACCAAGTAAGCAACAAATTTTTGTTCATCTTTTTATATTCATTTTTGTTTGGAAACGACAGAAAGGGATCGGTGTCAGAACGTCGAGCCGTGGAAATGTCCTCGTCCTGCGACCCTTTCAGAATTGAATATTGTATTTGCTTACTGGAACTGGATCTGAATTTACAGCCATTCAAAGCCACTTTCGCATTTCCCGTTGCTGTCACAAAAACGAAATGGAAGGATATACCACGCTGGAAACTGATTCTCGCGATGTCTTATCGCAGGCCAACTTCATTTCCGACTGTGTAATTTAAGGCTGAATATCAGCCGGATTTCGCTGAATAGGGTCCATTTACTTAGAAATCCTGATTGCGTTAAACTGATGCGAATCTAGCTTTGCGCGAGATATTCTTTACTGATGATACAGGTAGGTCGGGATATGTATTATTCCTTCTCATTTTTATTGAGTTGAGTCGCAAGTAGACGGCGTACGTTTACGACAGGAAAAAGACAAAGAACAGAAAAAGAATGATAACATAAATGAAAATATGTCTTATCGTCCAATAACAAGTGTATATTATTGTTGATATTTTATATATTTTTTCATTTGTGCACGTTCTCATAGATTTCAGCTTTTCAGATTCTGTTTTTCTTTTTTATACAAGATGATACAGTTTCTTATACACATTCTGATAGAGGATTTCAAGACGAATACAATGATCTATAGTTGAAGGTCATTCAAGGTTACACAGACTGACTGTAATAAAAAATGTATATACAGTATTAAGAAGTCAATGATCAAAAATAAATACTTTCTCCTTTTTTTATATTAAACAAAATATTCGTTTTGAACGTATCGTTAAAACTGACAATAAATTTAGCGAAATGTTAAATATTGGAAGATTATAATTTTGATTCAAGAACGTCGAATACTTTTAACACATATATCGATTTCTCTAGTGCGATGAACACTATGAAAGTAAACGGTAGGTACTCGATAAATAAACCTGCAAATTGCAACCAGCGATCCCAGTGGGCTCGACGTGATCATCCAACATGGCATGAAACCGCAAGTCGAAATATTTAGAATACGTAACGGCTACGGGGAACTATTTCACAAGCTAATGGGCACATAATATTATTTTCCGCGGGAAAATTTCAACTTTGAAATCGGGTTACCGTACGATGAGTCCAATTTGGAAGTTCGGTATGTAAATTTGACAAGGCAGATCAAAGGCTTTGGTAGGAAATATTTCCTACGTCAATCGTCTGTGATAATTGAACCCTGAATCCATAATTTGTACCTATTTTCAATTCGTACCGTGAAAATTATTAACGTACCGATCCGTTTTCGGCGTACAATTTCCTTTTAATTTATCCTACGTAAACGTACGTTAATTTATCGTACGTCGGATTTAAAATTTCTAAGATTTTCTAGAACACTCATAGAATTGATGAAGATCACATATCTGGAATAGCTTCATGATTTAATTT
>NC_071979.1:4391548-4417370 GCF_026283585.1 Hylaeus volcanicus
AATTGGTTCTTGCTCCTTACAGTATTTGAAATTTCTAAGATTTTCTATAACAGTCATAGAATTGATGAAGATCACATATCTGGAATATCTTGATGATTTAATATAAAATATCGTTTTGTTTACATAGAAGATATACGAAAAAGGAATGGAAATGCAGAGATGTCGGTCGATCCACGTTAATTCCTCAGTCTCACAATCAGTTCATCTGCCATGAGTCTTCGTTCGAGGACCTATGACGACACTGCATCCAGCTAATTATCTATCGATAAGACAGCAATCGATCGATCCGCTAATTACTATGCGGTACACCTTGACGCGTGTTCCAATTACGCTCTTTTTACATCATTGCTGACACGATGATCCATTAGGTGGCTCGTGACGGTTATCTAACTAACCACGATCCCGATATCCCAGTATCGTAATTACTGCCATGCACAATTAGACTGATTTTCTTCTGTATCGCTCTTTGTTTTGCCTGTCTTTTTATAACGGCAAAACGAATGTGATTGAACTCATACAATTTGAACAAATGTCATTCAAATGAATTATAAATTCATTGTTTTTAATTGTACTTATACTATAAAAATAAATAACAATCTACTTTGTTATTGAATGTACACAGGTTCTAATAACGAGTACTGACGAAAATAATAATATTGTGAAGCTGGAGCTGGTTTTTTCACAAAAAAAGAAGTTTTTTTTACCCCTTCCAGTGCTCCAAATTCAATTCTGGTTGGGTAGAATTGTTTGGAATCGCTTAAAGGTTTCAGGTAGAGCAGAATATAGTAACTTCGATAAATCTCCAACAGTTTAGCCAGCGTATGTGGTTTCGAGTATAGCGAGCGTGTTTTTTCTCCGAAATTGTACAACATGTTTACTGTTCGCTATGATGAATATAAACGTGACGAAACACATCCTGCGACATATGTCCACTTGTTGCTTGGTGCAACGTAATCGTTAAATCTTTACAAGAACTTTCATTACGTTTCGATAACTTTCATTTATGATCCTCTTCAATTTAACATATTGTTTAATTATCAGCCACGAGGACGAAGAGATTAATTATAAATATTACATTTTAGAGAATGAATTTCTTGTATAGCAAAATATAAAAATAAAGAAACTTTTAAAAAGTTACATGAACCAATGCTGAAAATGACTATGAAAGCCTTTATTTCTTAAATATTAATACACATATAGTATTTAAAAAATTTGGAGATTATGAGAAATTGAAAATTCTTTAATTTATTGTATATGCATATTTTCTGTAGATTTAAATTGTCTTATTTAATAATAATACCGCGTTACTTTTTAGATTAGTTACAACGTTGATGTAAATACTTGAAACCAATATAATTTACAAGTATGATATCGATTAGATACCTGGGGGGAACATATTTGCAATGTAAATTCGTTTGGTGAGTAAATGTATATTTACACTGCATAATTCATTCATTCATGAATAATTGTGCAGTAATTTCGTTTTGAAAGAAATGAAATAAAATTTATGCTACAGAGGTTTGTGAAGGGTTATATGGGAAATCAAATGGAAATAAAAATAACGAATTAAGCATTCGAAACGTTTAAAAATGAAACCAACAACATCGCGATTCTCGTATCTAAATCGTATGGCGAGATAAAAGTAAAATTATGTGATTACATTATACGACGACATATTAGACTGCGAATACAACATGTAAAGAGAATAAAATACGGTCCAGAAGTGAAGAATCCTTTAACGAGTTTCAAGTACTTTAGAAAGAAACGTATATAGCTCTGAGATTTTCGCAGTCCGCAGTGGGGAAAGTATAATAAACTCGCCTCCGTGCGAGGAAAGAGAAAGAATAGTTAGTCCACTTTTAATACTATTTTAACGACTTTCTGAAGCGTGTGGCGTGGTAAAATGACATGGCTGCTGGGAATCTTAAAAGCGAACTGGTGCACTTAATGGAGACTCGAGACAATTATGCCAGTAATACTCTGACGCTCGTCTTCTTCCTCTTATTACGTGCGACAGATGTCGCAAACTTGAAACAAACCGATTATGTTATTCTAACTACCATTAAGTCTCGCGACTTTCGTTCCATTGCTTGGGTCAGTCTCTTGATTAGCTAATTATTGGGTTTATGACTTTTAACGAACTCGAAAGGTATATTTGTGTAATATTAAAAGCATCTTGCGTTAAGTTTTTCTATTTTGAATTGTTAGTTTGAAGTTTCCAAAGTTTGTAATCGTTTGTGTATATTCTTCACGATTATAACTCCATTTTCCATACGAAGTAAATTGAGCAGAAATATATCGGTGAAACAATATTACAGCAGAATAATATTCGCAATCATTGTATATTAATAAGTATTGTTAATAATTAATTTAACTATTGGCAGAAATTAATGTTTAGTCGTCGCAACCAATAAATATAAAAATATAGACAAATTTCTCACGATTAATGTCTTCGCTGAATACTTATTTTGAACCTTGATTATTATTAATATTGAAGAGAATATTAAATATTACTGTATACATTATGAATGTTAAATACGCATAATTTGGGACAGCACTGCAACGATAAAATTCGTGAAATTTTTTTGTTATGTAGAGTATCACAGTGGAATTAAGTGCACGACTAACGTGTCTGACCATTACTCGCCGTTTCTACTTGTAGTGAAACTGGAGAGCACATTACTATCGCCAATACTAAACAGCAATGCATTGTATAAATAACCAGTAATGAACAGAGACGTTTGTCATTGTGCTTGACCACATGCACACCAAGCCAAGTTTAACATTTAATTTGATTGAAAACGAAATTGCGCGCGGGAAAAACCGAATTAAACAACACCAGTAGTTAACACTTTAAATACTTCATCATTTTTACGTATTTTACGTAATTTTACGTATATGTATTTTTAATAAAAACAATACATTTTAACGTACATTTATTCGAAACAAAAAATGTTAATATATGTATAATAAAAAAAAATTAATTCTGCATTCTTTGTTTCTTTTTTGTTCATTTTATTTCGAATCAGTTTAAAATTGCATTAAATGTTACGTTTCGTGTTGTTATTATATACATCCATCGTATAATCGATTCGCATTTATTACATATTTCCAAAAGAAAAAAAATAAATTGAATCTTTTTAGTGTCGACTACCAAAACAAGTACGTGTGAATTACTAAAAATGCTCAGTATGACAAATGTCAACTACTGAAGCATTTTTACAATTTTGTTTTTAATTTTTAAACATATCTAATTCGATAAAGTCTTGATTCGTTTCGCATTCTCATCTTAAAAGACCAAAAATTCGATTATGATCAAATAGTCAGTAGTTCTATTGTTAAAATGAACGGAGAAATATTTTGATTCGTCATGATATCAATTAAATTCAACAGCGTGGTATCGCTGTTTGGAAGTTTCTATTTATTTGACAACATCCTGTTGCCTGAATTCTCCTTCCTTTCGGTAGCATCTTGCTTCCAATTACAATTTTTCATCTCAATTTCTACGGTTACATTACTTTTAGACGATGCGAAACAACTTCGTCCAATGTATTTGTTTCAAAAAACATTCTATTCCCAAACAGATATGCATATTTATATACTCAAATCTAACGGTAGAGCAAAGTAGCGTGGGCAAATTCCGGGCTCACGCAAGTAAAAACCTTTTTCGCGATATATTCATTTCATATGTAACGAATAACGACTTTGCGGAAGCTACGAACAACTGGTCTTGTATTAAATTTTTCCGAGTAACGTCGACGTCGTGTTCCGACCGCAAACGGAAGTTAATCTTATCGTATCAGCACTCTACGTAAAACGTAAATGATAACGGATGGAAAAAAAGCTCTTGCTTGCTTCTACGAATTAGAGACTAAAATGTTATATAAGGAGGGAAGCTGAGATAATTTTGCGATGTTATGAAAATTACTCTATTTTTCTTGAAAGATTAAAATATAGTGGAAATTATTAATACTCTAGTACTACTTTTATATGATCTCGTTTATTTCGAACCATATTTCATTTTAAATTGACGTAAACGGTATTTGAATTTGCCGCTATAATTCACATTATTGTGACTGTCTCACTGTTAACTTTCTGTTGCAGTGGTTATTTGAAGATAATAATTGTACTTCTTCTTTTTGTAATTTAAATGTGATTCAAGAATTCATTTTTTTTTTATCCATTAATTATGTATAAGAGCAAAGATAAGTTGCGAAGGAATGAAAAAAAAAACTATTTTCAAATAATTTAATTCGATTTATTTATTATTTTCAATTATTTTCCATTATTATAATGGGACTTGCATCATAAAATGGAGAAAAAATAAAGTTTCTTGAAGGAAAAAAGGGAAAAAATTAAAAGTGTCGAAATTGGAAGAATTTAAATTGTTTCCGAGAAATCAAACAGTTTTATAGAAGACGAATTCAAATATTTTCATTTGTATTTTTTCGTAAAATTCATTCAAAAATGCACATTTTGAAAAAAAAATCGTCTAATTTGGTAGCGTAAAGCATATTGTTTTCAATTTTTAGTATGTTTTGAAAGATTTTCATGTAACTAGAAACAAGACAAATTTTGATGATAAGAATTTCACCCTTTCCCAAGCAAATGGATGCAAATGGACCAAAAACTCTTCTCTTCTCTATAGTCTTAAACTTTTATCCTTGAAGATAGATAATATACATCCGTTTCGGTGTTTTCTACCAAACATATTCAGAAACTAAATATAGGTAATTATTCTATGAAATATTCAAACAAACAATTAATCAATTAATACTGAAAACAAACCACTGTACTCGTGGTTCTCGTAGTTGATGAACGAGCTCTTACTCGTTCCTTTCCGACTTTTCTCCGCTGCTGTGCGTTCGTAAATGCAGGAAAACGCGAGATAACGCGGATAGTTGGCGCCCAATCCGTTCGAAAACACGAAATTCAACGTAGTAAATTTGTCACGGGACGAGGCGAGACAAAGAATTAATTAGCCGATAGACGTCTTCGGCGGTGGTACGCTCTATCTATCACCGTTCCCGTCGCGAAGCGCAAACAATGCTCGCAGCCACCGTGAAAGAAGCAATTTTTACGGGCACCGAATTGGTGGGTCTGTCGATTGTGATTTACGATGGTAACGTACAGGCACGGAAATAGTCACTTCGTCAGGCTCGTCGCTCGATAGCCCAGCACTTCGTCAGGACGATGCATCCTGCCGGGGAGAGTTCGGTTGGCCGACTCCATTCGATTATCCCGATAAAGTCGTTGATAAAGTCGATCCTTCCTTGAACCGTGGCCACGGGAGCTACGGACGCTCTTTACTTGGACGCTGATTAATGCAAGCCAGCTACGGTTCGACGGGGACCCAGTGAATTATCGTCGAGGACAAAGAGAGTAGTTGGATTACCAACGCGAAAATACTAATCCGATTATTAACTGCCGCTGGGCTGCGTATTTGCATCGTTCCTCGGTCCTTCTATCCGGCATTTATTTTTTCCACCGCGCTCTTTTTCTCTCTTTCGAGGGCAAATAACCGCGTTCAGCGATGGCCGACCCGTGAGAAACTTCTCGCCTCGATCAATCCTCTGAATGACGCGCCGAGTGCATTCATCTCCCAGCGAATTCATCTTGCGCGGCAGTCTTATTATCGCTTGTCTTTGGACAGACGTTTCTCCTTCGCGATTTCGTTGGAATAATAAAAGAAGAAGAAAAATAATGCGTAGTAGGTAAAAGCCAGCCGTAGCTACTTCTCCTCTCTCCAGCCGCCCTCGAGCTAGACGGATTTTAATTTTAATGCACCTTTCGACTCTGCTGCCACTGCTGCTGCTGCTGCTGCTGCTGCTGCGGAAATTACATCGTGCACCTGGCCTCGCGTTTGTAAACAAGGCGGAGCGCGTACCCGAGACTAAATTATGGCGGGCCCTTTTCCGGTGTCGTTCAAATCCTGAAAAGAATCGTCAACATTCAGACTGGCAGCTGACGCGATTCGTTTCACTTCGGATATCCTTGTCGCGGTAGGAAGCTCCTTCGCGGAGGAGTGTGTGCATGTGTGCAACGTCTGTGAATGTGTGCAAGTTGTTTCTAAGATTCAGGTGTCCAAGGAAGTTGTCCACGCCGATGTTGAATAGGCGAGAAGTCGTTTATTGCTATTCATACTTATTTTACAAGGCCAGAAAGTTTCTGTATTACGTGAAGAAGTTTTCGCTGCTGGAAGTTACTTTGTATATTGTACTGACACACATTCTCTCTAAAGTAAAATTTTGGAGCACTGCGAATTAAAAGGAAAGCGCGTCGGTGAATGCAACCATTTTTTTCTTCTTTCGCCTTTGCATGTTAGACGAGAATTGTATGTGCAGAGGAATCTAGGTCGAAAGCCAAGTTTTTGGTACAATACCCTTTGAAAAGTTACCGAGTGTGTCACAATAAAGAATGTGTTTGATGTAAGTTCACCAAACGGTGAGTGTACTATCTTTGATATTTACTTGCGAACATTGGAGTAATTATTCTTGTATGTATTATAGACGAGTGTTTATAGCGGGATGGTTGGAACGATAAGAAGTATGAGTCAGTATGTTTAACAAAAAGTTTTATTACACTTAACTGAAAAGTAGAAGATCGATATGATTGTTACTCGTGGAGAAAGTATAGAAAGCAATGTTTAAGAGATGCAATACGATCGTTCGATAACCGATTATTCATTAACGTTACACTTTTTTTCAAGAACAGATTCTCCCAGGATAAGAAAAGCGTAGAAACGACATTTTAAGGATCGTTAATTTATAAAAATGATAATTTCCTAATATCTTCGAAATTCAAATGAAGTAATCGTTCAAAAAAAATGTGCAGAAGCACGTGTAAGTTATTTTGATTAAATATACGGCGTGTAAAAGATATCAAGCGTGTACCAAGGTAATAGCGCAGGCATCTATTAGGAGAACGAGGACATATTTCTAAACTTTCGCAGTTCGTTTCAAAGGCACCGTACGTAGTCTGCGTTAGAGCGATCCCGCGTTACCCTAGGAACAGTAACGTTAATAATTTATGCAATCAACGCGGAGATGTCCGTATCGTGCGGTAGTTACTTACGGTGAAACGTGCTCAGTGTCGCCAGACGCCCTCTCGACGTGCCGCCGCCCGTTTACGACGAGACTAGCGCTCTCTCGGAATTAATTCCGGTTAAACCCGATGGTGTAATTAACAGATGCCGCGTTGTTTGCAATTTGATTTATTTTGGTCACCTGGGCACGTCGCCGTGCGTGTTACTGCACGGAATGGCGTGCACTGTACGCACGATGAAACGATTCTTGAATCATTACGGAATGAATCGGTTTTGAGAAATATGTACTAATATTCTCATGTTTATATACATTAATAAGTAGCATACAAGTACGATAAAGAATAATTTGATTAAAAGTGGACGAAGAAATTTTTAATGTTCAATTATAAATATCTGAACGAGCTGATATTTCACAAACTCCACTTCTGTATGGACAATTTTTATTTAGACTAGTTTATTTACATGTATATCTTTGATACCATTATCGGATTCTACTCGCCGAAATCTACAGGATTATATAAAAACAAAACTTACAAATGTTCGGTCCGCTAAATTAAAGTTCAACCCAAATAATAAATTCTAAGGGTTAACGACCTCAGACGAACTCAACCTTGTAAGATCTGTAAACAACTTTATACAGCCCATCCGATATTAACTCACCGATAAACAAGTATTATTGTGAATATCATGTGTCTGGCTCACGAATATTCCTTTTAACAAACAGACAAAAATGACCCATTTTAAACAAAACATTCCACCGTGTGGAATTTATTTCTTACACAGTCCACGAACATTCCACCCGTTCGCGAACAACTATCCTCTTCTGGGCCCAATCAATTGTTCGTAATTGTATACACGTTTCTTTCGCTGGCTCTGTAACGTTATTATTACGTTACGATCGTTCATCAACTTTCGTAACGTGGAAAGAAGAAACAGGCAATTTGCCTAGATAGTCTTTTTATCGCGACGTTACCGTGTGAAGTCTCGCGCGGGTCTCGATTAACAACAATGATTTATGGAATAATCGAAGTTATATCGAGACCCTCGTTCCACATGTGAGAATCACTGCACGACGAGAATGTGCTATTACTCTATACACCTGTGATTATCAGCACGCGAACGTGTAAGTCTCTTGTCTCTCATGCGCAGCAATGCTAATGCAATCGTAAGGGTGACGTAATTAACACGTCAGAATTTATACGCTCTATTCAATCTGCGTGGTAGCACATGCTAACATTCTAACGTTTAGTCGACCCCTAATCGACGATGCGAGATTTCCATCAGTGGCGTGCATATATTTCTCTTTCCCTATCCGCAGCTCCGTATGCATAGAACGAGTTACATACTGCGGATGTTTATGCGGATTCATATTTCCATAGATACAGAAAAATAATTGAAACCTGAATGAAAGTATGTCTCGTCTTCTAAAAGGTACGCGATGTATGGTATTCTTGATACTTTATATACTTGTGCACTTGTGCGATCTATCGTAAATTTCCCTGTATGTTAATTTCACATAAATGCGTAAACATCCGCAGCCTACTGATGAGTAAGCGTTGCTCATCTATATCGTCGACCATACTGTTTTGAATGTACAATAATTAAGGGGCTTGGAACATCGAAAAATGAAGAAAAGTCACTTTTTTAAAATATTTTTTTATTAAAATCTAAGCGATTTTGAACAGTCCTACAGAATGTTTTTTCCAAAAAATTTGTTTACCACTTCCAATGCTCCAAATACAATTCTGTTTGCGTAGAACTGTTCGGAATTGCTTATATTTTAATAAAAAAATATTTTTAAAAAGTGATTTTTCTTCATTTTTTGATGTTCCAAGCCCCTTAAGGGGTGTGCATCAATAAGGAGGCAGCTCCATTTTTCAAATTTTTCGGAAATTAACGAAAACGTTTTAAAATTCAGAATTTTTTAAATTTTCTTTCTCTTTCCTTTCCATATCATAGCGTAGGTACCTAATTATGAAATTAAGTCGTTCCGAATTCCATCCTTCCTCTTCATAGTGGTGGGGGAGGATTAATGTTTGGAGCTGCATCCTTATTGCGCCCCGTTCTAAAATACACCTGAAATTTAAGGGCTTTTTCGAATGAAGAGAAGACAATTTTCTTTCAAACACATGCTTATTTTATTCTGAAAACATTTGCCGATACAAACAAGAAACGCAGAATACAAAACCATCGTAAGATCAGTGCAAAATTTATTCTTCTTCCTGCTCTGTCTCCGTCAAATCAGCATCATCAGTTTTTCTAGTGACCGGAGCTGTCGCCTTATTGCACCACGAAAAAAAGGAATTTTTTAAAGGAATTTTTCTGTAATTATTGCCAACACACCCCTCAATCGTTCGATAAACTCTAACGATAGTATCATGTTTTGCTACCATTTGCCAACATATTTCAAAACTGAACCAACTACTTTTCGCTCGTTTCCAGAGTGGTTTTCCATTCCTAAAGAATTTTCTTCTACGTGAAAGAATAATAAAATAAACAGAAAATTCAGTTGCGGTTCATGATATCTTATCCAGATATTTTTCTCGGCAATGAAAATCGCGTTGCTTGAGAACCTGTAACGTCTATGATGCACATAGGCCACGCGGAGCTTTATTAAGCTTGTCTGCTTCGTAGTAAACTAACTTAAGCTGCAGGCTAACGTACCCTTGGCGTTGTTAGGAGCGGTGGTTTTGATAAGTAAGCTCGTGCTCCCGGTGCCTCTTGCGCGCAATCACGGCATACGCTCGTTACGTTTAATCGACTCGTTCAAACAGAGAAACGTGTCATTTCCGAGAATGTACACATCGCTTATACGAGCTAGAGACCCGAAGTATAGGAGAAAAACGACCAGAGACGAGATCTTTAACCAATCCCGTAAATTCACGCCGACCCCACCGAGCTCGTTTAGCCATTTTACTGGCTGCTAACTTACCGTGGTATTTTCTGAAACTACCGGGTTATTTTCAGTTAAAACTCGACGTATAATTTGATTAAATGTATCAGCTTCGAATTAACTTTCATCGTCCTTATTTTTCTTTATTTTTCCGCCCATGATTCCCAAGAGTTAAAATAATTGCAAACATGGCAGTTTTTCCAGTAACGGTACTGGACAAAATGATACGCTGCCTATCGAAATTATACGAACACTTGGATACGTCTTATATTCAATTTCTCGACGATAACGTAGAATTTTCTAATTATGATAAATAGTTCATAAATATTATGACGCAGCAAGAAGGAAACTTGTATTAGGAGCTATTATCGTAGGAAAAAAGATTTTTTTAAGAATTTGTATTTCACGTAGAGTCAGTGTTTTTATATATAATACTACATAGATCTGTTGTATGAATAATAAAAAATTTATAAATGTAAAAAATGTAAAAATAATAAATAGATCTGTTATATGAATAATAAAAAATGTATTATCTGAATAAATGGAATGAAACAATCTTCTAATTCGTCAGTGTATTTTTCTCCATTCTTGCTCCTAGCACCGCGTTTTCTGTCTTATCGAAATATAATACCGATTGTAATAAATTCGTGTAAAGATTTCAGAGATTTATTTAAAAAAATGTATCGTTGAAATTAAAACAATAGTTAATTATTTTCCACAAACTATCGTAGAAAGGTTCGTTTATTCTACAACGAAAAACAGGAACTTTCTTCATTTGACAATTAAGAATCTTATATAATGATCTTTTATGTTTGTTAAAATATATTTTAAAACATACCCTGTGTGATACCTAGAACTTTTGCATGCATGTTTCAAAATTGTTCCCAGCACAATATTCTCTTTGTAATCGTTTTATAAAAGCGATTGCAATAAATCCGTGTAATGTCTTTGAAAGTTTATTAAAAAATATTATCGTTGAAATTAAAACAACGTTCTCGACGTGCACAGAATTATAGCAACCTTTCATTTCCAGTTGCCAAGCAACCAGTTTCAACCATAATACTCTGATCCTTTTTGTGCACGTTGCATGGCTATTGCTGGAACAAATATTTCGCAAAAAGCCGTTTCTGTATATTTTTTTCTTTGTTATAGAATCGAGCAAATAGCCATGGCTGTTCTTTGTAACGGGTAAAATCGAAAATTGATCGCCTATAGACGTCGCTTGCGTGAAATTGGTAAATACAGAATGAGTGGGGACGGCTGGTACAATAGAGAATATGATGTGCCATACTGCGAAAATTCACCGAATATGATTGAACGCAACTTGGCGTATGTATCTGTCCACTGCTCGTCATTTCTAGTTGCCTAGATGTGTTTGCAAATGTTCAACCGGGGATTGTCCGCTTTAATTGGTTCTGTTTAATTTAGAGACAGTAAAATTTGTAGATAACACCATGCCAATGGCAGAAACAAAATAAAATTTATATATATATATATATATAATGTTCTTTTTGTATTAGTTATTTATAGTCACATCAACCATTTTATAAGGTTATTAGTAGACTGTGTATTTTTACGGATTTATAAGAAATTTTAATATGCACGAAACTACAAAATGCACACAGTATGCAATAATATAAAAAAATATTTAAAGTAAAGTTTGTATTATAATATTTGCAGGATAAATAAAATAAATTCTTATGTAAGTTCAATTTTTGTAGGTACGTTTGCAAAGATTTTATTTTGGATCCGCAGTCTAGTTATTAACGACTCAATGGAGGCTACTTGATCATGAGCTACAATTTTTGGAAGAGGTTTGTTTATTTCAAAAGATTTAGGAGTTGAATACATTGGGTGTTTCAAATTGTTTTTGATATGGGATGGATTCTTGGCTACGTATGTTGCTTTTACCAAAGGTAACTACAGTGGCCCGTAAAAGTCTGCGTACATGAGAATGAAATGTGGTCAACTTAATTTTATTTGTATTATAATAACGATTTAAAAATATATAACTGCTCGTACTTGAAGTAATAATTCGTAAGTTACAAATTAAATAAAGAATTAAAAGCAAACGTTATAATTCCAGCTTTGCATTGCATTCCTGAAATACCAGCGTTTTGTAATAATTGCAACACCGTCATAAAAGTATTTCACCCTTGAACGCATTGAGACACACGGTTATAAAATAAAAATAAAATTCAAGCTGCACAAAAGAACAGTGTCAACAACTTGCTAACACGTTTTGATTTAAATACATTTCTACATTCCACTTATTATACTTTTAGTGACGGTTCAATGTGTCACATGAATGAAAATCTTTAAATCAAATGGTAAAGTTAAGCAAAAGGTGGGGTAGTTTTTAACCCACTCTAACTTCAAAGAGTTAAACGCGCTTATTTGCATTCTTTCGTAAAACCTGGCACGTGTGTCGCAATCAGTTGTATGGACATGCAATCATAGCAAATAGTGACAGTTCGGCATTCGTTTGGTTTAAAAAAAAAATTGCAGTGTAGGTTTTTTTCGTGCGCGTTTTTGCAGGATGGCGAATTCGTTTCAATTTCACGTCAGTTTTCGCGATAATAATCGTTCGTCGTTGAAAAAGAATATCGAACATGAACCGGGAACACGTTTTGTTTGATAAAAATGTGAAACAGCATCGAGATTAAATTGCACAAACAATATCCTTAGTAATGCTCTTCAAATGAAAAACGACAGGAGAACGAATAAAGAGGGAAATCGATCGAGGCAAATACAGCTAACTATACAGTCGATTAAATGTTCGCTCAACCGATACGAGTATCTATGAAATCACGATTATTTCTGTATATTGGCGCGCGTTGGTGTAGTTGGAAACTAATTTTCGATAAATTATGTACGGTTGGATGTTGATCAATTCCAAACATAACTTCGTGAAATAGTGATACATTAATGAATTTTTTAGTGTATTTAAACAGACTATCTTAAAATAAATGCAGTATAAAAAAGTAATTATTTGTATAACTTAAAAAATTAATACATTTGCGTCACACGGAAAAGTGGACAATTCGTTCCTATTACCAACATTTTTCTAAATTGCATTCAAATGAAAATGTTTTGATACACATGAAAAGTAAAAACAATGTGGCATACGTAAAGAATTTATTTTCGTTTAATTAATTGTATGTTAATAATAAAAATCAAGAGGTTGTGTTATTGCTACTGCTATATTATGCTTTTAATTAAACCTTGATTTTTGGTAATTTCATTGATTCACATTCTCTCCCTTTTACTGCAATTGAACTTTATTTATCGAAATTTATCCATGTATGGAATTAGAGGTATGTCAAGAGAGTTCGAGTGAGTGAGTTCACTTGTCCAGATTTGACTATACTACAATTTTCCGAAGTTATATTCGGAATTGGTCGGTGTACGAATACTTTTTATACACAATGTACAGTATTGTCTCAAAATAAGCAACTGTTTCCCGCCTCGAAATAAGCAACTCGCTATCCCCACCTTTTTGTTTGAAGTCCCCGCCGAGCGAGAGATCCGAAAAGAATTCGATTTTACTAGTACTAAAATGAGAAATCATGTTATGCTCTATCCTTCTTCAAAAAACAATACCTCTCGTTATGCTCGAGAACAAAGTCAAGCCGAACAGCATACCTCCCTCGAAAAGCAACTCGCCAGTCCCGACCGTGTTGCTTATTTCGAGACAGTACTGTACTTATATATTTCTGTGAAATATCAAAGACTTGAATAAATTGAATTACCCAAAGAAACCTGAAGACAAGTCTAAAATGTACGAGTCGAGGATAAAATGCTGAATGTTCATTTCGTTCAACCTACGTGTTTTGTAATGAGTCTATTTGTGCATCATCGTCGCCTAAATGAAAATGAGCAGGTGTTCCATTTTGCGTTAATCACACGTCCAAAACTTGTCGCAACTGTGCTGTCTCCAAACTTGTAGCAACTCTCGAGATATGATGATGCATGGCTACATCGAAGCCGTCAAATAATATAAACAGAGGCCTCTCCCTCCGTTTTCTTAATTATTTTCTTAGAAAAGTAAGAAGGGACATTTAAATCTTCTAAAAATGAAAAACGAATAGTATCAACTTGGCTGTATACACTATTTTCATAAAAATTCTATAGAAAATTTATGTTTATAGTCAACAGTACATTGATCAACGATAACAGCGGTTACAAAAATTGTATACTAAAATATGAAATGTTTACAAATATTTTTGTTAGCTACTGGTGAAAAGGCTAATTAGAATGCGGATTGAGGTGAATATTCAATAATTAACCAGAAACGTGTTTTTCTCTTTAGCTGCAGAAAAATATTCCGCAAATGGATATAAATTCTGTAAAAGTGTATTTTTCAATTGCAACTTTTTGTCAAATAAATACGCCGAATATTTACCGTACCAGACTATATCCGGCAGAAGATGTAGTTTTATTAAAAATATCGAACTGCTTCCCCTTTCATCGTGAATCCATCGAATAGCAAGTCAATTTACAGTTTGTTTTGCTGTATTTTCGTTACAGTTTGTTTTGTTGTATTTTCATTTATTGGTCGTTCTGCACTGTTTGCTGCAAAAGGAATTTATTTGCTCCAATTTCACAAACGACGGAGTTATGAGAATGTCGAACAATTTTCACGCAGCGGTACCAATCTTGAGAAAATTCGATTATAGACACAAAATCTAAAACGTTTGTTATATATTTTTAGTTTGTGCATTTTTGTTGTACTATGAGTACACTTTAGAAGCATTCAGTCTACAATGGATGCGATTTAACTAATATAGATCCAAAGATTCGCTCGTACAAATCTTGGGAGACCAATAATTTTAATTGCAAGAGATGTTATAAAATTATGTTGATTATGAATAAACGAAAGAAATATTTTGAAAGAATTGTTTGAGAATATATAACAATTGTAACAAGTATTTTATTAGATAGTAGAAATTCTGTCCTTCAATTTGAATTTTGTTAGAATCGAATCGAATGAACGCCAAGTTACGGCATTTCAATGTTTCTTATTTAATAAATACTTATGAATGAATTACTATCCCAGTCACCTACATAAATTCCTGGTAATGCGTACGCGTTACGTAGTAAAGTAGTAAAAATTGTAAACACACCTTTACATAATTTGTTTTGGATATTTAATGAGTTCCTTTTAAAGGATTTTGATGAAACTTGATATACAGAGGTTCTTGAGGTCGTTGATTCTAAATATGGACTCGAAATTTAGAAATTCAATATGGCGGATTCAATATGGCAGACCAAAATGCGAAAAATGATTCAAATTGAATGAAACGTGGTATACAGAGGTTTTTGAGGTCGTTGATTCTAAATCTGGACTCGAAATTTAGAAATTCAATATGGTGGATTCAATATGGCAGACCAAAATGCGAAAAATGATTCAAATTGAATGAAACGTGGTACACAGAGGTTTTTGAGGTCGTTGATTCTATGTCTGAACTCAAAATTTAGAAATTCAATATGGTGGATTCAATATGGCAGACCAAAATGCGAAAAATGATTCAATTTGAATGAAACGTGGTATACAGAAGTTTTTGAGGTCGTTGATTCTATGTCTGAACTCAAAATTTACAAATCCAATATGGCGGATTCAATATGGCAGACCAAAATGCGAAAAATGATTCAATTCGAATGAAACGTGGTATACAGTAGTTTTTGAGGTCGTTGATTGTATGTCTGAACTCAAAATTTAGAAATTCAATATGGCGCATCCAATATGGCGGCATAAAATGCGAAAAGTGACAGGATTTGAATGAAACTTGGTATAAATCTAACCTCAAAAATATAGAAATTCAAAATGGTGGATCCGATATGACAGGAAAAAAACATAACTGAACTAGAGTTTCGCCATTTAACCAGTTCTGAAAGTAAATTAAGTAGAGAAACACGTAAAGTAGGAACTTAAAATTAAATTGTAAAACACCAGCCGTATTTACTAATGTGATAGTGTTATTCGCCTACAGCTTGAAGAGCGAGAAATGTCGATTGTATTCCAAGAGTAGCGACAAACGTATCCGAGTAATTAAACATCTGCAATTCCCTGGAATCGATACTTAATACAGTTTAGGACTGTTCCACGTCTAATGAATGATTTAGTTGCGGGCAGAAGTTCGACGTCACGGCACCATCCGCAGCAGTAATGCAATTCACGTTGTTCGGGTACCTGCAACGTTAATAGTTGATGCAATTAGCTCGGTCCTTATTAAACATGTCCACCTAGGAGGGAAGTTAGTTCAGTCATATCACGATGAAACACCGTCATCGCGCGGCCGACCAAGTGACACCGGCTACCAAGTGTGATCTCTTGTGTGCCGGGTGATAATGTAGCCTTGGTGTTCAGCGTCAACTAATTAACGCGCGGTCATTTAACGATTTCGCTTTGCGCGAATTACACGTGTTCGACGAAGCGACGCAATTTAAATACCATATTATTACCGTCCTGTACAAGGCAGAAAAAAAGTGAAACCAAATAAAAGCAAAAAAAGGCGAGTATATTGGTTTAGAGACAGAAATTCTCAATTAAGATCAGAAAATAAACTCTTGAGGTAGTTGTTTTGTAGATTTATTTAATAAAGGATTTCAACAAACGTTCACTTGATTGTTCTTAAATTAAACATGAATCGTACGAGTCTATTTCGATTTAAATCGATCACGCCAATTTTATGAAAAACGATATCAAGATTTTGTAATTATAACACAGACTCTTATGGAACATACAAATTTTCACGTGAATTTTCCCAAATTAAATCGAGATGCAATTTAGGAACTTGCTGAAAATTTGATACATTATAAGAACCGATATTATAAACCATTAAAAAAAATAATAATTATCGACCGCGTTACTGAGGTATGAATGTAAATAGGTAGCCAGTCCGAGTATTCAGTTTAGGCTATCTTAAAATATCTAACATGAACCTCGGCTAAATGGAAAGCTCCATATGTTTTGAAAGGGGTAAAGGGACTGTAAGGTTTTCTCTAACCGTAATAAACATGGCGGCAGCCGAGAAACCTCATATTATTATGAGATTCACACACATCTCGGGGATTGTTTTGTAAAATATCATACAAAAGCCGAATACAAAGTGTATTATTTAACAGATTTTATTTTATATGTTGTATGTGTGGTTTATGTTGTATACATTTTCTTATTTACGTTTGTTTGAGTTTAAAATCATTTTAAAGTACCTGTAAACGTTTCCCTAATATAGCAGAAATCGTTTCGAGTTCCTAGTTCGCCTAACAGAAAAAGGCTTCGAGCGCATAGGGTTGTGTCATGATTAAAAATAAGACAATTCCACGCATACTTAACAAATTTTCAAAGTTGTTCTTCTCAATAATGGAAAGTCGTAGAAAGTAATACGTATTCTACATTTTCCATCTGTTTTTGCATGGAGAATCATTCCTATGCTCGGTTGTACTTGCTTGGACACCCTATATACAAGGTGAAACACGTCGAGTATATCGAAGTATGGGGCGACGTTAATCGGCATCATCAAATTATTGCCGAAAGGCAGGAAATGGTGCTCGGTATCTATCAGCATGATAGCGAGGGACTGTGGGAGGGACCCTACGGTGTATTGTCACGCCGTAGACGTTAAATCCATTCTCAATTCTCCTTTGTAAACCGGCGCCGATGTAGCAGCGATATAGAGTGGCAACTAATGAACGTGTGTCTATTTATCGGTCATGCTGTGATAAACGCGAACACGTTAGCCGTTGTGTGCCCACTGTATTTGCATGCGACTTAATGACAAACGTCGCTTGTCCCGTGGATGGTACTTAACCGCCTACCATTGGCTTCGTTCGATAATAGGATGATCGTTCCACGAAATTGACGGATTACCGCTAGACTCCGAGAAGATTGATTTTCGAAACGTTTGCGATTTATGCGCGATTCGAATATATTAGACCGTTACTTGTCGAGGACGAACGCAAACGACCATCTATTTAAACAAATTTGCGTGTCTATTCGTTACGCTTGCTTTCGTTGCATCCGTTCCTGTTACGGTTAATTTTCATTTACGGTAATACGATACAGTAATGTCTCCATAACTGCACAAGCTCGGGGACTGACCTTGTGCAGTTATCGTAGAGTTCGTATATTCTCTGATGTTTACCGACCGGTTTTCAATATGGAGAAGGACAGCGAATAAAGAAAAAGACAAAGCGAAAACACCAGAGTATGTCGGTGAGACGATTTAATGCAACGATGAAATTTTTTTATTATTAGATTTATTGTTGCAAAACTTTTACCATCATGTTCCTGGCATTTTTCTGATTAAAGTGAGACCAAACAAAATGAGACAAATAGAATAAATCTTTCACACCTTGAATAAATTTTATTGAGTAATATAATTTTTATCATTATTTATGACATCTTGCCAGGGTGATTGCAATTTGTACTTGTTGTAACCGGATCGGACAGAACTTTCCAGTAGACCTAATATTAATTTCGAAGGGCCTGAACGATACCAAAGAGTAGACTTTTATGCCTGCGTTTGCTACGCGGAACAGGCTATTGGGTTCCTTATTGCATTCTCACACGATACAAATCACCGCTTTTACAAAAAACGTAGTAGTTCTAAAAAAATAACAGATACAAAGTCCGCAAAAATACTTTATTATTCACGAGGTTTCAACCTAGTTCTATCAGCCTCGATCGGAGTTATCGTTGCCGCGCTATGTAAACGGTTCGAGAACTTTTTGAATAGCCCCCGTAATTGACCACGGATCATTTACCGATTTCATTAGGAACGGAGTATAAGCATATACGTTCAATATATCGGATAGAGGTTCTGCGGTGCGTGATATACACGCACGGATGCTATTGGAATGCAGTGACCTCAACGCGCGTTTTGACAGTGAACACTGCTCAATGCGGCTATACTGCATGCCGTGGTTTCCATTTCGCGATGCCCAATATTATCGTATGCTAGAATCAAAGCGACCGCAGGCAATCCATCATCGAGATAAAGGGCTGCAAATCATTCGAAAAAAGAAAATTGGCGCGATGGTCTTACGGGCTACCCGTGGCTCGGTTCGGAAGATAAAGATTAATATTTCCTATTAATCGCCAGAAGCAACGGTCAATCATAAGAATGTTTCCATTAGATTGTACCATTATTCGTCGGGGAATGTTTGGCTGTGCTCTTATTCGTTCCAGAAATGAAAGATGTGTCTCTATCGTGACAAAGTCAGCCACGTGTTACATTCAACAGAACTATTTGGGGGACCGAATAGTAATGAAAATCTTATCGACATTTATTTGTTGAAGAAATCTTCAGTGCTAAAAAAATAATTTCTATCATTTTCTAACGCTTTTTGCCAACGTAAAGGCAATTGTTTGATTCCCTTTAAAAAAACAGTCCTTCGATTTTTCGTTGAAAAACTTGTCCAAGTCGAAGACATTTTGATTACTTTCCGGCTCCCCTAATCATTTATTTTAAGTACTGTCTAACTTTTCAGGACAGCTAATGGAATTGAGATTTGATACGAAGAATCCTTTTCGAGAATATCAGACTTATGGTTTACGGAAGCCCGAACTTCCGTCATGATTAATTAACATTACACTTGCGAAGCTCGATAGCAATATTAGGTTGCTCCAAAAGTTTCTTTCGCTACTTGCACCTAAGGAGACCTTGCGACACTGATGTCACAGATTTTGATCAAATTTGTTGTATGTATTTCCTGACACTAACACAGAAACTCTGTTAAGGGATTTTGTTAGGCACTCTTTCATTTCCGAGATAAAAAATATCAAAGTTTACGCACATTACATTACTATGCGAGCTAAGAATGTCAATCAACGAACAGCTATTAACCTTTGCTGGATAGTTGGCGAGGGTCCGCGAGACTAGAGGGGACTGAGAGGACAGAGGATTACCAGGACAGGGTTCCCCTTTCTTTTTTAACAGTCAATCTAATATACATAATACAGTAAAGGCTGAATAAGTGCAAGGAAATCGGAACCAAACATTGCAGTTATTCAATCGAACATTTGGCTCGAGTCGAGCGTCGAACGGAGAAAAGGACATAGAGTGAGATAAAAAGAGGTCCGAGGAAAAAAAGCAATCGATTAGGATCACATTACTTGCATTTATCCAGTCAATTCTGTCTTGCACTTATCCAATATTTACTGTATATTCGGTTAAATTTTGCAGAAATTCTTGCATAACGTAGTAACATGAATCGACATAATACATAATAAGCAAAGATTTCAACCGATTGGAAAGTTTCACTCGCACCACTTTCATAATCGCCGACATACTTTATCGTTTCAATCCAATCGAACCATTTCACCGCAGTATGTTACGCGCATCGCCCCCAACCCTCCAAATTACGCCGCCCACAGATTATTCCCTCGAAAATAATTAAATTGCAATTTACAACGTAAATCAGATGCGCGTATCTTGTAACTATACCGCCGGGATAAATGTGCTTGTTAGCCAGGAGGAGCACAATGTAACCATTACGTTCAGTGGTGGCTAATTTGGGGGTGTCTTCTCTGATACGTGCGTACGAGCTTTCCGCGTACGTATTTAATGGCAAACATCGCCTTCTGCATCCATAATATCAACACATGTCTGTCTCGCTGTGGTTGCCAAGTATTACCTCCAATTAAATTGTCCTCCTATTAATACGTATTAATATAATCCGAATGTTAACATTTTGGAAAAAGGATCTTGGTATGCATTTTCATGGAACCATTGTCGATTCGAACAGTCGGGGACAAAATTGTTACCAGCATATTACAGAAATAAACAGTTTAAATTAATAGTCTTTTTGGAGTCAATTTTTTATTTCTTTACGTATTATTAATGCTTGCATATTTGTAAACAAATTTGATAAGATATGAAATTATTTGGTTCATTTTTAGTAAAAGTATGATATTTACAAATTTAATGGGAACAGGAGTGTGTGAACAAGATTAAGTGAACATCATTTTCCACACGAGATCGAGCCTTACAGATGCTTTGCATTGTTTCCTGTGCATTTATAAGGAATGCTTGGTATTCTAGTCAGTGTTATTATTCTCACCGTACGTACGTGAGACGATGACTTGATACCTTCCTTCTACGATTGACCTCGGTAATTTTAATTTACTCCTACTGAAAATTTTAATTAGCTGGAACTTATAAAAAACAGCTAATATCGCACCATAGCAAATGTTTCAGACAGTAGTACAAGTAGAAATAACGAATTTTGGTCAAACTTGTTAGCTTAGCATAGACCTGAATGTACATTTCCAATTTCAATTTATTCCTAGTATCTTCTAATTAGCTGGAATGTATAACAACAGCTATTATTATATTATACTCAATGTTTCAGACAATAGCACAAGTAGAAATAACGAGTAATGGTCAAACTTGTTAGCCAAGCATAGTAGGAACAAATTGAAATTAGGAATCAACACCCAGGGCTATCTTCTAATTAGCTGGAACTTATAAACACAGCTAATATCACATCATAGCAGATATTTCAGATAATAGCACAAGTAGAAATAACGAGCAATGGTGAAACTAGTCAGCCAAGCATAGACCTACATGTGGATTCCTAATTTCAATTTATTCCTACTATCTTCTAATTGTCCTGGAACTTATAAAACCAGTTAGTATCGCATCATAGCAAATATTTCAGACAAGTACAAATAAGAACAACAAGCAGCACAAGTAAAAAGAACTAGTAATGGTCGAGCGTCTTAGCCAAGCAGAGTCTCAGGTGTATTAGATTGGAATAGTATCCCGTAACAGTAGGCGAAATGTTTCATCCTGTTTAAGAACGTCGACACTGATACAGACGTATGCCGAACCACAAGCATGGTTACATCCAGTGCATCTGTGATGTCCACCATCGCGTAACGGATCCACGGTCTGGTAAGGTGCACATGCCAGGGCATGCGTCTCGTTTCGCGTATGATCTCGGTACCGTGTAAATTTCGTTCTGCTTATACGCCGTTTAATAGCTAGGACGCCTCGACGCGTCTTGCGAACGTTGTCTCTAATTGCTAGCATCGAGTAACGAGGAAAATGGCGGACAAGGACAAGGATAAAATGGTCCTGGAGGCACGGTACAGTTGCCCGACTAGTTTCAGATGCACGGTAAACTAACAAAGCGTTCGACTTTATCATAAAGGTCATTAAAATGTATTGGTATTATAATCGATATTTGAGAATGGAATGTGACGTGTTACTTTTATAAATTTACGTTAAGTGTATTTTATGTTTATATATTTGTGAATCATAGGCTGTACGTGTAACGTTTCAGTTCTCTATAGTTTATGTAGCGCATGTGTCAATTAATTTCACAATTTATTTTTTGATAATTATATTTATAGGTAGATATATATGTAAAAGTTCGATAAGATATTAAACAAATCTTACAGAACTATACATTCAATTTAAGAAGTATGTATATATATACATATCTGATATTTTCTTTTACTTGAGCGTCTAAAATAATATTATCATCTCCACTCGAGCATGTTCTCTCTCTCTCTCTCTCTCTCTCTCTCTCTCTCTCTCTCTCTCGAGTGCAGCAGTTAAAAGGTTAAATGTCAAAAAAGAGCAAAGGATTAAAAGCTTTCTACACAGGGGGATTCTAGTAATCGGACAAAGCTACAGCTCCGTTCCGAGTGAAGCGCTTGACTGCATTCAGTCACACTAATCCATGTGTGTTTGATGTCTGGGAATCTTGTCTTAATCTATTTTAATGAATACTGCGAAACTACGAATGCTACGAATCTATTTTAATGAATGCTACGAATCTATTTTAATGAATGCTACGACTCACATTCAGAAATACCCTACCGCGCTGACAAACATGACACATAACGATTTCACACCGGCTTTGAATCCTTTCAATCTCAAACTAAAGTGCTGAGATTCCTGGAACTCCGTAATCTCCTAAAATGAAGAAGCTTATTACGTACTGGAGAAAATTCTTTTAGGAATATTATACCCTTATTAGAAATATTCATAAAAACGTTTTCTACCGTCGCCATGTAGTAAAGATATCAAAAATGGAACTGAAAACTAAAAAGCTTAATGTGGTTAAATGTTAGCATAAGTATTTTTTGCGAAATGAAGCTTTCTCGTACAGTTCTGTACCTTGATAGACTTCTGCAGGGAAAGTGATGCACCCTGAGTCATGGCAATTAATTTTTATTCGAATAAGAATCTGTATTTGGTGCAACTTCTTGCATCAACTTTTCTTACATTACTTTTTTTTTTGCTTCTACTTACTCTTCACTCCTTACTGTTTACCGTTTGAAATAATATTTTACCTAACTCTGCTTGGTAAGTTAGTCAAACATTTCCGAATATTCTCGATGAATGTTCCTCGCAAAACATCGCGTTTAAATTGTCGTGAACGTAAACTCGAACTTTGAAATGTCCTCTCAATAATATTTATTTTCAATAATTTCCCGGAGAGTCACGATGTTGGCGCTAGAGCTGCTCAAAACAGCGTTCCAGAGCAACCAGTTAATTAAACTTGGAATCGGATCATAATTCGGTGTCTCTCTGCGTCTCGTTCGTACCCTGTCATCGTCAAGATTCAATCAATAATGAGAACGTTCGTTCTGCTTTCAGGTTTCTCAAGAAGCTTACTGCACTCCTGGTAATTTGTCTCTCGACTACATGCACTGGTGAGTGTCTTTCTACAATTCTCCTTACCGTTCCTTTGTACTGCCCTAACCGATCTTCGATAAATAATCTAACATTATTATAGTTTTTAGATTTAAGACTTTCACGAGTGTCATTCTTCGTTGTAATATTCATGGTTTCCAGATAGTTGTTGCAATAATTTATAATTTATTGCCGACGTTTCGAAAACGTTGCAATCTAGAGTTGGGTCGCAGCTATCCAGAGTTGGGTAGCTCCGATATGTTATTATAGTTATACGAATAACTTTAAGATCGAAGTAACTGTGTTGAAACATTCTGTGGCAAAACTGGGATTCTATATGGTGATTACATTACTTTCACGCTTTTTCAAGTACTTGCGATAATTTGATAAAAAAATAGAAGAAGAATTTATATTCTTGTTAAATATAGTGCAAGAATAAGTGTCACAAAGTATTCAACTGCACATTCTTATTCGCATAATTACTATAATTAGAGAAATACTCAAAACTGGTGGTTTACTAAATTATTATTAATATTAACGCACAATTCAGATACTTATTAAGAACAGCCGAAAGTATTTTTCAGAATTGCTTCAGACTTTTATTTCTAGGTTTCTTTTCTTACTACAAAAATTCATATTTTCCACCATATAAAACTACGTGCCAACATTTTTCGACGTTCTATACAAATGGAAAATTCAGAGCACCAGGAAGACTCTCCTTTTAAGTAGTCTCTGAGTCGACTCGTCCACTAAATTTATGCAAACGAAATCTCGTTTACATTCGAACCAGCCCCGCGCTTATTTTGATTTCTTCGAGTAATGTCCAATTCTGTTATCAGGGGAGGTCGAAAGGTTTTCTGGAGGGACAAAACCGAAAGAAATGGGGGAGAAGGCGTTTCCTTTTTCCGGTAGGGGAAACAGGAAGCTTCTACGGAACCGTCTTGCCACTCTCCCTCTTGGCCGCATCTTTCTCTTTTTTCCCTTCTTAGAAAGCCGCGTATCTCGACGAAACCGTGAAACGGTTTTCCACCGGAAAGAGAAATGTTGTCCTTCGTTTTCTTTTTTTTTTCCTTCCATCCCACGTTTCCCTCCCTTTTCCCTCTCCCTTACCTCTCCCTTACCTCGCTTTATCCACGTTTTTCCTCCTATATCCGGCACCGTCATCCTCGTCCCCCTTAATTCCGTTACTTTAGTCGTTCGGGTTGGTGTTTGCCTTTCGCGCGACTCTCCTTCGCGAGCCATGAATCTCCCACCTCTCGCTCCTTGAGCATTTTGTTGCCCTGGCATTGGGTCTTTCAGCCAACCACCCACCTCTATCTGCTGCTAAGAGCCGCCCCCTGTAACGCCGCGACCGTTCTTAAATCCGTTTCATAATCCAAAATCAACCGGCCGTACCGAGTTTAATTACAACAGCTTTAATATTTTAAGAGGTTCGTACTGCATTCAGGCACGAATGCATTTACCTTTGATTCTCTCAACTAATTCGAGCACCATCGGGGGACACATTAGCTGTGAAACGCTGCTGTAACGGCTCCAAGAGTATTATTTCATTTAAAAAATGTAAATAAAAATTATTTATTCATCATTCGGTACGTGTATGATAAATCCAAAGAGATCGTATGGGGTGGTTCTTATAATGTGACCGACGCCATTATCTGTGAGATTTGAAGTCGTATTGAAAAATTGTGCAGACAAAAATTTTCAAGAGGGTGGAGGAGGTGGTGGTAATTGTTTTTGTCTGGGTGGAGACGTCTCCGAGATATCAAGGTCACCTTCATTTTTTTTCTTTGACCGGATGATAGCCGCTTTCAAGACGAATTCAACGAGCTATTTTAAAACGTCGTGCGAAGTCATCTTAGGTCAGAAATAACACAATCATGGTAAAAAAGAAAGAATGTATTATGCAAATTAAACGTAATTTATTTTACATCATTTTCAACTTTTGTCCCGTGAAGGAACATCAGTTTTTTACATTAACAGTATTCAATATTGCGTCCCTACCAAAAACTACCCCATATCTATTCAGACAGTATTTTCGTGTAGATAGTATTTACATTAACAGTATTCAATATTGTCGTCCCACTAACAACTACTCCAAACCTACTCAGACAGTATTTTCCTGTAGATAGTATTTACATTAACGGTATTCAATATTGTCGTCTCACTAACAACTACTCCAAATCTACTCAGACAGTATGTACATTAACAGTATTCAATATTGTCGTTCCA
>NC_071979.1:4417380-4429283 GCF_026283585.1 Hylaeus volcanicus
TCTACCAAAAACTACCCCAAACCTACTCAGACAGTATGTACATTAACGGTATTCAACATTGTCGTCCCACCAACAACTACTCCAAACCTACTCAGACAGTATGTACAATGCATTAAATCTATTGCTCAAACCTACTCGGACAGTAAATTCCGGGCCTAGTGCTACGATGTTCCTCCATGTAAAAAAAAAAAGTTTGAAATGACGTATTCACTAAGATTGTTGCAAAAAACTAGTTTTTGAACCATTTCAGTTTTTGAGCTCTAAGAGGAGGGGGGTGAAGTTAATGGTCAAGACGACCACCATTGTAATCGCCAGGTCAAGGGCTACCTCTGAGGGTACCCCATTTTCATAACCGTAACCGTGCTTGAAGACTGACCAGGACCGAACGAATCTTTAATGACAGGAAGAATAGATCGACTAAATAAGGAAGGAAGTTCAAAACAATGATAATTCTAAAGTGTCGATTAAAAGCAGAAAATAAACGACCCGGACGTAGCGACAGTATGTTGTCGCCGCTGTAAACAAAAACATTTTAGTCGATACATTAATTACGACCCTATCCCCTGGTTTTATTCGACGCATCAGAGAATTATCCGTAACACGAGTTTCTGGTACGTCGAGCCGTTGGTTGCGTGCTCGTCGAATTTCCATCGGTCACCCGGTTTGCATACTGTCATTTCGCTCCTGAATGTGGCTTCTGCCCGGGAGATTCATTCAGGATCCCGTTAAATACGGCTTCGTCGAGGCAGAGCAACGAGTTTCCGATAATGCCGGATGCAGTCGACCGTATTACTGGATAATGCGTCGCTCGCTCAATAATACGCGGCATTCGCGTCTGTTCGATCACATTTGATCGCTTGAAAAGTCTCCCCGCCCCCATACCCGTGCCCGTCCATTCCTAACCCTTCTTTTCTTCTGCTCTCTTTCATCGACTTCGTCGCCGCTGGTTCGCGTCTCCGTCACCGTATCCATTTCCGCTTCCTCTCGTTCTCGTGCCCATTATTTCTTCTCCCATTTCCTACGTTCCTCTCGTTAGACCTCCGTGCCTCCTCTTTTGTTCGTTCCGCGTACAACGGCCGAGCCCGTTAATAAACGCGTGGGGCTCTAATACTCCCGAATAATTTGTCCTCGCAAAACTAGAGACCGATTGTGCCACGCGCTCCTACCCATAGCGTTCGATTTCCTCGTTACGGATAGTTCCTTTGTACGACATCGTCGTCAGGCTTTGCGAACTCACTTTCTGCTTACAGTGGCTCCGAAAAGTTTCTGTGCAGCCCAATTATAATTCCTTTATGCTGCGTCGTACGAAAAATGAAATTAACCCTTAAGATCAAACAAAAAAAGAAAAAGAAAAATAGTGGAATAAGTAAAATAAAGAGCGCAAACGGTTTGCAACACTAATTTCAAATCGGTTGCGCCCGTGTGCGTTCGGCCTAACAGTCAACATGGGGTCTTTCGTGCCTTTCCAAAAATTTTGTTTGTATACAGGGTGGAGCAATGACTTCGAATCCATAAGTTTCACAGAAACATGTGGCGATAATCATTTTTTTGCAGGTGGAAGTACTTCAGGCATTTTAAGGTCACCTCCATTTTTTTTTTAAATGGATCGGTATGTTCTTGCTTCCTTATCATGATAAAGGATGTTAAAACCAGTTCAACGACCTGTATTACATAAGGTCGTTGAACCTTAGAGAACCTAGTAGAGAAAGGCGTAATTCTTACCGTTTACTTCGAACGAAAGGACATGCAAATTATAAATTTCGTAAAAATGTTGAAGAAACTGCAATCGTTCCACTAGTTTGTATCGTTGCACACCGACTAGAGCTCGCCTGAATTATAAAAAATATTGCGTAGTCGCTCACGTAATTGGAAAACAGAATATCAGTAGTTCTGGTCAGTATGCAGTCAGACGGAGCTGAAGCTATTCTATCTTCAGAGTTCTGTATGAAGAATTCTATTTTCAGAAAATTTGCTAGCACGAAACCAAAGGTCAGCTAACACGTGCTAACAGATACATAATTTCAGTGCACCTATAAAATAATTTAACATGTTTTTTTATTAATTCACCGACCATGCACATAAATGTACTCGCGTTAATAGATAACATTTTAAGCATTTACCGTCGATGAAATAATTACTGTATTTTCAAAATAGATTATTAATTTCTTAGTTAACGTAACTTTTTGAAGAAATTTGTTGCAATTTAAATTGTAGTTATCAAACTGTAATTAAGAAAGTATTGCAAGTGTGATTTGCAGTGTTTTTGGTCAGCGATTAATTCAACCCTTTACCAATAATTTTCTCATTAGTTGTACCAGGTGGAGAAATTAATAAAGCAAAAACCTTTTAGGTAAAAGTTGAAAGATTAGACGGAGCTCGTCAAACGAGGCTACTACTTTTTATTTTGTTACAATTGCCGAGGTAGTATGAAGGTCAATGAACTCATCCCAACGTCGGCATTCATAGTGTGCCAAATAAATATCATGGTTTCATTAACAGAAACAGCGGCGAAAATAAAAGAAAAAATAGTAATCCCGTTTAATGAACTTTTAACTAATATTATACACAAGATTATGCATATTATAGCTTGTCCACTCTGTATATTGAATCGAAATCGAAATAGGTACGTTGCGTGCCCACATTTGTTTAGTATAGTTATTTAATTATTTTCAACCTCCTTGAAACTATATTTGCGTATTTTCCCTTTCCAAATAGATTGAAGGATTATAACCGGCAATGAGAAAAAAATGAATCGCATACCGCTTATTCGTGGCAGAGCTACGGATATATAAACGAGAAAAGCTTACGCAGATATAATCGAAGGAGGAGGATAAATCGTATTTCCTCTGGTAATATCAAAGAATTTCTCAATATTTTTAAGTTTCATAGAGACCTGTTTCCAAGTTCGACTCGATACATGGCGGCCAACTTTAAGGAAAACCTCGTTGGATTTTCCTAACGTTCCTTTTTTTTTTATACTTTCTCGTTTGGCGATGAAATTCGATTAAAATACTTGAAACGAACGTCTCTCGATTCCTCTTGGTTATACTACTTTTACTTAAAAAGACGTCTATTTCTTTAATTAACTTTACAGGTCCCCTCAAGTCTCCAGACACTCGTAAGTCAATTGAAATTATGAAGTAATATAAGGATGGAATGAAACTAATCGTTTCATTATATTGCTGGCGGTGGATACCTAAATTATATTGTATGTTAAGAATTTTAACGTGAAACACAGGTATGATAGCGATCAATCATACCTGACGTTTTCAGTAATCGTTTTCAATAACGTTTTCATCGTTGTAGCGCTCTGTTGATGAACGTTTTAAACATTCGATTTTTTCATAAGTAATACAGTTTCATTTAACTAAATTTTAATCAAGATTAAAACAGAGGTATTTATACTTTAATTAACAGTATATTTTCTCTCATACCTCACAATATTTTTCCATCTCTTTGATAAATCTTGGATACCATTCTCATAAAATTGTTTCGGTTTTATCGTTTAATTTCAGCCTTGGCCCTCATGTATTCGCAATTAAAGGAGGACTACACAAATCCGCATTTGTAGTGGATCAATGTTGCGGTAATAAATTCTCAAAGAAGCATACGGTAAACAACAACAACAGACGTTATGTACGCGTCAAGTAAATTCGATACCTCTACGTTTTCACTGCAAAGAAGATTTCACGAGGTAAAACGGAACAGTAATCGAGGAACAACTTCTACAACTACGAAATTGAGGGAATGAGTTTGCGATACAGAATGGAACATGTAAACTAGCGTGTGTTTAGTTGTTATGATACACCACATAGCCGTTCAAAAGAGCTTCATTGTGGGTACACCAGCACGAGAAACTTTCAAGAGGCACTACACAGTATACTTTTTTAAAAATTGATTTTATTTTTCTCGAAACATAGACATTTCAGGAATATTATGCCAAATTTTGCGGGAAAAAAAATTTGACTAGAAAAAGGCCTCATTTGTTTGGTGGAAATATACTTCATAGAATTAAATTTCTCACAAAATATATGTTTTCAGCTTATTAAATGAACGAGCTGTTATATTTAAAAATAGAATAAGTCCACTTTTAAAGAAAAAATGAGTTAACGGTCATTTTAGTAAGATGTAGATATTTTCTCTTCATATTTATAATCATATAAATCCATTCCTAATAATTATAATTAAAACAATTTTCTTATTGCAATTATTATTGATTATTACGACTTCAGTGTACATTGCTGCGCTTTTATCAGATATTACTTATTGTTAGCTAGTGCCTGAAAAATAACATCGTTAAAATTGAATTTTTTTTTTAATTGTAGTTATTTTAACGACGTACTTTACATTTTGCACTTGGTTATTCGCGTATTTACATGTTCTCATTTTAATTATTATTTTTTACATTAAAAAATCCATTTCAGTGATGCTAATGACTACAAAAATATGGACTTAAATTTCCTCTTGCTTGTTTTTATAATGTTATTTTTGAAAGTTGTATAAGTCTATTTGGAGCTAAACAAATCGTTAATTTTTTAAATAATTTTAATAATGACTATTTTATAATAAAACTTTAAAAGTGTATAGTGTCAAAAACATCACTCGAATTGATTAGCATTTGCCAATATTTTTAAATTAATTCAAATGCAAACCTTTAAATATGTATCTTGATACATGAAAAAATAGACTCGTTCCATTTTCAAATGTAACAGCTCAAATATCTGTACGTGTACACGTGGCCCGGAACGTGTTAATCGTTCAATAAAATATCACGAAAATTTGAAAACAGTTCAGTGTAGAATTATTTTCTAAACAGTCGAAGTAAACAACCGTTACTTCCTGAAAACTCGAATTTCCCAAAATATCAAGGGCTTTATTGCAGCAGCAATAAAGTGGCCGGGAATAGAACCTCGTAGGCACAGTCCTCCATGTATCGGAGTTCGGGCGTACTTGAAAGGCCCCTTTTAGAATTAAGTACCCTGACTGCTATTTTATTAACCGACTTCGAAAAGGAGGATGTTACTCAATTCGACATGTACATATTTTTTTTCTTTAGCAGTTCGACAGGAACAGTCGGAGCAGACAGGCAAGACAAAGTCCTGTAATATTTCACGTACGACAAACCTGTTTCCTTGAATACATTAGGTTACTTTTCCCTAAACTTGCTCCTGTTAGAGATATAACCCCAACACAAACAACTTCAGAAAGTAGCTCTCTTTTTGGGGCCGTTACAGTGTCCATGTCGTGCCCCCTTGAGCCAGCTCTTTTTCTACCGCTGTCTCTCTCGTTTCCGCGTCCATTCTCGAAACAAAGCAATGACAGAGGCGGAGGTGTTCTTGAATATTCAGGTGACTGTACGAGGGCTGTAGCCTTAAGCCGCGCCCAGGAGTTCGCCGGCGAAGAACTGTTCATGATACGTATGGGCTCGGAGCGCGGCGTTTGTGTCGGTGACAGGGTCCAGTGCAAATTTGACTCCGGACAAAACCGGCTGGGTGCAAATTAACATGTCCAACGCACGTAATCAAAGAACATGTCACTAGTCGTTGCCTCGCTTCTGCCACCCCCGTCCGCGGAAAATAAATTACTTGCGTCCGCGGAGTCGACATCAAAGCGATCCTTTCGGCAGGGGTCGCGTTCATTTAATTTCGCGAAGCCGTGAACCGTCGCGGCAAGAAGAAACAGAGACGAGCAACGAGTGCGGCGCAGGGCGCAAGGAAAGGATCGAAGAAGGGAGGAGGACGAAGGACAAAATAACCAAGTAATGGACGAAGGACGTTGCACGGTCCACGGGCCAGGGCCAACACGGTCGTTCGCCCCCAGACCTAACCCCCAACAAGGATTACACCCGTTGCCGGCCAAAGGGAAGGTAATTATCCACCGCCAGCCCTTTATCTGCCGTGCCGCAGACGCGACCGTGCAAACCATTCGCGATATTCGGCCCTATGTTTGGCTCCGCGATCGCGATCCCCGCGACGCGAGTCCGCGTAATCCGCGTGGCTGTTCAAATTACGCGTCGTTCCGTGGGAAAAAAAAAATTTAAGGCGGTCGTTACGTTGGAGTGCGAATATCTTGAAACGACGCCAAAAAGGCGGCGCATGCGTTGGAATGCTGCTATTTGAAGCGTTCGCGAGATTTTTGGCGCTGATTTAACGTGTTGATCGCCAGGGTGACAGGACTTTCCACTATAGAACTGAATAAATTCGTTCTGAAAAGAAGAAGTTGAAGGAATATAACACCGCATAGAATTCGTGAATTTGGCGAACTCGTAAGAATAAGTACTAGCGTAAATTCAATGAAAGTGAGTTTCAGTTGTATAGGAAAAGAAGTTCGTAACGTTTCACGTTAATTCGGTACTACAAACCATTATTTAAAAACGTTTATTATGGCTTTTCTCTAGAACTTTTTATGCTGAATAATTTTCTTCGGTACACTTTTTAGAGATATCTTAACGGTATCTTAAATATCGTTCTTTCGTCATCTGCTTTGCTAAAATTTTTATCATACATAGTTTGTTTCATAAAAGAAGTTTAAAAAGTGAAAACCACACGAAGATCCATCGAGTGGTTCTGGAGGCTAGCCCGAACCAACAGACAAACGCCTACCAGGGACTTTACTTTATACTATGTATGGATATCTCTAAATTACTATTTAATACGAATAATTTAATAATTTGCTTATCATAATATTCACTACTTTACAAGCAAATGTCTTCCTTTGACATTTTTACCTACCATTAAAAACAAAGCAGATATTTAATAAGAATAGAAATAAAAGGGAAAGAATATACTTACGATACATATGATATTGTATTACTTAAATTAATAAAGGAGAAGGTTTCTCTGAAAACAAACAGTCTTTTTGTCATTTATTTACCTGCACTTAACCTAATAAATCCAATTACAATTATTCACATACCTGAGAATAAACAAAGAAACTACATTCAACGTTTATTCTTATGTAAAACAGTAAATTGAAAGTGAAATACATTTTTTTCGTATGATGTTCAGTTCTCGAGAGGAACGATTTTAAAAGTAAGGAGAATGCAGCGTGCAGTCGAGCTTGGATGGAGTAAACTGTCTGACCATTGATTGCTGTTTCTACTTGCGTCTAGTGTCTTCGAGCATCGATGACCGTTTTATCTGTGTTTATCGGTTCTAAGAGGTTAAGAGTCTAACGTTAACTAAATGGTACGATATGAATAACATATAATATAAATTATATTATATAAATAGTATATAATATTAGTGTATATTACGAGTCAAGTAAATAAAGAATGGAAAGATTCGATTAAAATATATTCATCTTTTAAGACTCTTTTCCTGCACTCGATATTTTTTCAATCATTTTTTATGTATTCTAATTACGTCAAGTACGAAGGTAAGTCAAAAATTATCTACACTTTCCATTATACAATTTATTTACATAAAGCTTGGGTTTCACCAAGCAGAATCAACAATTTTTGTTTAGCAAAAATAGGATGTCCGCATATTACTCGCGATCGTACCTAAATCGTTCAAATCAAGGTTTGTTATGGCGAAGGCTTAAATTTATTTCTATCAAAATGCTACTGTCTATTGAACAACGGTAGCAGACAATTTTTTACTTCCTCTCGTATTTTTTAAATTCTGCTCTCTATATTTCGAATTATCATAAACGTAGAAACTTCCACAATTTATTGATTACGTACGGCAGCATTGAATATTCCCGGAATAGAACGTGGACCCATTCCAGGAGCTGTTTACAAAAACCCTATAGCTCCGTCTTGACTGTCGGTGGTTGTAGTAGTAATCATTGGTAAATTGGATGTATAGAGAAACGTAGAGCAAGAGAATGAATCGTAAACGGAACGTATCGCGATGATCGTGTTCAGCTAACGTGTCTAACCGAGACCGCGTCTCTTGGTTCGAAAGGGTGGAACACCGAAGGGTTGGCTGGGTAAAGCGGGATCGGATGGTCCGATGGTCGCGTCGGCGACCGTCCATTTGAAGCGCCGTTGAAAAGAGCCAATATTCCGCTCGGATGCACTATGCAGAGTTCGATTCATCGGGGAATTCAATTAGCGCCAGTTCCCGGAAACCTCAAGTAATTTGCGCTCAGCCTTCTACCACCATTTGCTTCTCTGTCTCTCGTTCGCTCTCTTTCCTATCCACAGCCGGCCTATTCTGTCTTTGTTGCGATTTCACGTCTGTACCCAGTTTCCAGCCGATTCTAACCCCCGTTTGTACCTGTCTGTGCTTGATTCTCCTTCGACCCAGTGCCGTTGCGTTCATCCCTTTGGATATATATCGACTGTGATATTCCATTTCAGTCTGAAACCGAGTTCTCCTCGCGAAGAGTAGGCGCGTAGCTGTTGTTACTCTTCGCGACGATGGCTGCTCCAATTTGGAATTTTATTGAAAATCGTGGCGGAGGGGACGGTAGCTTCGGTACAACCTCTTGCGAGCCACTCCGGAGGCCTGCAACCTCTCGAGAATAAAAGACAAGCATGTCTTTCTAACGAGACGATGAAAAATACTAGCGAGCATGTTTAAAAGTACTTTTGCGTTAAGTCGAAGGATTGCTGGAATATTTATTGTAATTCAACATTTTATATTACTATACAGAATAAATGTACTGAAAATATTGGATGATTGGAAAAGTTCGTGTCTGATCTAAGAATGAAGTTCAAATGGTTAAATTTCGAAGAATACGGTTTTGTTAATTAATTATGTAGTTGCCACTTCTTTTCTACACTTATTTTCCAACGATCTACAAGCTTGTCGATTCCGACTTTGAAGAATTATCTTGGTTTTTCATGAAAAGCTCGTAGATCGTTCGGAAATAATTGTAGAAAAGAATGGCGACTACGTAATTGATAAATGAAACCCTATTCTTTGAAGCTTAACCAATTGAACTTTATTTTTAAATCGGCCACGAATTCATGCAATCATCCTATACATGTAGAATGTACATATCTGTCACTGCAGAATAACGAAAAAGAAAGTTTACGTTTAGGATATGGCCTGCCCTCTCAAGTGCCTGAGATCCTTCTAGAAATTCTGAGTATACTGCTAGAAATTCTTTTATAACGTTTATCAGTTAGTCTTGAGCAGCTCACCATAGAGAAAAGATCTCAGTTTACTCGTATCATACAAAGTAGTAATAAAATCAAAACTTTTAAGTAATTGTTGTAGATACAACGGAAATCCTCCTTATGGACCTCTTGAAAAGTTTCAAGAGCTTGTTCCACTCATCTTTAAGAACAACTGTGGTGACGACAAAAACAATTCTATTATTCAGAAACAACGCGATTTACTTCATTATAATCACATCTAACGATATCCGAAGTTTACATAATAAAAATGTTCTATCGTGTATAATGGACTGTAATCCCAATTGAGTAACTTATATTGAAAACAGTAATAAATTTAGTATTTTGTTGTTTCGTTACATACCATTTCCAATAAACATATTTTCGATTGTATTTATTATTTATTCCGTAAACACACGTTTCGTAAGCTAAGGTACTCGTACCTTGTATGCGAAATATCGAAAAGGAAGAAGCGATCGGGTCTGTCCCCCGTTCCCCTAATTGTTTACACGCCGTATACAGAAGGCAGCATGGAGCGTGGTCGACAAGAGCCTCCTCGAGAGCATTCTCGGAGTACGCATATATCTTGGAACACATGGTTGCTATGTGCAGCATGAGAAGCCATTGACAGCGGTGGAAGGTCCATGTAGGTACGCGAGTATGTACCGAACCCAATGGGGTTTGTCCGTCTGGAATTTACCGTTGGATGCCGGTGGGTGGCCATCGATCGGTGGATCGATGGCGCCTGCGAGAACGTTTCCTTCCATTATTGCCGGATAGAAGGACGAATCCAGGAATTGTCGCGCGGAAAATTTTCTACCCAATGTTCCCTTTCCCATTTCTCGTCCATTCCTTAAGCGCGGCTTCGCTATTACCCGTGGGTTTTCCAATATCTGAGAGAAGCTAAGTTTCCATTTATCGACGATGGAAGTGGTAGGATGGCGCCGGGAGGGAGAGGGAAGAGTGGCAAGCGCGTCGGTCCAGGCACGGGAGGCAGACGATGGATTTACATGCCGCACATTCCAAGACTTGATTGTTATTAGGTCGTTGCACCGAAGCGACAGGAGATGTCAAATGGGCCGAAGCAATTTGTCTGGAAGTATTTATTACCTGGCGCACGCGGCTCCTCCGCGTCGAGGAAAGAGGGCGCCGGAACGGAGAAAACCGGCAAGATTACATTCATCTCTGTTGAAACGTAATGCAGAAAGGAATTTAATAATCCCGGCGGAAGGAGCTTTCCGAGCCGCGAGCCGTCAGGATATCATTCCTCGTTGACGCGCGAATTCGAACGGCGCGAAACGTGCCTCAAAAACGTAAATCGGATATCGTTCGCGAGTAGGGAGTATCGTCCTCTTTGTATTCGTCGTCCCAACGTCCTAACTATAGTATTCTTTGTTACTCGAGAAAAGTGAGGTTCTTTCGTTTTATTTTGACCATCCTTCTTTTTTCTTCGTTAACCCTTTCCGGTGCCATTTAGCTCGAAATTCAGGCCGGAAACTAACGTTTATGTTTAGCCTGGCTATCTGTTTACGAGCCTGGCTCGTGATATTCATGTTTGGGCGAAAATCTTCGTTGCGAGTGTTACATCCGACCCTGCCGGTGCCCCTTTTCATCGACCCCGCATTGCGAATAAGTTAAGATCGGATACTTTTAGGAATGCGCTTGACGTACGATTAGGAAACCGTTTCTCGGGAACCGAATCGTGGGATGTGCCAATCAGCGATATAGGCGTCAGCACTCAACGCCAGCACATCCGCTGAACTTGGGATTCCTCCCGATTTCAACGGATGCAAAAACGAAGGTTCCCGAACGCGGCTCGTGCCTTGCGAGGATCTAGGGGTATATAAACCCATGGTCACGACCACGGACGCTTCTTTTGTGTATTATTTTGTCCGTTATTATTCTGTAGTCGCGGACAGGTTAATCTCTCGCGTTAGTCTCGTTTAGGTATCGTGTATCGTATCTCCAGGAAAGTAAAGAATTCGCGTAAGTGAGAACATACGCACTAAAGATAGAGTCATCGCGGAGTTACCTACGAAAGTCCGACGTTTATTATTCGCCAATTATTAGAGTCCCGTGTCGCGAGTGTACAACCAGACCAGATCCTCGCCACAGCCGAGCCCGGGACAACCTGACAACGCCGCCGATAGCATAAGATCAACGATTGGTATTGTTAAACCATTTTCAATTGTATAGTTTTTATTCTTGTTTGTTAGTACTCCCAAACTCAGTTTTGTTTCGTAATTATATTTGTTAATACTCAAACTTAGTGACAATTATTATAGAATCCCAAAATTCCTTCTTTTCCAATTAAATACAGATAAGGTGAGCTTTAGCTCTTTAATTGAAGACAAAGATCCCAAGAAAGAGTCTCAGATAAGCTGGGACGTAACACGAGACTCGTCAAAGTATGGCAAGGGGTTGAAGGGGGAAATTGGTTCGGGACTACGTTTTTTTAGTGATTTGCATGAACTGTTTTAGCAGGAAAGGAATGTATATAACTTAATGAAACTTTGAGAACATTTTATACAATATCGATATAAGGGACTCGCTGTACCCACGTTTTTGTTCGAAGTCACCCACCGAGCGAGAGATTCGAAAATAAGTGAGAGTGCAAATGAAACGATCACACCTTTTGTCCATTTTCATTGCAAGTTTGACCTTGAATGACCTTGAATCATAAGTCGTTGAATTTGTCTTAAAACACACTGTTTGATGGTGGATAGAAAAACGTATCATTCCATTTAAAAAAAAGAAAGTTGACCTTCACCTCACCTTGGAGTGTCCAGCGGGAAAAATAAAAGTTCCACTACATGACGTTCTTCTCGGTATC
>NC_071979.1:4429293-4434882 GCF_026283585.1 Hylaeus volcanicus
ATAATTTCCACCCTGTATATTCATCTAAATATTGTAATTTTTTGGAAGTATTTCCTCGGTAAAATATGGAAGATGTCAGCTGCCACACTTCGGAGGTCACACAGTTTTCATCTGAAATCAATAGGGATTTAAATTTACTTTAAACATATGTATAGACATGTAAAGACATACAGGTTCTTCTATAAGAAGAATCTTCTATAAGAAGAATCTTCTATAAGGACCTTACATTCGGAGTAATATCATTTTTATTGCAAAAAACGTTATACAAAAATGGCAAGAAATTATTCCCTTTCGTTTAAACACTTCTAAAAATGGAATGTTCAATTTTTTAGGGAAGAATCTAGAAGAAAAAGCTTAAAAATATTGGTTTCCTTTCAAAAGAAATTGCACAAATACTAAAAATCACAGGAAGTATTCTACTGAAACAGAAATCAACATAAATGTATAAATACCAAAGACGAAACATATTTAAATATGCATGTTCCTGTTCAACGCAAATATGTCTTAAATAATTAATTTCGTTGAAATAATCCCTTCTACATGTATACGTATACGTATGCTATAATTGTGTTGAAAATGAAATATCGATATATCGCCTCTAAGAGAGTTATGGAGTAAATAAAAGTCGCGTAGGTTCTTCCGAAAGCGTTTCCGCGGTGGGCGTTTGATAATGAAGGGGAATTTTTTGTTCTCTGCGAGATGTGCGTGAAAACGTTCGCTGTCGAAGAAATACAGCACAAATCATTGCTGTCCAGGCAGTCAACCCGTGAGTTCGATCGATTTTTCGCGGACAATGCAACCGCATATTGGCCTTCCTTTATCTGAAGGCGCATTGAAACCGGATTGTCGGAAAACCACACTTTTATCGCCCTCTTTTCTTTGTTCTCTTGGCATTGTTAGCTTTGGAAAACAGCCGTCATGAAAATTAGTCATGCTCGCCACCGTAGCCGTTCCGCTGCTACGTTGTGTTGGCAACAGAAAACCATTAATAATAAATAATAATAAATAAGTCGTATATAATAGATACGCTTCAATAAATATCGTTTATTCGTTGATTAATAACTGTAACAATAATTTAAGGGGTTAGGTCTAGTCAGGATTTTCAAAAAATCGATTTTTTTTTTGCATTTTCTTTAATTATGATAAAAAAAGGTTTACCAAATACCGGTGTATCGCAACAACATCAAAACAGATATCGGTATGATACTTCTGCTACTTACTATGGCCCGAGCAACTGGGACATAACGTGTAGGTCAAGGGGTTGAACAATATCGACAAAACCGTCTCAAGCCAGCTCATTTTTTTAAATACTTATCACTAGACTGCGGATCTTTGTGCAAAATAAAATCTTCGCGAACGTGCCTACAAAAATTGAACCTATATAGGAATTTATTTTATAATATTTATTTTATAAATATTATAACATCAACTTTACTTTCAATCTTCTTTATATTCTAGCATATTGTTTGCATTTCGTAGGTTCTTGCGCATTCAAATTTTCTATAAATGCATAAAGATCCGCAGTCTACTTATCGCTAGATTCCACTCCTAATCGTCGCTGTAATAACCATATTTAAGATGTTGATGCGACGTGAAATGTATACAAAGGAAAAAATGATTGGTTTAAGAAAAAAAATGAACAATAATTTATAAACGAGCGGTGATCGTCTGAAAAAATGATTGGTTTAAAAAAGAAAAGAACAATAATTTATAAACGAGCGGTGATCGTCTGAAAAAATGATTGGTTTAAAAAAGAAAGGAACAATAATTTATAAACGAGTGGTGATCGTCTGATCTGCTGCAAAAACTCTCGGGAGTCAATTAACCTGACTTCGTAAACCTGCCTGGTTTTCTCTTTATAGAATTTTGTCTTTTTGCACCCTCTACGCTGGTGGAGCTAATTCGGTTAGTTTGCTTCTTTACGGTTGATTGGGTGACTCCCTGTGTCATCTTCGCCGATGGCGTTCGCCCCTGCACCCCTGAAAGAGGGCAACGAGGTCGCCTTGAGCTCATTCAGCCCCGGAAGGTTCCATAAACCTGGTAGGTCATTGTTTACGAGAACTTACGCTTTGCGAAAGTGACTGTTTCGAATTACTAAACAGGAAACATAACTTTCATCGCAGGCGGATGAAATTCTTCCGCTTGACGACGCGAAGATAGTGTCTATATCATACACCAAATCTGAATAACCATCCTCGACTCTTAAGTACACGTGCAGAGCTTCGCTATGGAGACTCTGTGGAATATATTATGTGCGGCTGCCTAATATAGATTAGTTATCTTTTAATTAAATTAAAAGTAATTAAATACGTTATTTGCTAGATAAACATGGGGAAAAATGATATTTATTTGAAATTGAAAATGAAATGAAACGCAATTTACTAGTACAGGAGATATTCGTGTGGATAATTAAGGAGTAATATTTTATAATTTGTAAAAAAAACAAAACCGTGTTAACTCGACACTGCACATTCTTTAAGATTTACACGATTGTTATAAAAATGTATAAGAATGTTCACCGTGTTAATTTGGATCGGCATTTAAATACCGATTATAATTAGAAGTATCCTTTGTATTATAATTAGGTACTTTATACTGGACAAATACTTTATGAATATTATACATATTACTTTATAAACTATTTATCACAGATTCTGACTACAACCTTTGGGTCTTCTTTGGTGGAAATAATTAATATGAACTTAAAATTCTAATTACAGTACCAGTAAAAAGTAAATAGTCTAGTTTGAAAGAGTCAAAGGAGATGAAAGAATAGATAAATCAACGAATTCTCATTACTTACAGAAATATGTATGTAAACATTCTGTTTTAAATACTGCGTGATAAACATATTAGCTTTGGTTAATAAAAGAAAATAAAGTGAACGTAATTGCTTGAAGAAAAATATTACACTTTAAACGACTCGCAGGCTTATTGTATAAAAAGATATGAATCCTGCATAATTATACTACAATTTAAATGAATTATTCTGTAAACAAAAATATATAGCTAATAAGGGAAAGTGAGTATTGAATGGTTTATAAAATATTTATATCGTCAAAGTGAAAACTATACTTTTCTTTTTGTGCATGGAAAGCGATATCATAAAGTAAAAATGATTATTCGTAACGATACTGATTCTAATTGTCAATCCCGGGAACTTTTGTCTATAATTCACGTATGACATATTCGATTTATCGCTGTCTCCTGCTTTTAATTGCATCCTGTTCGGTCGCGGAAGTGGATCACACACATGAAAAAAAAAAAGCGATGAAACTCAAAGAAAAACGAACGAAAAGGAGATAGATACGCGCGGTGAATTGCATTGAAACTTGCTTTTTCCGCTCTCATTCCACTAACGACTTTTGTTCCTGAATGCCGAAGTTTCTTTCAAACGAGTTATTCTTTCATATCCAAATTGATGCATCCAATCCAGTTTCTATCTGAATTTACATTCAAACTTCGGCCCGAGTTCGCAACTTTTATCGATTCGATCTCTATAAGGACTCTGTATCGATGATATAAAAGCACGCCGATTCTCGTCGAGCAAAAGTTTTTGCCGAGAAAGCAACTCAAAGAATCTGCTTGCATTGAAAACTGTATTGATGTTTCATAAATAAACGCTTATTGAAATAACCAGACTCGCCAAACCGATCGATAGAAACAGCTTAGGTGCATTCAACTTAGTTCTCTCCGATAACTAAATTTTTTTCGATTTAAATAATAAAAACAGGGTAAATACTCTCGCGTTCGCGGAAGACATAATCGTCTATATACACAAATAAAGAAGAGAAACGTAAATTCAAAGTATGTTTATTTATTTATTTTATTGCTTCAAAACCATAAATGGAAATTCAAAGTATGTTTTGTCTTTTAACCTTTGCAACGTGTATTTCGTGTTTTATATTTTATATACAGTCGGTGTAAGAAGTATTCGTACAGCAACCCATTTAAAATAAACTTTCCTGTACGAATACTTATTACACTGACTGTATTTATTCATTTGCACACATCCTTGTATATTATTGCATATTTACACTTGTCATAAATGCATAAATTTCCGCAGTCTAGTTATAATGAACAAAATAGTTGTCTTAAATCAAAATAGTTGTCTTAAATTATATAAGTATTTTTTTACGTGTTGAACTTAATGTTACGGTAATGTCACACTCCCTAAAATGTCCAATAAATAATTAATAAAATACGGATTTTTTTACTAATCTAGTCCCCTTTCACGATTATTGTAAAGTCTCACTATCTTTAGCTAGAAAGGATCAAGAGCACCAAACAAAACGATCCAGGATTACTCTTCCACGTAGAATGGCCATCCGTCGCGCTGTGAAACGATGGGATTCAAATCGAGCGGAAGCACCGGTGGGTTCGTCACGAATGGAGTTGTTGATCGTGATCGAATTGACACGGCAGATATCGCCCAGCCTCCGGCGGGGGCAGTCGTGATAGAGAAAAGAGAGGAAAAACACACACCCCGGACCCGTCGGCTCGTTTTCCGCGTTGTCTTGTTGGCCGGGCTGACGTTCGAAAATCGATCCTGAAACTTATCGGAGCTTATCGGATAATAACCGCCGAGATGACGAAGAGCTCCCGTGAATTCAGTGCGCCTCTATATATCGACTTTGCTCTCCCGAGTCGTTTATATCGTCTCGTAAACCTCGTTCAACGCTTTTCCTGTTTTCAAGCTTGCGTTCCGCGCGCGCGTCCACCTCCCCGTCCTACCGGCCACGAGAATCCTGAGAGCAATAACGTAACCAATCGTCGACGGAGGCGAATAAAAGTCGCGGTAACGATAATGGCTGGTGTTTATAAAAATCGTTTGCCGCGCGAACGCTGGGATACGCGTCAGATTTTCTACGTGAAATACGGCATCGAAACGCGATCCGTGCTGTGCGTTTCGTGCTTTCGCGAAGAACTGGGTTCCTTTTAAACTTCCCTCTGACTCGAGCTGCGAAGAGTTACGATGTAACTAACGCCTCAGGGAAACTCTGTAGAATGCAATATCATGTAATGGTTTTGTTAGAGATTCCATGGTAAATAACATAACGGGGATGTGCTAGAAACTGTGAATAATTGATCTTTTGGTTTCATCACTGTTTTAATGTACTACGTTTACAAAATATTCCTTGAAAATGTCAAAATAATCCGGGCAAAACTGAATAAGGTTATAAAGATTTTAATATGTTTCTCGACGCGCGTTTTGCAATTAACAGAGCAATCAGAGCGAAGGGGACGAGGATAATTTTCTTTTTGGACCATCGTTTTACTTCAAGAGTAGCCTTTTCTAAATCTTTCGAAATTTCTTCATACTTGGTAATAGCAGTTATAGAAATGCACATAATATGTCGGCGTTAGCCAATAATTAATAATAAAGTATTCCGGAAGTTAATTGATTTCGGTGCCAAGTGCAGTAGGCATTGAAAAGACGGAATCAAGGTCTAAACGCGCTGATGAAACGTCGGATCGACGATCTTGCAAACTAGAACTTAAAGCTGCAACATACAGAATATTCGAGCATCATAGAGCGTAATACATCGAATGAAAGCATAATCTATCAAGACTCAACGAAATACTACA
>NC_071979.1:4434892-4448418 GCF_026283585.1 Hylaeus volcanicus
CAACCGAGTATAATAAGGCAAAATACAGTATATTACAGAACAAAGTTAAGTTTAAAACTGCAATATACAGACTTTTACATACTACCGGGAGTTTTTTTGTTTCGGATACCGAAACAAAACCTGTTAATTATCCCCGAGTAACATAGTCTATATTTTATTTTGACATAAGTAAGTTTTCAATTAGAAATCTCAATATTTATAAAAATTGTGGCAATACGAAATATCGTAACTAGTAAAATCGTTGCATTCAGTAAACTCGTTTTTCTCAGAGCTGTATTTCCAAAGGCGTGATCGATGTATCTCGAAAGCTACTTTATCGATTTAGTTCAAACTTTCTAGGCTTGCTTCAGGGATAAGTATCTAATTCTTATCATTATCTCTTCCTTCTTTTTTTATTTTTGCCTAGTATTTATTTCATCAACGAGAAACGAATGACTTTTTGTCCGAAAATTGATCTCTTAACTGTCATTATTTTGTCACTGAATGAGAGCCATCGACGTAGCCCTGTCAGGCGCAATCGAACCGCAGCGCAGCGTCAACTTTGGTTAATTAATGTCGTATCGGGTAGCGCAATTTGCTGCGGTCGAATGAAAAAACCTCGTTACAGGGCAGCCACGTATTTCCGTGTTTCTGATAAACGTGCGCGTGTGTATATCTTTCTCATCTCGGTTCGCATTTCCTAAGAAACTTTGTCCCAGTGAGTAAGTTGAACGAGCAAAAACGGGGCTGGTCACGCGCAATTCATAGTTTATCGATGTTGCGTGCTTGCTTTGCAAAGTAGCCTTATAGAGGGTGTCCCTCGACCGATTGGCCAGCATTTACCGAGCCCGATTTCTCGCAAAGCCTGTGCGTTATACTAATCGTACCGATACAAAATGACACGCGAATCGCGAGTGCTCTTATTTCAAGTTACCTTTTAAGTTAGCCTTTCAAAGTTGCACGTTGAAGAAAGTGTACGAAGCTGCCATCGGCAAACAGGGGACCCCGGAGCGAAGCAGACGTTTCTATCCGCGAATCGATACTGTCATTTTTATCCTTATTCGATATGTAACTACGCTCGCTTACATTCCGTTATCGTAGCCGAGCAGATTCAAATAATATTTTCATGGTTGACAGTTCATTCGAATCCTGGAATACCTCCGTTCCAGTTGTTGCCAGTCGTGAAATTTTCCTATATTCTATGCTAGAAATGTAGTTAATAGCAGTATAGTTAATACTATTATGGTGGAGTAAAAGAAAATATTCCTGAAGCCTTTATACTGTAATATATTGTAATAGACACACAATTACTCGAATGTTATAGAAGCACTAATTGTAAGTTAAACTTAAGAATAATATGTTGTCGTTATTAAACGATTTATCGATTATTTATAACCATCGTATTGTAATCATCTTCAGAATATTAGTATAGATAATCGTTTTGAATCTCGAATCTCAAAATTGTCCATGATTTTACCGAAACGAACAATTAAACAATCAATATATTAATGTATAATGTATAATGTCTAATGAAACTCTCTTGGTAAACTCTCTTCACGTTTAGACCGAAACCATCTTTCATTAGCAAGAAATTCAACCGAGTAAATGAATTAATGAGGCTCGAAACTTTGATCATACGTTTGACGTACGATATTACAAACTGCAAGCGATTGCCAGTAAAAAGGAAGTTCGTGAGTACATCTCCTGGTAGCTTTCACCAACTCAATTTGTTTCCATGATGTGCCTCGCGATGTCTCGCAGAAAGTAATTATCAAATTCGTATATTTACAAAACTTTGAGGTATAGAGACATAACTTCAAGTATTTCGTAAACACTTGTTTCAATGTAAACGTACTTCTTATCTCGGTCTTTTGATATTTACTTTTTAATGCTGACTGCAAACGTCTCGGTTAATATATTTAATTGCATAAATAAGCATCTTATTTCTTCCAAACCTTACGACAAGTTCTTTGAACTTTGGTGTAGCACTTTAACATTTGAAAGATAGTTACAAAAACTATTAGGTTGTCCGCAAAAAAAAAAAAACATTTCAAATGTTTACGTTCTTTAAAGCTCCGAACTTTATTCAACAAAAACTAATCTAAGTGATTCTTAACATCCTTATTTAAAATAAACGTTTTTCTATATAACAAAAATCGTGCTAATAGGCTAATGTGTAATACGTCGCGACGTATTCGTATCAAATTGCTCAGATTTTTATGTAAATTCTATCATAAGAACGAGTATCATTTTTTTTTCTTCTTTCGCATCGATTTTTTTTGTTACTCGCCCCTCTTAAGCCCGCATTACGTCAAAATATTTTACCCAATATCCGTTCTCTCTAAACGGCACTGACACCACGATATATCACTTTTCTCTTCGCGCTCGGTTCTACAGCCGATTCAGCGATCGTTTCTTGCAGATTATTAAAACGCGATAATTCATCACCCGCATTCCTCGTCTAACGCTGACGCAGGTGCTTTTCTTGTACGCAGACGCGGCCTCCGTTTCATCGTCGCTGCTTTCGTCTGTTTTGAGAGCTTCCCATATTTAAATAAATACGTCATCTCGTCGGTTACCTTCTACTCTGTCTATCGCGCGTTCATTGCTTTAATACCGATTCGATCAAATTAACGAGTCCTTTGTCTCATCGGTAGTGAATGGAGAAACGTAGTCGCGCATGCCGTACATAAATCTCTCGTGCGCAATTGATCGTATTACGGGATAACGAATAAACAGAAAATAAAGCACGACCGTTCGCATTACAGAACGAAGCGTGACCATTGCATTATAAAATTGCATTATAAAATTAAAATACTACAACGTGTTATATCCTTAAGTAAAGCAATTATTTAGCGATACATAATTATTTCATTTCTTTCAATTAAAATCTCTTTCTGTTTTGTCAGTTGTGACGCGGCGTCCACGTGCTTGTGACACCGGCCAGAAAATTTATGCGTTTACCTCTAAATTAGGTATGCGAAACATGCGTGGTCCGATCAATTGAATTCTTGGTTTCACTCTTTTATTGCATACATTGTTATTTATTCGAAGCACTAATATTTGAATAATCTCGAACATTTATGATGTTCTACTTTCAATAATGTTAATGCATCGCATATACACTTTTTTATCTGTGATATTTAGTTTACTTTTCTAATTATTCGATAGCATAAATTCCAGGCCTTTTCGGAAGAGTGTATGTTACTATATCGGTACATTCTTAAAATATTCTTTGAGAGTATAATTTTTACTAATTTTATTTGAGAAAAACTTGAAAAATGTATTTGTTCGTATAATTTTCAAGCAATTTCTTGGAGAACAGTTGACGAGTCTCTATAATAAATCTCTTTAAAATCTCTTATGCTCGACGAAAATTGGGTCATTATCAATTGAAAAATAAAATTTTTAGGAATAAAGTATTCCAGTGCCTTGCGTGAATAAAATTTTGTTCGTGGTTACTTATGCCATAGCTATGGCATAATTAATGATTAGATTTTCAAAACAGTGTGTTGGACCATTTAGTGGTAAGCAAAGTTCAACTTGAAATAGACGTAGAAAAAATTGTAATTCCGGTTTCATAGGACCATAATGTCGTAGTTCCATAGTTTCATAATTTCATAGTTTTATAACAGAAAAGTTCTGCAATTTTAAAGTACATAAATCTAGAAATTTTGCCTTATTTTTCCATTTTCACCAACATCGGTAAAAACAGTACAATGATTTCCATTTAAACAATCGTCCCAAATATTTTGAAATACACGTCACGAATCGGTAGTCGAGCACGTTATGAATTAATTAAATAAATAAAAGCAATATCGGCTAGCTAGATCGGTCAAATACGGCGCTGTGCAGCGATTCTCTTTGAGAACTGCAATGTCGTTGAAATCGTCAAATGTTGTCGCGTAGGATTCCCGTGATGGATTTCGGTAAAAAGGTGGAAGGTGGATCGATGCTTGCATTGGGTCATTTAGGACGCGATCGAAATTTCGCGACTGTCGAGGAAGAGCAAAGAGATAGAAAACGAAGAAACGCGGTGGAACGGAGTGGAAGGAAAGGCAGAAAGGATAAGAAAACGGGAATGAGATATTTGGGGGAACGCGAGAGGAAAGAAGATATTGCTGTGCTCCTAGAAGAAACTCGAGAAATTCGCGCTAACGACAACGCAATTTCGCGAAGCAATTTTACGAAAGTAGTTCAACGTTCACGCTCGTTCAACGCTAACAAGTTATTATTCCAAGTTAGCACATTCACAGGGAGCTTTCTGTTTGGTATCAGTTTGAAACATTGAGATGTCCTCTTGCGTGCTTTAAAACTGTATCCATAGAGAGTAGAATCACAGGAAACTTTGAATACGTATTTAGGTATCAAACCATGGAATGTTTGTAGTTAACGTGGCAGATGCCACAAATGCTTTTAGTTAACGAGCATTTGTTTATCACGCAACATTTTCCACTTTTGGTAGATTTATTCCACAAATTGATAAAGTCAAATATATAGCTTTAAAAGTTCGTAAATAATAAAAATAGTACGTTGATCTTATTATACAAATTCTGAGCTCTATGTTGGTTAACCACGTGTTTATTAATTAGTTATTATTATTAGTATTATTCTTAGTATTCTTATTACTAATAGTAGTAGTAGGCTGTTAACTAAATTTTGTGGATTTTTTCATTTTGTATTCCCTACAAAAATAATGTTCTTACAATTACTTTTTAATTACTTACCGGCAGCATGCAGAACCTTTTCTCATTTTTCTGGTTAAAACTGCATTTTGCGGCAGCAAAATTCTGGTCGTTTTGATTTCAAGTATGAGTCGACTCAATTTTTTTCCGAATTTGCAAAATGTTTATCCTCTGAGACCGCGTTCCATTCATCTAAACAGATGAGATTAGATTTACAATGTTGGTATTCTAACGTATCAAAAGACGAGTAAATATTTCTACTAGAATTACAAATGTTAAGTTTAATCATTTTAAATACTAACATACAATGATCGTACGGATATGTCTGAAGATCTCTTCTATGCTAAACAATAAATAGGAAGATAAAAAAAAGAAATTATAAGAGAATAATAATTATTACTAGATACATTATAAACGTTTAATTAATTCAGAGATAAAATTTTTAATGCATCTCGAAGTTTCAGATTGTTATTCCAATTTTTATCGAGAAAGTAACGAAATGCTGATTAAACGTATTCTTAAAGCATTCGTGTAATTTTTGTTACTCGAATGACCTCAAGGTATAATTAGAATTTAAAAGTTGAACGAGGTTTCACGAACAGCGCAGTCGAAATCAATTTAAAAAGTTTCATCTTTGGAATTTTAAACGAAGCCACAAATGGCGAAGAAATTAATGAGATTCATTATTCACGGGTTAACACTAAAACTACCCAGAACAATGTGCATTTGTTAACGCATAACGCATTCTTAAATTCGAGGAAAGGGAACAAACTTTGTCAATATTGTTTATGATATTGTAAGTGGAAATATTAGATTGTAATTAACGTAGGTAAATCGATATTATTTTCGGCTTAAGAGTAAATAAAATAATTCGTCCTTTGATTGTACAATTTTTTAGCGAAGAAGTAATGTAGACTAAATTAACATTTGCAAATTTAGCATATGCTGCAAACGTTTCTCTCACAAGTTCGTTTCGTACTGTAACAACTATAACAAGTTTTATCGAAAAGATCAAAGCATTTGTTTCTTCGCAAAAAAATGACATTTTTAAGTACAATTACCAAAGTTGGCTACGAGTTAATTATATCCTATCGCAGAATTTTTAACAATCCTTTAATCAGCGCATAGCTCTAAAACCAGAACCAGCTCTGTGTGATATTGAAAGTTAGCCGAAATCTCGCTGAAAAATAACGACTACGCAGCAACGAAGTTAATTTGCATGAAAGAAAAATTGTCCCTGATTCGACTCGATGTTGCGTGTCGAAGTTTCACAAGAGAATTTTGTACCTGTCAAAGCCATTCCCTCGGGTAGTCTGTCAACTTTGCGTTTTATCGATTGCAGCGACAGGGTATTATTCCCTCGTGGCCGTGGTCCTTTCGCTGCACGAACTAAGAAGGCAATTTTCAAAATTCCGTATTCAGAAATCGTTAAAAATTCGTGCTCCATAGATGCAAATAGTTTTATAATAAATACGTAAATCGATTTCCCTACTTAATTCTAAAGCAAATTCAAATTCGAGATTTGGGACTTCGTCTTTTTGTAAACACACCTATTGGAGTAGTTGTGATTAACATATTAATATAAATATACAGGGTGGACGATTTATCTGAAGACATTGAAATATCTTGAGAATTATGCATCGGATCAAAACAAGTGGTTAATGAAAGTTGTTCGTCTTTGAGGGGAACATCCAACGATAACAAACGCGACCACCACCACCACTCCCTTTCGGGGGGGGGAGGTGGGAGAAGATAAACAACTTAACCGAGAACCCCAATTTTTTATTGCAGATTTGGATTCTCCAGAAAAAATGACTCCAATTTGACGTACGAGTTTTTCCATTTTGGTTTACAGATGGCGCTGTAAGTGACCAAAATAAAAATGGGTAAAAAATGGTTGAAAATTGGGGATACATTGAGTAATACACATCAGATTAGAAAAATGAAAGTAGAAGTATGTGATATTTTTAAAAATGCTATTCAATAACACCATGATTGATCCCTCACTCCCACCTCCCAGCAGTGGGGGAGGGAATTATTTCATAATCTTAAATGGAAAACCCCATTCTCAACTGCTTTCAATTGCAGCGATATCTGTGAAAGAAATTACACCAATACAATCAAATCAATGAAGAGCCAAGAACTGCTATAAAAAAAAAAAACGTTTCCCATTGAACCCATTTATAATAAATGGCTCCTGTACGAGTACAGTGACTTCTGTAGTTCTTACAGTGACTGTACGTATGTAGGATACGGGTTTCTTTTCGGTTAAACAAGAACGAATTATACTTGGTGTAAACCAGGAATTACTTCGTTAAAGTAATGCTGTGTAAAAATATGGCTCTTTATTAGTCTATTTAAAGAAAGAAACAAAAAGTAAAAGTGCCCTCTCCATATATCGCAGAAGCGACGCCCCCCAGAAAGAAATCGTTACATGTTACCTTTTTGTAGTACAACATATTGTCGCTATATTTACGTCTCTCATGGTTGTTTTTAGAACTTGTCGTCGTCATTGCATGGCTACTCTGTAACAAACACACAGCCAAAGTTCTTTCGTTCTACTTTCTTTATCCTTGTATCTAATATGTATTTCTTTCTTATATTTTTGGGGAAGTAAAGATATAAAATAATGTATAATACGAAGTATGAAGTATAAAATGTAAAATACAAATAACTTCTCAAATTTATTTAAACACCGTCTCAAACTTCTAGGTGGAAAATGTATTAAATTTGGATAATCCGAATCGCCCTTCAACAACTAAGTGTTAAGGTAGCTCTAGGAATTAAACACTCCAGTGAATTCACCTTGCGAGACATAGGCACCACAAAAAAAAAGAAATAGTCACTTCGTCGATCACGCCGAGTATCCTTTTACGCTCCATAAAAATATAAAAACACGTTGAAATGTCCGTAGAGGCACGAACAAAGAATAGAAATGCGACATAACCGAAATGTTTTACGCAAGGCTGTCACCCGCGGGAAACTGACTGTTATTCCATCGTCTGAAACATATCGTCGATTTGTTTACTTCGTTGATCGTCGCGGACGTGAAGCATTTTCATACATATTTCCTCGGCGACAATGTCGAATCTATACGGAATCTCGAAACTCGATATTCAACGTGTGTTGCGGCGAGCTAAGTAGTTTGAAATTTGCTTCGCTGTCAAATAAAACCGAATAAGTCTGTTTGACTTCCAACGCGCGCATGGATCGTGTGTCGATGTGATTAAAACGTTTTATATTCTCACGAATGACGGTCCATAAACGCAATTACTTGCGGATAGGATTGCTATCCGCGCGGAACGCTGCTATCTAGTTCGTACGAAAAAAAAAAATTAACCAGCATGACATGTCGATAGGAATGTATCCAAAAGAAAATACAAGGTACGGCGATCGTTCCTTTACTTGTTTTGGTTATATCTGCTTCAATATTAAACATTTTTCAAACGTGTTTCTTCTAAACTGAAGCTGACACTTTAAGAAGTTGTTTAGTGCCAATTACTTCTGTGTAGAAAGTTCGACGAAGAATAAAACCAAGAAACGGAAGTTAAAACCATGATGTAAATTTGAATTGAATTTTTTCTCTTCACTGAATATAAATTACTTTAAACGAAATTATAGTGATATTATTAATAGAAAGAACTTCGATTTGGGATTGTGATACATTAAAATCAGTAATTTCTTAATTGATCGTCATTTTATTAAATGTTCAAAACGATACTGGCCAACTTCTAAGGATTTATTAATCTTATGTACAGGGTGTCCCATACAACTAGAACAGGATATACCTCCTAAATGATTGAAAATAGAAAGAAATGTTACGAGTGAAAGTTAAGTGGTTTCGGATGATGCATAACATGCAATTAATTTTATGTACTTAATTTTTGTGCATCGGTACATCAGAAAAATGCACCTACACTTTTTTTTAAATTGGAAGTGTATATTGTTGACGACACAGATCGATGCAGTTTCTAGTGCTCTACAAAAAACGTATTAACATACTTATGCCCTAAACTTGTTCACTAGGATGTTATTGATGGTAAAAGCTATCCGAACCCTCCTTTTACAGATTCCATCGCGATCATCGGATCTCACACCCCTTAACTTCTTTTTATAATGATTTGTAAAAGATGTAAAAGATCAAAAAGAGGATAGGAAAGTGCTTGGACTGCAATGAAGAACCGTTCGAACTCTTGTTGTAACGTAGGTATTTGCTAAGAGACAAAAATAGTTTGGATAACTTTTACCATCAATAACTTCCTAACGAACAAGTTTATGGAAGTATGTTAATACTTTTTTTGTACAGCACAAGCGCACGAGCACGAGCTAGTTCTTTTAATAAAATTCCTGCCACTTATACATCAGTTAGTCAAACGATCTCGCAAGATGTTCTGTGAATTTCATCTGCGACAATTTTTCAATAAACGAATAGTTCGTTCCAAGAAAAGTTCACGAGGTTCACCTTACTTTCGCTCGTCTTAGAACACATAGTTCGTTTTTGTGAAACGAGAACATCACCTTTGTCAACGTTAGTGCTTCCTGTGATCAAGCAATGCCAGACGCAACGGAAACGAAGGAACATTTTCGAGCTGGCATGCACGCATTCATCAGCAGGTTCCTCCACGGAATTTCGCGCAGTGTAACCGCTTTGCATAACCACTTGGTAGCATTCGTTCGCGCGCAGGTTGCACGGTAAATTGAACAAAGAAAGACGGGCAACCGCGTAACACGTTTTCGGTTCCCGTTCCGCCTAACTAGCACATACACAAGCGGAGGCTGATGACCAGGCTCCCGTCACGAACGCTAACCCAACGCCATTCATTCGCCATTAAAAGGAGCTCGGGAAAAGATGTATGGTCAAAGTGATTGCCTCCGACGTTCGACTGCCCCCTTCCAGCCGAATTTGTCGATTCCCCAAACTCCCTATCAGGTCTTCCGCCTGTGCAAAAATCGAGCGGTCAGCAGCCCGCAACGAAAAGAGCAGCGACCCCTTTTAGCGCGGTCGTTATATCCGCAATTCATCCCGGTCGAGCGGCATGACACCCATGACTGCCCTTGCCAGGGTTTCTTCGGCAGCTATGGGGTGAAAAGTAGGCTAAGAGCACGCGGCTGGCAAATGTACCCACGACCAATATTTTTTGTTCAAGAATGTTTGTATCCCAATCTAGGGCGTCGATCTTTAGTCCTTTTGGGGAACTTTTTCTTTTAATCTATAAGGAATTTTTATACAGTAGTTTGTACTACTATTTATTCACATTTTAAGAACGTAAACAATTTTGTGCAGATCTTGTAGACTCCCTCCTGAAAAAAATATGTTCACGGTTTGCCACGATTCTAACTTTGTTAATTTTCCGAATTGAATAAAATTCTTTGGCGGATGTATTTTTAATGGTCTACACTTTGAGAAAAATGAGGAGAATGAATGTAACTTGTACTAATCTATACTTCTATACGAATAATAATAATATATAATATCATAAAGGGACTCTAAAAATTGTTTACGGAATAGAAAGCTACTCTATTTCTTAGTAACGTAAACTATATTTCATTTCGTTAAAAATAAATCATGTATATTGTTAAAATATGTGCAAATATATGTACAATATGCTATTACACAATTGCTTTTGAAACAAAAAATCCAAAAGAATAACTGAAAATTTACGTTCTAGACTAGAATATCACCTTAATATAAACAGTGACATTGGTATATATATATATACAAAACCAAAACCAAAAACAAAATGTATACAAATATTATTAAGGATATTGAAATACATATTTGAATGTATATATAAATTTTTTTTGGTTTTGGTTTTGGTTCTGTATACATATATATATATAGATAAATTCTAATCGCCATCAAGTGAGACTTAGGTTTTGTCTATAAATCTACTTTAACGTAAAGATTCAGAAGGTTGTTACTCTGACGTAATTAAATAACGAGTAAATACTTTAAACGAAAGTTATGAACGTACACTATAAACGTAAAAGCATATAATTAATTTCTAAATAATAACAACAGTAAATGAAGCAAGCCTCCTTAATATCAATTATCTGTGTAACAAACCAACGTTTATTAAATTCGAATGTTATTCGCTGTTGATTTTGAGCGGGTCAAATATCCATTGCTCGCGTGAAAAACATCTTTCGGCGAAAGTCACGCGCGTCGACCGAGGTTGTTAGGCATTCGTATCGAAAACCATCGCGCTTTGTAACAGGAAAATGTGCCGGCATCAGTTCGCGTGGAAATTGTTAAAAAACGAACCTGTCGGGGAAACCGTCGCGCGAGATTCAGCGACAGATACGAAGCGCTAGCCGGAAGGAACTGCGAGCCTAGCCGGATGACAAATTGCGATCTCTGTTGGCGAAGTGTGCGTGGTCGAATTTCGAAAAAAGCGCGAACGAGCTGGGGAATCGTCAACGCATGCACACACCGAGCATTTTCCTATTTATGCTCGCCGGCACGTATGGGAGTACATCGACGCGTTAAACGACGCTACGACTTGGCCAGGCGTGGAATTTTAATAAGCACGGAAAACTCGTAAATGTCGCACAGTAAGGACGAAACACGCAAAACATAATATTCGAGACCCGCCAATTAATATTTGTTGGGATGTAAAACGCGTGTGCCAGCATTCGCGCTAATTCAAACGGAACTGCTGGCCAGGTCCGAAAACGTTTGGACCTTACGTTTCGCGATGAAGCTTATAGTTTTCTCAAATTAAAAATTCTATCTTCGTAAATCGAGCAATATTGGATTGTTCGGAATGTAATTTCGTATTTTGTCCAGCAGAATAATTAATTTTTACCGTAGTTGTAAAAAAAAACGAGTAACCGATTGAAAAGATCGCACGTATTTTCCATTTAGAAATGTCAAAAGTTTGGGGCATGTGTAAATTTTAAAAAATAAGATTACAAATAGAAATTCGACGTCTAATCTGTATGTACCGAAGCGAAAAGAAAGATAAAAGTGATCGTTAGACAAAACAATGAGCCTGCACAAATACAATTATGTTCTCTCTTGGGCCAATCGAGAAGCGATTGCGTAGTCAACAGTTTCTCGTTGTATTTATTAAATTTTCCTGGTCCGAAGTACGACGGAAACTCGAGTAACTAACGCAGTTTTCGAAACCTTTCAACCTTACGCAAAGAGTAAACGTTCAGTTAAGGGGAGCGATTTGAAATTAAATAAAGTTAGCTTCGCCCGTAATCAAGTCACAATCCGCAACTTACTTAACTCTTTCCCATTTCATCGCCATTCCGTTTAGCTGTTTCGAAATACTCCGGTGGCTCGGATTTTACTGATGAATTCTTACTGCGTTCGAATTGCGCGAATTTGCTCATACATTAGTGAACAGGCTTCCTTGAATAAATTCATTAATCGTGAATTTTGCAGCATTTCAATTTCAATAACATTAAAACTTTCCAATTTTATCTTTACATTTTCAATTAAATATTACACTCAGGATATAACACAATGTAACGCAGTATAAGAAAAAAGTAGGAATAAAGATTTAATTAGTAATAATATATATTTAGAAACAGAAAAATCAGAAGATTATACAGTATTGCCAATAGAGGTTTTAGTTAAAGGGATATTCTTCTTTAGAATATGAACTAAGAAGCATCTTTCCTATCTATGTGAAGCTGGTAAGCTCACTTAATCAAAGATCGTAACTAGTTTACAAAATAAAAACATTTTTCTGTACATTCAATGCCACTATTTTTTTTCTTATGTATTTTGGCCTGCTGAACTCAAAACTCCCAATGAAAACATTTTGTACGGATAGGTTTTCGAGATGTGAGGTTTTGAATTTTTTCCAATTTTTTTCTGAGGTAGCTTCACATTTTAGACCATATCTCGAGTTAGAAACGTCCGACTGAGTCGCGCAAGATACCAAATTAAAGGTAATCGAATCTCCAACGATTGTTTTTAACACTGTTTTCCAATCGGTTCGGTAGTTTAAATGTTATGGGCCAAAATATATGGGAAACTTCGACTTTTTTCTAAATATAACACTCACCTTTTCACGAGGGTGAATACTAAGGAGGTGAGAAATACGCTGATCAGGAGGTACAACATTGCAGATGATAGACACTTGTACCACGAATTAAAAAATACCATGGCAAAAAATACCATGGTATTGAAAGATAATCCTAGCCCTACTTGACACAATAAACATTACGTTGTTCCAATTGAGTCGTGCACAACGCTGCACTTTGTGCATTCCTGTGTACATGTGTGTCAAGATTTGTTTAGCAATTGCAAAGCACCCCATGATTCTCAATAACACGCGTCGCAGTAAATTCTAATAAGACGTGCGCAAATAGCAGTTTCCACTCAGCATAGTTACAACCTGTAAGATAACGCGATACATCCCGTTGTTCCAATGCGGATATTGCAAATGTATGCTGGCGATTTATCACAAATGGTTGGCACGGGAACAATTTACGAAGTGTGCGTACGCGCGCCGGTTGATTTTCGATTCTCCACGCGACAGCGAGGCCTCTGCCTGCTCCGTACTCCATCGAGTCCATTGAAAGCTTTGTAAAATGTTCCATCGTGAAATGTCGAGCCGCGTGGGTCCGACCGCTTATCGTAAAAAAAGCAGCAGATCCGTTCCGGAAGCTCCGTCATTAATTTGCTAAGTAACAACGCATTGTGTTCCACCATACTGTCTCCGACTTTTTCGAACATTTATCGTTTCCCGCTCGACAGAGTTCGACGTACAGTGGGGCGAAGCAAACATGTTTCTTTCCATTTCAAAAGTCGAAATCGATGCGTTCTTACTGAGCAATGCCACCAAACTTTTGCTTTCTTCTTGGTGGAAGAGTATTATGATACCAACGTCGAAACTTTTG
>NC_071979.1:4448428-4470559 GCF_026283585.1 Hylaeus volcanicus
CGGTAAAAATTAATTTTAAGCCTCAAATATGAGTAGGTGATATATAATATACAGTATATAGTATATAATATTCAGGGTGTCTCAAGGGAGGAACCGAGACGGTTCAGAACCACTCTTTTCTTTGCAAAAATGTCGGATGATGCTTCGTTTTTGAATTATTAACGAAGCGCCATCCAGCATTTGTTGTGAAGGAAATTGTGGTTCAGAATCGTCTCAGCCACCCTCCATTTTCGATTCTTACACTAATTCTGGGACACCGTGTATAAAAATTATTGGGTTGCCCGGAAAGTTCGTGCCTATTTTTAAGAAAAATTCAAAGGCACATTCGAATTTTGATGTATATTTATTGAATTATATATGTACCATTTTGTTCCACAACTTTCCCACATTTTAAAGAATGTATATATGTTATTTGTTTTCAGCCATTCCGACGTATTCAGACCTGTGCCGTCTACTAAAAATCGGCATGGACTTTCCAGACAGCCCAATATATTACCACTAAAACAGGTGTAAAACAGGTGTCCGCATTAAAATCTGAATCTTTCTTGCATCAATTTTCAATGCGTCCTTAGTTGCACGACGACTCGCGTTTCACCCAGTATATTTCAACACGGTTAATTACAGTTGCACGTAATCAATCAACATCTGCAAATTGAATATGGAAGTCGAACTCTCGTTCGCCGCTCAACGAAGTGTAAATACAAAAATAGAAGATGGAAGTAGATCGATGGTCGTTGAGCCTCCCGCGTACACGGTTAACGATGACGATCGATATTCGCGATCCTGTTGTCCGACTATTAAGCGGACCAATATTTGAAGCGACGGATTGATATTACGAAACGCGATTGGAGTGCCTTCGCCCATCGAAACGATGCCGATTATCTGTGTCACGTCGAGGCAACGTGATATCGCGATTATTCAACAAAATATAAAATCTCGCATTGTTAAGGTACCTGTTCGCATATATTAAGTGCGCAAATCTTTGATCGTTTCAAAAAATCGAATCTTTTTTTGTTTGCTTAAAGGACATGACGTGTCGTTAATTAGAAATCGATATCGATAGTCTAAGAGCAATTTTGAGCTCTAGAAGTAGATTCGTGCATCAGCGTAACGGAAACATTAAACGCATCTCTCTCGAAACAGCATTTTCAAAATCGATGGGCACTATAGCCTCGCCAATTTTCAATTAATCGACTTGAATCTCTTTTAATATAATTATCATATTTTTCCGGTGAAATATGTAGAATTTTTTTTATTATATAAATACTTGTATCTTTTATGCAACTTTAAGTACCTCAATTTGAAGCTAAATACTATTTTTATATAAAATATCTAATGTTTCATACGAGTAATAGTTTGGTCATTTTTCAAGACGGTAGGGTTAAATGTCTCATCCTGTACCTGCTTTGGTACTTATCGTAAGTTTTGACGTCTTCCTTGCAATTTCCTACGTTTAAGACGCACGCATACACGTACGCACACCTCTTAACATGGTGTGGTATTTCGAGCAATTGCTTTCTCATTTCTCTCATTGCCAACTCGTCAGTCGCTCCATTTGCTAAACGGTTCCTCTGACGTACATTCCCATTTGCTGGATACCGCACTCTCGTTTTCCTGCTCCGTACGCAACTTTTCAAAGTAATTACATCGAAACAATAGGTTGGAAATGTCGCTGTTACATCGATCAACTATGAAAACCATCCAATAACACTTTTCTGTTATTAATTTATTCGTACATTTTCAGATTCTATTTATATTCTTTATTTTTGTTGCAGGTACGTAAATCCTAAACGATAGCGTCGATAATTCTTGCGAAGTAACATAAGGTGAGTATGCCTACCATTATCTTAAGTGAAATGGTTGTTAGAAACCAACTTCAAAAAAGGTAGCCTTTTGCTTCATTAGATTGATTACTATAAAGCCGATCGCACACGGGCGCAACCGATCAGTTTCAAACCACTCTGAAACTCTTTGCACGCGACCGTGGATCTAGGTAAAACAAAGATAATGGAGTAGGTAAAACAAAGAGCGCAAACGGTTTGCAACAATAATTTCAAATCGGTTGCACAGCGTGCGATCGGCCTAACGAACGCGAATTTCGATCGTTGCAGGACTTTTCAGCCCTATTTTCCTGCAATTATCGATGTTGTATTATATGTATATTGAAAATTCTGCATATTACGTATTCTATGTATACATATACACTGCGTATCAAAAGTATACGAACACTTGGATTTTGGAGGTCTCGGTATCTTAAGACAATTTTTCAATTAAATCAATGATACTGTCATATTCAACGTCCCAAAGAACCTCTGAACAACCATTTGCGTTATAAAACAAAATATTAACACGTTGAGTACGGGTTTCCAGAGCGTTGCGCGAGCAAAGCGCCCTACGCGATGCGTTAATAATACGTTTCACGTACTAAAATCACTAATCCTAAATATCGAATGGTAGTAAACGTTTAAAACGAAATGTTTGTTACGTAAGAAACGTACAAAGCATAAATCCGATTTTAAGAATTTGCCTAGCACCCGACGCGTTGCTTAACAAACAGAGAATCAAGGAAAGCAGAAAAGTAATAAACGGACTTCGCCGTTAAACGTTCGCCTTCTATTTTATAAAATCAAATTTAACGTTTGCTCGAAAACGACCCGTTAATCGAAAACCGTACACGTCGGCGACAGAAAAGCGGGAGTTCCCGCTTTTGCAATGTGTAACGGTTAATTTCCAAAGTTTATTAAAAGAGTAACTATTGCTTGTCGCCAGTTCCGTTACATTAATTAAATGAAAATGTTAGTAGTAAGCGGTGCGCCGGTGCTGCGGCAATTTATTTTTCACTTGTTCCGTTCGAGTAATTAATTGCTCGACGCAAAGTTTTATCGAAAGTAAAGATGCTTTAACGAGAGCGTACTTTATCATTAGCGCTAAAACTATCGAAGAAAATTTATACCTGTTAAACATGTTAACACTAACTGCTACTGGAAGGGCAAATCAATTTATCAATATAATTATCCTTAAAGGATTACATACTTCGAGCTGACCGAAAAATAAAGGATATATAGGAATTTTTTTAAATGGCTTATAGTAATAAATTCGATATGTAAGTGTTATATATGTTTTATCTGATATCTAATTTCGTGAAAATAATTTTTATAGATACTTTTTTAGTAAAATTCTTAATATTATGTATGTGCGAAACATCGTTGTGTGGTTTATATGATTTCGCTTTGTAAAATTATTCTTGTAAAATAATAATGTCGTTATTATGCTGTATTATGCTATATTGTTTATTACGCCGTATAATACTATATCATGCTGCACTATGCTGTATTATGCTGTATATTGCCGTATAATCATGCTGTACTATACTGTATTATACACTATTATTCCGTATTACACCGTATAATGCTATATTATGCTGTATTATACTGCGTTATGCTGTGTTATATTGTATTATCTTGTAATATCCAGTGTTGTTTTGTATTATTCTGTATTATTCTATATCATTTTGTATTATACTTTACTATCAGGCCATAAATTCAATACTGTACCTTCAGGCTCACATTCCGATTTTGTATAAAGCCACCCACACCTTGTAAATAGTCGTAATTATTTCCATAACCGTTGCATGTAATAGCGGTTTGTATTTATAATCATAAAGTTTATTAAAGATCCTTTGAAAATATCCAAGCCTATTATGAACTCCTCGGTGTGTCACGGTGCGCAGGTAATACGACTTCGTTCTCGGCTCTCTACTTTAAGGAATAATTTCTGTTCAAGACTGGAACCTGTTTCATTTCATTTACAAGATTTCAAATGATTATTCAAGCAGAAAATTTCGATTTTTTAAACATTTCAGTGTACTAACTCCTCGACAGTTGTCAATAAAAATGGTAGCGAAAGCGTGTCGGTAACTATCGAATAATTTTGAAAAGGAATTTACCATAGAAATTGACCGACTTGTAATAACTTATAGTTGAGCGTTAGAAGCATCTTCACGTAACGGATGGCGACTAAACTCGTTTAAAGATATTCTCCATCGTTCGTGTCCCGCTTTGTTGCGTCCCCGGCGTTGTCGTTTTATGTTTTGTCACGTCATATTTGCAAGTCAGCTTAAAAGCACTCTGTGTCGCGTGCACGTGACACGAGCACGTTTAGGCGTTTAGGACGCGCCTCTAACCAAACGCCGCAGACGCAAAGCGTTTCTGGTTCGTTTGATTCGCATTAGAGGTCCTCTAATGTCGCCGATATTTCAAACCGTTCCCCCGACGTTCCGCCTCTTTTATTTCCCTTTCCTTCGAGTTTCGCTCGATGACTTCCAGCTGCAAAACTCCGCAAACTGCGCAGACGTGTTTTGAAATGTTCGACATTGAATCTCATGCATGACACGAAGCCCTGTCTCGCGTGTTTTCAAGGAACGGCGTTGCAGCAGATGGCGCAAACGCGTTTTTAAAGTTTTCCTCCCGACGCAAATCGAACAGAGTTTCCGTTTTTCAAATTCCACGGTTTCGAGTTCGTCGAAACTTCCAGCTAAAGATCCGTTCGTGACTCGACCTAGGATTCAATGTATATCTGAATTTAAAATTTTTAAATTACAGTGGTTTTGCGAAAATTTTACCAACAAATATAAATTTTCCCGGATAAATAATAAAGAAATATTCCAAACTTGATCGGACTCTTTAAATGATTAAAGAACCTAAATGCAGATTTTCGACTACACGGTGTCCACGCTAAAGTGTGACAGACGCATATTGCAATAACTATTGATGATACGAAAAAATTGTTTAGATGTAAATTGTAGAATATAATGGGCTCTATATTGTGGTGTAAACGAATTTTTTTTTATATTATTAATTGAAAAGATATGATAGTGAAGTTTTGTTTTTTTAAATGGAACTATATATTTTGGGATGATCATGCGATAGTGCTTTTCAAGACGAATTCATTGACCTTTAATGTATGTATCCTATTTTTATTTGTTTTCAAGGTAGAACGCTTCGAAATTTACTGATTTTCTGCTTTTAGGAACTTGTCACTCAAATCGAGACTTTTTCACTGAAAATCAGTAATAAGTTCAGTGTCTAAAATTAACTTGCGTTTTTCCAATTTCGATGGATGTCTTATCATACTCTAATCGTACTCTAACAATTTTATTCCGTCTAAAAAGTTTAGGTGCAAACTTTCACTTCTATCTGACAACGTTACGTGAACTAGATGTACAGTCCATCGTGAAGCATTCCGGTTACATTCTCTTGCTTCTGAATTGCAAGATTTCATCGAGATGTTGGCTGCTTTTATAAATAATTGTTCGTTCAGCACAGAATTAATGTTTACATCTAATACGCGTGGAATATTATATTTTGGAATATGAATAAGTATCGAATAACGCAATGTTCGTTTAAGGACAGAACACGCGAACAAGGGCAGAGAGTACGGTCCACGTTTACCAACAGTTTTCTGTTTCCTCCAACTACTACACACGTGCAAAGTTTGCGCTATGAATTTGTGAACATTCCGCATAAAATAGCCGCTCCGTCTACCGCGCGAAAGTTAGCCAGAATTTAAGGCCCGCAGCGAAGCGTTGCTCGCTGCTACTTACGACCCAAACACTTTTAAAAACGATCCAAGTTTCTCCAGCGGTTTTGTAATGTCTCCAGCTCATCGAGTACCATCAAACAGTCGAAGAAGTTGCCGAGGACGCTGCTGCAGTTCCGCAGCCGTACTTAGATATCGCGTTTTCTTATACGGAAGTTGTGCAATTAGCAAGGAACGCCGCCGCTTCGACTTAAACGCCGCGAAAAGGATTCATTAACGAGGCTAATAACGAGGACGATTGTAAAACGCGGCAGCTGAATACTCGGTAGAAACAGGGAGAAAATTACTGGCACCCTTTTAATCGCGAGCTGTTGATAGAAATTAGAATCATGGCATGAAATTCGATGAGCGCAACTCGTCGAGAGGCGGGATTATGAAAGTTTCCACCTACTCCCTGTAATCCGATCGCGTTTACGCTCGCGAAACTCAGGCAATCAGTGTCACTTCTTCCCGAGACACGAGGACGGTTCAATACATAATCTCTCTCGCTCCACTTTGGTAGAATGGGATTCCACGCTACGTCGGAAGGATTGTCGCGAGGCGACCGATTTGAAATTCGGTTACAGGCTTCGTTACCCTCATTTCGCACCCCTTCGGGCTGCCTGTCGGCGCCCTATCCGTGGAAACAGCTTCGAAAGTCCCGTAGAAGGAGTTTCTCAACTCGTTTTCACGAGCCGTTTGTGCCAGACGCTCGCGATATCTATACGTTTTTCCTCTTGTTTTTGTCCATCCAGCCCCTTCATCGCTGCAGTCGAATTTCCTGTCTCGTTATTCTAAGCCTGGTACCAACGCAACTGAGGAAACCCGTGGACGGTCAGAAGATGCGATGCGTAACGAGCAAATTTGTATCCGTCGTTTCTTACTTTGATCCTTTTAGAGACGAGGGAAAGGACTGCAGCTAAGCAAGCAACATCAAATCAAGTCGAATCAATTTAGTAATGTAAGGCGGAACAGTATTTGTCGTACGACAAATCGCTTCGAAAAGTCCCTTCGACTGTTTGAATGAGATTTGCATTGTCTGTGACGCGTGCCGTCATATCTAGGAGTCGCTCCGTCGTAATTTAAGCGGCGTTGCTATTTGTGATTCTCGTCATGGGGCGGCGCGGTGGTACGTGCCATCTAATAGACAGACGAATGTGAGCCACCGTTGGTACACGCCGCCCGATGGGACATAGAAGTATGAGCTTCGGTGGTACACATCGGCGCTGCTATTTGTGTTTCTCGCCATAAGACGGCGCGGTGGTACACGCCGCCCGGTGAGACATATTAGTGTGAGCCAACATACGCTGGATTCCATGCGTCTTCTTATAGGCACATTTCAAACTATTGCGCGGTCCAAACACTCTTCTTTCGCGCCTCAGGTTCTCGTCATCCATGCATTCGTCGAACTCCTTTTCACACTCTACACCAAATCACCCTTAATTAACATTCGGTCTCGATTGTCACCAAAATCATACTCCTGAGTACTATATCAATGTTTTGTATGTCAAACCGGAGAAACTGCTACCGATTGTCCCAGTTGCTAGAATCGCCGTGGAATCGCCGTGAGTGTTAAAATTACCGTTCGGAGAACAATGCAATTCATTTTTTTACTTGCTACGTTATTCTCATTATCGTTTCACGAAACAATGGCGATAGTTCCGTTATCTCTGTGAGACGTCTCGGATCGGCCAGCTCTCAATTTCCATTGAAATCGATTCTCGTCGCTGTCGAAAATACGGCTCACCTTAATTTTTCCGTTGAAAAGCTTCGCTTACCGAAGGCGAAGAGGAACGAGCCTTAATTTTCGAGGAGGGAGCTTGAATGCTGCTTTGTGTTCGCCGCGATGCCACGCAGGGGAGAGACACAAAATCGAGGGAAGAGAACCCGGAGTCTAAACGAGACGGAAAGGAAGATCGAGGGGAGAGAAGGGAGAAAGAAGGAAGCAGACAGGAAGACAACGGCGGAAAAGTTTCAAGCTTAGCCAGAAGGCTTCGGAGGAACGGGCTGGAAAATTCTTTCGGACTTGGAGACTTTTATGGGGCAGGAAAACGAAGGGACCGACGACAACGATGACAACGATAGTTGGAAAGACGTAAAAGGGTGCTAAACGGGAATGAAAATGAAGCCTATCAGCTTGCTCGACCATTTCGAGTTTGACTCGGAGGCATTTCATCTGTCTTTCCTACGGTGAAACCGTTTAATTATCTTCTTCTCCGACATAGAGTTCGAAAAACGAACCTGGAAGGACCAACCGCGATTTTTACGATTAGTGGAAGAATCAGTTGAAGAAAGAGTTGTAGAAATTAAGTACAATGTGTATTTCCAATGAAAAAATTACCATTTATTTATAAAGAACAATCAGGCGACTTTTAATCTTCAATCACACGTTCTACTATAATAGACTGTAGCATTATTCTGTAATTTGATTTTAACTCTTTGGTATACAATGACGAGTAACGTTAATTTATTCATTTCATGTGTTAGTATAGACTTTGACAAAAGCTGTCAAGAGCTGTTTTTATCTGGCACAGCACGGCAGGGTATTTGACCCAAAAAATAGGAACGAGTCGTTTTTCGCGACTTCCCTCAAAATGAAAAAAAAAAAATCTCTGCAGGCAGTTGACTGAAAATTAGGGTCATAATGTGGTGTAATTTTTGTTCACATTTCTTAATTATTAACGCGGGTACACGCGATAAAGTAATCAACTTCGAAATCTTCCTAGAAATCCTCCTAGACCAAATTTTATAATGGAATTATAATGGCGAATTAGTCTCGCGGCATTATTCTTTATACGAGAAAATTCTAAAGGATAAAGAAGTCGGATAATCTTGTTGACGTTCGAGGTTTTGTTAATTTTGTTTGAAAAATACTTGGAAAGTACTATTCCAACTGTTCGCATCGCTTTCTCGCCCAGGCGACCGCAGAAACCATTTAAATTCAACCTATTGTAATCGTACGAGAAAATATGATTCTTGGAATCATCCTACGTGCATTCCGTAAGGAACCCCGATTATTTGCGTACAAAGCTGTTGCACCTTCTCGATTTTCCAGCGAGATGCAGCGTAAAGAGATAAACGGAAGCGCCTCAGGTATATGTATAACGGATGAGAAGGGAAGACGAACAAAAGAAGATTAGGGAGATGGGTGGAAGGTTAGATCTACAGCCTTTACGATGTCTAACGTGGAGGATTTAGCAGGCCCATGTTACGAAAATCCTCTCTCCGGTAAGAGCATTTTCGAAGATTTCGGAAAAGTCGATGACGTCGACGTTGGATGAAGAGTCAAGCGAAACAACAGAATACGTAGTGGCTAACAAAATTGACGATATGCGGTGTGTTGCGTCTACAGCGCAATTTTAAATTGGATTACGTTAAATTGGATTAGTGAGTCGGAGGTAATGATGCATCATCCATATGATTAAAAAAATAATGAAAGAGCTACAACGAAGACGTCGACTAATTATGAAATGTAGTAAATGTAAAGAAAAAATTAAATAAAATCTTAGTTTGTACCGGCCCAAAGACTCTGAACACACCGTCAGTTTTCTTCTACGAATTTACTCCTATAACATCTTACTTTACACGTAAAAAAGAAGTTTAATCACTAACGATACACATTCAACGAAGACAATTTGGTTAAATTGGCGTGGTTTGAATAAAAGAGTTTTAAAAAGAAAATAAAACAAGAGGAGAATTGAAATAAATTTGACTAAATAGAAATACAAACGCGATATTCTGGTAATTTCTATTAAATATTCTGTAAATACAGAATACGGGGAAAAGCGGACGTGACTTGACAAAACCAGAAATAATTTCGGATTGTAACGATGATAAATCGTTGGCGGAGCATGTATCAAATTCCAGCATGTTACGCATGCACAGTGGTTCACCTAAGCCGGACCACCTGAATATCTCTCCCAATTTTGGTCCAACGAAAAATATTTTACATGCAATTTCGATGGCATTCGTTTATTTATATCGCGAATGTATTTTTAACGAATTCGTGAAACCGTTCTAAAAATCTGTTAAAATTGAAATGGGTATAAAATCCTCTGAAATGATTGCGGCAGTCAAGTCTATCGTATCGTGTCACAGTTTCCATTTCCAGCAGGAAAATTATATTCTTGATTTGTTGAATGAAAATTTTGACACGTACGAGAGCCACGCGATTCACGCGTGTAGACAGAACTCGATAGTATTGTTCTCTCGATATTAACACGAAATGGCTTTAGCAAGCTTCGATTTAAATTTCCAGTATTTTTCACTCCCGAAGCTAATACGTTGGAATATTTTTAGTTAGCCGAACTATTCCGAGCACTTGATTTTCAAAAACACAAATTTCTTTTTAACTATATATATTAGTAATTAAATTAACTATATATCGATTAGTAATTAAATTTCAATACAATTAAAACAAATTGTATTATGCTGTATAATAAACTTTAATTTTCCTGTGAAAGGTTGCATACCTTTGTTTTGCGCGTATTGTCAGTTATTTTGTAATGGCAAAACGTAGACAATAATTAATAATAAATAATAATATTACTATTATTTAGTAAACTCTAATAATTAACAAATTAATAATATGCTTTATATTTTTATTTATTATCTCGTCCTGTTATGTAGTGAATAATTTTCTTAATATTTATTGTCTATGACGGTAAGTTTATATTCTTGTGTTGTTCGTGTAATAAATTTTTAGTAAGTACAAACATTATACTCAAAATTTATTGAAAATTCAATATGCGTCTTCAAATACAAAATCTAATTACTTTAAGTAAGAGAAATTAAAAAAAAAAAGAAACCCACTCGCAAATAATCGAAACTCAAGCTGGTACTGTGCAAGTTCTAGACGCTACCGTTCAATTACAATCTAACCTGTAATCATGTTTTACAAAACTGAAACTTATTGTAATACTGACAATGAAACTTCAGTTATAAATATCTAAAAAAGTATCGAGTGTTTGCCCCTATATTCTCATACACAGAATGACAAAATCTGCCAGTATACAAAGTTTCAACTAAATCGATTACACGAAACGAGATTATTTTTAACCGACTTCGAAATGGAGGAGGTTACCAATCGGGATGAAACCTCTTCAATCTTCTAGAGCATGTCTCCCAGTTGGTTCCATTATCGAGACATTTTGCGATTTTTTACCCGTAATTTATTCAACAAAAACAATTCTTTGAACTTCGTATTGTCCGCCTTTGTACCTCCTTGTCGAGGTGGAACAATTGCGTCGCCACGTCTTCGGCCAGAATCCGGAAGTCTCTCTTAGGTCGATGATAAACCACAAGAAGGTTCAATTTCGTTCGGCGAGCAGCCCCAGAAATGCAGACACCGTCGATTTTGCCGAATAGGAGGAAGGACGGTGTTTCTGGAGAGGCAATTAAAGGTCCTCGGTCGTGTTGGAACCAATCGAATCCGGAGAAGCACTGAGCGGTTCGAGCCGAAAGCTCGCGTGAAAAGAGGCAAGAAGAAAAACCCGGTTCTTCCCCCGAAGCTTTTTCTATCATTTGCTGCCCTCCTTTCCATTTCCCGTTCGGACATACGAACCATCGGAAGAAAGCTTTTAAATTATTGCCGACTTACGGGACCGGTTCTTTCGCGTTGCGTTAATTTTACGGTGCAAAGAAGATCCCCGCGAGTCACTTTTTGTCGCTTATCCCACGGCTTTGAACGAGCAGCTCATCGATTTCTTCCGAATAGGGCCACGTTCAATTTCGTCTGTCACTTCATTACCGACGCCAGCCGTGGCAATTACAGCGCGCACCGTGCGAAATGTAATCAGACCAGCGTTTCAGCGCCCATCCTCGCATTTGCATAAGACAAGTACGGGTAAATATAGATGCGGGTCTATTGACTGGCCAGGAAAATATTAACGTCGAACAAGGTGACAACTTTTTCTTTTTTTTTATGTTAAGGCTTCGTCCTGCGCTCGAGGTTCTTTTCTATGCGAACGACAGAATGGATTATCTTAATGCCGTGAATGTTAAACGCGCGCGGAACAAAAGATATTCTTGAGAAGCGCTCCTTTTTCGGTACTTCTACTTTCGTCGCGTTGCAAGGTAAGTATAGTTATCAACAGTAGATACTATTAGCTGTAGGAGAAGGCTCTGTTCGCGATTTTAATTAAACGTGATAACGTCTGCTATTCATTTCACGTTTCAACGTTTCTTTACAATTATATAGTTGATTCATAATAACGAAAAGGCAGAAGCTAGGACAGAATCTTGTGAATGATCAGACGGAAGTGTATGTTCTTTAGATTTCCCAATTCTGGGCACAGACGAATACAATAAAAACAAGTATTTCTATTAACACGTGATATTTACCTGTAAAAATACGGAACCACTCCGCATACAACACAAACTACCCACTAGTTTAAGGGAAGCATGCACAGAAGAAAACTTATAGAAAATAATCCAGCTACTTAAAGATGCATATATTTGCACCAACATCTAACAATAAGGATAACCACATAAAAAACAGTCGCTAATAACCAAAAGTAATTATGTAAGGTAATGTAAGGATAGAATTTATAATCCAGATACCTTTATGCTACTGTCTTACGAAAAGCCAATTCCATGCATCGTGTCACATTATTTTAGTTTATTCATTTCACATGAAGGCAATTAGCGGTGTTCCAGCGCCAAAGTAATAATTAATATTCGATAAATTTTATAAATTTAATCAAGTAATTCTTTAATTCTGTGGCGTATATTAGATCAAAATAGCAAATTATTTAATGAATAATTTATATTCGTTTAAGAGTAATTAACGTTTTAATGACGAATATGGAGATACTACCACACTTGCAAATCTTATATTGCTTTGCTTTAATTATATTTGCTTATATTATATTGCTTTTACTCTTGGTAACAGCCGATGTATCACGAATAAGTAACCACGCCAGATTTTAGACACATCTGGATTGAGTTGAGCTATGGAAACCTGGACTGGTTTTCCCGAAATTAACGTACGTCGTACCCGTATTGCATATCTGCATGCTTCATGCGAGAGATTTGTGCGAGACGCATGCAAAATTCACGAAATCGCCCAAACAATTCCCGTAGATGTTCTAGTGTTTCCGTTTATTATACCATAGATCTTCGAGATCATTTCAGAGGGACAATTGCTACAACATGCAATAAGGAGCAAAACCGAACAGAAATATGAAATTTCAACAATAAATATTTTATTCGATATGTGTATATATCAGGGTGGTGTTTGCTTTAATGATTTGTTAAATCTATGTCACGCACATCCTAAATGCTCTGCAAACACATCAAAAAAAAATTCCTGAATTATGTGAACTCTTAATTTTAACATTAACATGTAAGCTTCGAAAGTTTTAAATGGAAAATACATGCAATTTTTTCAATCGGTTACTTTCTGTTTTATCACTCCAGTAAAAATTTATAAAATGATTTGAAATTTGGCAGAGTTATTACTTATGCTAATAGGAACAATCCCCAAAAATTTCAAATCTTTATTTTAATTATTTTGTATCAGACTGGTAAATATGAAGCTATATTCTCTACTCGAAATAGTTTTGTAATATTATTTTAAACGTTCTAAATATGAATTTATGCATTATGTTTTATATATTCTTATTCAAAGAAGAATTTTGATATATTCCATTTTTGAATTAGCTGGAAAAAAAAATATTTCTTTATGGAACCTTTATATCTCATTATTTACTTGCATCCATGTAGCTTTTGAGTACCCTTTGTGCGTTAAATTATTCATTATATCTTCGTCGTTTGTAAAGGTATCTTTATGATTCCTGTTATAAAATATTTTGCAGACAATAAAGAATGATATGAAATGAAAAACTTGATCTTTAAACTAATATCTGCTCACTTGAACGTCAAGAAAAATGCCAGAAGTGATACAACTGTGATTATTTATGTCTCGTTGACCCAGTCTAATGCAAACATTGGACACTCAAACAAATTAATCCTTAATCCAAACCGTTATACTATGATGTCTCCAAATTTTTTTTTTATTATTAACAGAAAATTTACAACTGGCTCTTGAAGCCAACCAGCAAATTTGCTCAATGTGTGTGTCGCACGTGTGGACGACGCTCAGCAGCGTTTCCATTAACAATCAAAATTTATCAATTACATTTTTAGATCAGTTGGCTCTGTCTCCTTAGTCTTCTCGTTGTTGGTGCTTGGTTTAGCATCTTAGCTAATTCTTTGGGATGATTTGTAATTTTATTTTTATGTGTCGCACGTGTGGACGACGCTCAGCAGCGTTTCCATTAACAATCAAAATTTATCAATTACATTTTTAGATCAGTTGGCTTCTGTCTCCTTAGTCTTCTCGTTGTTGGTGCTTGGTTTAGCATCTTAGCTAATTCTTTGGGATGATTTGTAATTTTATTTTTATATGTAGTTGCAAATTTGTTTACGTGCTCGTTGACATACTGTATCCCTAAATCTTTATGAATGGTATCGCCAATGACATACCACGGTGCAGCAGTTATGATGATGTCTCCAAATTATTACATCAATCCGACGACTTTGAAAAAAAAAAAAGTTTTTCTCGCGCTAATATTGCTATTTCGCCCACTGTGCAACGCCTTAAAGCTTCGGATTAGCCTGACAGCGGGCTGCAGTGGCCTCGGTGTGAAAATCACGTCGCCTGATTGTCCAGTGTCACTCGACCTCAGCGGACGGTGTCAAGCATCTTGAAAAATGCAGGACTGCGCGAGCCGCAGCCCACGGCTTTTTTTTCGCGAGATTTACGTCCGCAGGAATTAATAATCCAGCCTGCGAGCTTGGAAATTGTCGCGGCTTTGAATCGTCAGCGATTCGTTCGTACCTCTCCGCTCCCGGCTCTTGCGTTACGCCCCATTGAAACAGCGCGTCGAGATTAATTTCTAGATCCGGGTTTCGATGCAAATTTTCTTAATTTGGTATCGTCGAGCATCGTCGATTGGTAACGGCGCGGATGTTCGTAAATATTTGCATTAAATCTCCGTATCCCGAAACAAAGAGTAGCTATTTGTTTCAAACGGTATCGATACTGGACCCCAGGTTTGCCGAGCAGCGAGTTTAGCTGAGTTTTAATTGGCTTTATTTCTTCGACCGAGTCGTTAATAAAAGACTGAAAATAACGGAATTCTCCTACTATTAATTCGGGACAACTGGTTTCGTTGTGTATATGTGTGTGTGTGCGTGTGTGTGTGTGAAAACAAATTTTGCTTTGGATAGAGGAAAGGGAATCCGTTCATTGATTATGAGAACTTCATTATGTTCTTCGACTATTTTCATCGCGAAAGCAAAGAATTAAGACTAGTTTGGATTAGTTATAAATATGTATCATTGATCTTCTTTTGTACACATTTGTATCTAAAGTATGTACTTTGTGTTTAGTACTGTAGCTACAAACATTGCTACAGCCCCTGAGGATAAAGCTATAATACAACACGCTTTGTTTACCTCGAAATTAATACCGAGCAGACAAGTATACTCGAATGTTAATCGTAAATGTAATTATTTGTATCGAACTGTAATTCACTTTTTGTTTATATCACGTGCATATCGCGCATTGCATTGTTTCCTCCTCGGTGCTTCTAACAATCTCATCGACGACTGTATTTTCCTTCGATGCAGTACGAGAAAATTATTATCTACGTTAGTTTTTCGCTAAATTCAATATTTCAATCTTGTGATTACCTCCTCGGAAATCGCATTCAATATTTTCTTGATAACTCGCCCACATAGATGCGTCATGAAATATTGAGTCTTGTTGAGACTCAGCCATTTGAGATTGTAGCAGTAGTTAAATTATGCTATTTGATTTAACTTCGAGATCCGTGAACGAAATGGCTACTAACGTAAATGGAGCAGGCCAGTCAGGAGAGTCCAGAGGGACTCCCTCTCGTTGAAAATTGCAAATACGCCTTCTGTTTCGTTCTAGTGAATACCGTGTTGTTTCTTCGTTGCCTATGTGTGCACACGTCTGTCTGTATGCGTGCGTAAGTAAATACCTTATTCGGTGCTTCTCGTTGTTCTTTACACGCAGAACGTTCACTTACCCCTAAAGCAATTACAAAGCAATCACATTAACGTCTTTTCACTTCATGATATTCTTAACATCTTATGCTACGATTTAATTGTGCATGTATTTTTCGTAACGCACTCAACGCGTTCTCTACCTTCTTCGAATAATTTATGTAGCAATAAAAGTTGGTATATTGACACTTGCTCTGGACATTGTCTCCAACGTCCTTTTCTAACATTTCCAACGTGTCGAAAGTCAAAATTCCATTTTTGTAGTAAAATTTAATACAAATTCTTTGCTGAATTCTTTTACACATTCTAAACATCGCTGGAAGCACTATTTTAGGTTAAAATAAACAAACGAATCTCCACGACTGTTGCAAATATTACAACATACAGTTTGACACACAGATGTTTCATAGAGTGCTACCAATAAAAAAGAAATTAAATCGTTCCGATACCTAAGTTTACGTGATTTAAATGTATATATAATTTGTGTATAATTTTTGTAACTATAATCAATACAATTTTACAAGTTTTTGTGCAATTTTCAATATCACATTTTTGTACGTTTTTAAACAAATTCTAAAACTGTATTTTTTCGTATCTATATATATATATATTGTATCCTAATCAATAAATCATCACAAAATATTAACATATTTTTATTTTATATCTTTTAAGTCGTGAATGAAAAAAGTTTAAGAAGCCTTGATATAGAATGACAAAGTTAAACACACTTCAGTACCGAATATTTTCATGATTCACGGTATATATTTTGGTTCGACAGTTTAAGAAGGTTTACACTACAAGACGGACTAGATTTGTAAATATTTTGGTTTTGCACACGGAGAACGATTACGGTACGAAGGCTTCCGTGACTCGCTTTACACTCGTTCGCAGTCTACGTCGATAGCTTTCTCGGGACGCGTATGTGTATCTATAGCACTCAAAGGGTTAATTAAATTCTATTTACGTGTTCGCTCGTTCGACACGGCGAGTAATTTCTCCTCGCATTCCAGAACATTCTTCGTCGTGAACGCGGGAACCGAGAACTTCGTTGCAACCACGAAGTTGCCATTTTACCCCGTGTTCGCGTCATTTCGATTTTTACCGTTTCAACGGTGGCGCGCTGAAAGAGGGTTGGCGCATTTTTTGGGACGAAAGGCACTGCGCGCCCACGCAGCGGTCAATCTTTGGCGACTGTTCGGACGACCTAACAGTGCGTTTCAAGCGAGTCTAGTTTCCTTATTAACGACAAGTGTGCGAGTTGGGTGTGAAAATCCCGTACAAAGCGTTACTGTATTTATCGCGCGCGTTCTTTTGTTTGCGGGACTTTGCGGTTTTTTGGGATCACACGATTGTTTGTTTGGAGCGGTGTCCACGTCGTATGGGCGTGACCCGTTCGCAGATCAGTGGATCATTCTGCACTCCCCAAGCCCGGTCTCCCTACGCGAACGCGGCGCGAGGTTGCGGCCCTGAAGCGACGCTGAGCGTCTGTGTTATTTACTCGTCAGCCACCACAATGTACATATTTCTGTTGAAGGAATCTACGTAGAAAAATAAGGAAATCTATTTGTACTTTTATTTATCCTCGATAAAGCCGTGTAAAAAAGCTCCCGAGACTTAACCGGAACTTAACCGAGACCTAACTCAGACCTAAAGGGACATTAAATATCGTAGATTTGCTGCGTGAAACCTAATGGCGACTGAGAGTCACCTCTCGAGTGCAAAGGGTTAACAACACATAATTCATGTTTCTACTAGTTTGCGCCGCAAACCGAAGAACTGCCGGTCTCTTAGTTTAGGTAGCATTAAGCTAGATTAAGTACCTCTTTATAATCGTCGAATATATCTTTGCGTGGACTTCATAGCGCAATTTTCAGTTTAAATAAACATTCCCTTGTTCAAGCTTTTCCCTCTACACCGTGAAGGTTTTTACGCCGGGCCAAGTTGGCGTTGTACCGGGAATTCATGTGCCCATCCACTCACTTTCGCGAGTTGCACTCAATTATTTGATGTAGTCGTGTTTATATAAACAGACAATCTAATTTCATAGTTATCCACGTTGTAACAGTAATGGAGCAAAATGAATCGTGCACAATTGAGTAATGTAACATAAAACGTAAAGTGTTGTGCATGTATTACTTATTAACAAAGCGAAAGAAACTTTTCGGACAACCTAATATCTTTCTATACTGATTTTTAAATTGCCGAACTCTGGTCGATAAACCTAACTCTGGTCGATAAACCTAACTCTCTGAACACCCCGAGTAGGTAACTTTTCTTCTTTCGAGGGGATTTTCCTGTTCACCCGGCATCTTCTTGCCGATAACAGCGTATCGTTAATGTGAAAGTCTCGCGGAGTACGTTTCGATCTTGCCGAATGACACGCGTCTCGAAACTTTTTCGATGAATAGCCACGCTACCCTTCCCGATAATTCGTCATCCCGAAAAGCGCCCGAGGGGGTTTCACCCCCCGACGCGTCGTGACGGTTTGTCCAGCTGAAAAGGGTGCGTTACACGCGAAAGGTCGGAAGGGTGATAGCGTTCCGGTGCCTGAACTAATTATTTTCAAGTTGGCGCTGCGCACAATAGTCGAACGACGAAGTTTCTTTTGTAACCGGGTGCGATTAATTCCGTAAAATGGTACCCCCGAGAGTGCTTGGCCCTTGCTACCCTTCCTGACGATCCTCTTGGCACGGTTCCTCGCCCCGAAAACCCCGTTCGCCATGCAAATCCATGCGCTGCGATTCCCATTAAGTCTCGAATACTTGCATCCTTCGTTCAGTCCTTCGACCAACTGTTTTCGCTCGATACCCGTTTTCTTTTCCGTTTCATCTCTCGTTAGTGACGACCTCGAGCTACGAGGCCGTTTCGTTGACCTGGAAGTAGCGGATGAAGGATTCTTAAAATTGTGGACACTAAGAGAAACTTTCAGTTATTTTTCTTATCGACTACAGTCCTTTTCTTCTTCTTCTTCTCTTCTTCTCCTATTTATTTATATATGTACGTATAAGTTTCCCAATGAAAAATCGAAGGACTTTTTCAAAAAGGGAATCGAACAACTCCCTTTACAGCCTTTGCTGTTGATTAATATTTGAGATTTCTTTAATAAATAAATCTTGATAACATTTCGATTACTTTTCGGTCCCCTTGATAATAAAAATATACAGTTATTATTTTATGCTCTTCTTCTTTTACTTCGCGTGAAAAACATTGGTTCTGTGTTTGTTACGTTCTAGTTGCTCGAGGTTCTCAAAATATCTCTAGAAAATTACATTAAATAAAAATTTAGTTGTTGAATTTATAACCGTTTATATCACGAGCGTTGATTGAACACGAAAATCAATCGCGTTTTTCTCGAAACGCTGCTTCTCAAATACGGTTACGCGTTATTTCAAAGACAAGCAAGGTGTTAATCAAATTGAACAGCTCAATTAAGCCGCTAATGGAGAATTGATCTCGAAGCTCGCTTCACCGCACCCCGATGGATCTAGAGACGACCGTCGTCGCAGAAATCACGGTATTAACGACATTAATTTCAACCAGGCCGTCAACAACATTATTGTCTCCCTGGACAAACGATGGCGCGTCTGCGGCTCGATTGTATGGCTTCGCCGACAATATGTGCTTTACCTACCGCGTCCGTCGCATAATTCCGCGACGTTCCCCGAGTGCACGTTTGTCCCGAAGTCCCTGCGATTCCGTCGGGAACCAACTTCGGTCAACGTGTACGAATTGGCCAACAAAACAAGACAAGTTTTTCTCTTTCCGGAATTGTGCACGGTTCTGTATTTAATTTTGCTCTCTGCGCACGGTTCTGTATTTAATTTTGCTCTCTGCGCACGTTAATTCTATTCCATTCGTCCATTGAAAGTTAAAGGGACCCTCTCGTCAAGACTGCAAAGAAAAAGGTGATATTTGCAATTTTGTTTCGAGGAAAGTGTACGACAGGGAGAAAAAAAAAAGTGTTTGACATTTATAAACAAAGTATTCGAAAGTACAAGCAATTTTTCGAAGTGTAATTTTTTATACGACGTCAGACCGATTGAAGGGTGTATTTTAGTCCAGAGCGTCAATTTTTAGTTCTTTTTGAGGATTTCTTTTCATCCATAAGGAATTTTTATAAAGGATTCGCATTTTGAAAATATACACAAATTTTACGCAGGTGAAAATAATGAAAATTGAACGTAATACGAGTGATCATGTACAGTCTTGTACGTACAGAAATTGAAAATTCAAAAAATGCCAACACTTTAATGTTTGAATATCGATTTTTTTAAATTCTTTTTATCCTTATTTTGATGAATATGACAAAATAAAAATTTTCGTTTCAATCACAAAATGCTAAAGAAAACCCTAAATTTAGGCACAGAAATGTGAATACAACAAAAATGCTACGTACTTTGTTTAAATGACAAAAATATTTCAATGAACTATTACGTGTGCGGTAAATTCCGTAAGTATTCATATTCTCTTTGTCTATCGCAGCTAATTTTATTCAATAGCGCTTCTGTTCATCTTAAAAAATGAAGCAAAGTATGGATACCGGTGAGTTACGTATTATACAATTATTTACCGATGTAGGAATTATGAAAATTAAATCGCGCTCGGACCACTCGATCGCATTTGTTAAAATAGACCGGTTAATGTTATAAATACAGCATTGCTTTTATTATTAATTGCCTTAGCGAACAAAACGATTTTATAAAATTTATCTAGCTCCCCCCGACCCAATCATTCGCTATGTCATTTGCATCGGCCATAAATCTATTCCAATGTATGTCAAGCTGGTCGCAGAGAATAATGTATTTCGCAAAACCTTTCTTGCTGGTGGAAACATCGATTTTGTGTACACTCGATACTATGTGATTTACGATCGCGGAATAATTCACCGAGTCAGGATGCCCGGTAATAAGATAAAAACTGGACTTTATGGATAAATCTCGCGCGTGATTTGTTTTGTACAATTACGGATATACCGGTGTAACTTAGCGCAACTATTTACTCGTATCGAGAACGAATCGATGTTCCCGTATCTTGTCTGTCCGAGCGAATCGTTCGTCAGCCTCATCGATTTCTCTCCATAAATTGGAGATGAGACTCGTAGAAGCGAATAGATTTGATTCGAAATCGAACGGATAAGAAGAGAATCCAGGGAAACTGCGTACCCAGGAGCCATGATAATATCGAACCGGTTATTTTCCAATAGTCCTAATAGAATCTTCGAAGCATGCACTTAAGGTAGGACAATGAGTGCCATCGGTATCGTCTATATCGAACGATAATGCCCGTAAAGGTATCCGGATAGAACTTTTCTATCGGTTTACGATTAAAAGAAATTAAGCTTTCGGTTTTTTATATAATACGCAATAGTCCCTTTGGCGCCTTTCCAAAGCTCGATTTTTATGTGAAGATTTTCTCGGTTATTTGAAATAATATATTTATTAAAAAGAAATGATCTTTTCAAGAAAAGTGTTTTTATTATCTGAATCAAATGAAATTTACTTGAAAGACGGATGTAATTAGTGTAAGTACATCGTTTTAAACAAAGATAAGAAGAGAGAAACGAAGAACAACATTGTCTATTAAGTGCGTTATTTTTTCTTGCTGGATAACATAGTTGTTTGATTACGTTCATGTCGGAAATACACAATTTTGAAAAATTTCTTTCAGTTTCAATGGAGGTATTAAAGTGAAGATTTATTAAGTTTTATTCGATTAATTTTTTATCTATAAATAAAATAGAAATATTTTATCTTAAAAATATTTATTTTAAAAATATTCCTATTTTATTCATAGATAAAAAATTAATTAATGAGTTTATGAATTTCCATAAACTTGATACATGCACTTTGATTCTAAATATAGTAGAATATTTTTCTTTAACAGTTTTATACTTTACTACTTTTTTAAAATAGAGATCCTATTAATTACGATATAATTCATTAATCTTGATGCGTCTACGGATGAATAAAGATGGTGCTTATCGATTTTGTGTGAAAATTAACTGTCAACTTTCAACTAGAAACTTTTTCTATTATAGAGTTGTAATCCACTTTTATTGGTTCGGAAAGTCGTGTAAAACTTCAAGAAATTAAAACTACGACCCTCGTGTCGATTCTGCTTTCGATAAGTCATTGGTTATAGCTTAATAATGAATGTAGCAGAAGGAACTTTCAATTTCGCCAGTTTCGTATTTGTCACTTTGTTTTTTCGCGTTCAGACATTTTATCAAAACAGCTTATTTATATATGACTGATCAGAGAATCATATCCACTGAAAATTTAATTTTGTCGTTAATATTGAGAAGGTTATTCAAGAGAAACCAATAGAGGGTGTGTAATAAACTTCTTCGTAAATCTGAAAATATTGTCACTGTAATATTTTACCTGAATTACGCAAAATCAGACTTTCAGATGACTAATCAGAGAATCATATCCACTGAAAATTTAATTTTGTCGTTAATATTGAGAAAGTTATTCAAGAGAAACCAATAGAGGGTGTGTAATAAACTTCTTCGTA
>NC_071979.1:4470569-4474568 GCF_026283585.1 Hylaeus volcanicus
TAATTTTGTCGTTAATATTGAGAAGGTTATTCAAGAGAAACCAATAGGAGGACCGAATTTGGCCACTTCCCTCTATTTTCCATGAACGCGAATGAACAAATATTCGTTATTCGCGGTTCGGGAATTCGTTCTTTCTTTTGCGCCCTCGTAATACACCCTGACGACACACGCTGCGAAGAACAAGTTCACCGTGCGCCAAAAGCTGTTCGCCATAGTTATTCCGGCAAAGTTTCGATCACTAGCAGCTAACTTTGACCACTCACACGCGTATATGCACACGAACGCGAAAGTTCCAGTGGAAACCATGAGTCTGCGGTACAAGTAGTTAGGCATTGTGTGAGTGTACCCGTCGCAAATTGAGACAATTTCGAAATACTGCGGCCTTGTCCATGGTGAACCTAAACATGATTATTTCATCATTCATCGAGGTATACGGTGGCCATTGAACGACTTAACGAACACGAGGCAGTTATGAAATAACACGAATCGTAATAGTATCGTGTGTTTCGTAATCAATCTTCTCGAGGTTAATGATTAGACCGCCGATGTTTATAAATTTATGGCAAATGGAAATAAGGATAAATATCTATCAGGATGTGCACGAATGTAAAAATATATAAAACATCAACAATAATATACATGTTGTATAGTTTAGAAAGTAGATAAGACATGCATTTCATTCAAATTTAAATTCTTTTTTTGTATCTGTGAAAATCTGAATTTGCATAAACATTCGCAATAAATGATTAAGATGAACAGGACAAGAACGAAATTATTCATATTGTGTGAAAAACATGAATACGGTGGATTTTTCTTTGCTTTCTTGACTTTTTGCGACTCTCTCTTACTAATTAAAGAGACAGAATACCCATTGTACGATTTAATCATCCCGTCATCTACGTAAGTATAAGTATGTTGTTTCGCAAGCTTAAATCACAGGCAATATTGTAAGATCTCGAAAACATTTAGACGCTAGTTATTAGATTTAGAGGCTGTGCAGCGTCAGAAGTGCTCGGATAACTGCGTTACTCTTCTTACCCCAAGAGTTGAAACGATCCCTCAGAGCTGTGGTATCCTCCTAGAAGTAGTTTAAAGAATTCGATTAAATTTAACTTCCAAAAGCTTCGAGCACTGCTCCACCCACGTAGAGTTAACTTTAAGAAGAAACCTCTAACCTAGGCTCAATAACATTTTGAGAGTTATTAGTAGAAAGTATTACGTAGTATTTGGTATACATCAATATCGGCTAACAATGCGTCGATGAAATAAATAATTAACTGACTAAGCTTATGCACATCTTTTAGAACCTTTTTATTGAGTGACAAATACTATAATTATACTTCCCGAATTTTTCAGAACATCTTATGTAAATATTTCTCTAGAACAACAATGTCTAAAATTGCCTTCATTATTCGACTTTTATTAATTCTTAACCGACCATTATAAATTAATACGATGAGAATTTTCGATCCATTGCGCGAATTAATAATCGTGTAACAATATGGACAGGTTGTATACGTTGCCAAATTAATGTAGTTTATATTCTTCCACGTAATGGAACGTTAAACATTTATTACGAAATTATCACTATTAGTTTCTGGATATTCTGAAATTAACCCTTAACTTAATAAGCCAAGAACTTTACACGCTATTCAGGTAAAACTTATAAAAGAGTAGAAAACTATATCGTGTTTTTTTTGTGTTTCAAAATCTGACACTTAAAAACTTGCAAGTCAAAGTATGATGAGAATAAGTTGGAATTGCCGGTCGATATCACAATTAAAAGTCGGAGTGTTAAGGGATAATATAGCACTTATAATCTCGCTCGAAATACTAATTAGATACAAAATTAACACATATTTGTAACGATAGTTTCCGAATTAAAACACGGGCAGAAATTTCTTCCTCGCGACGATAACTTATTAAATACACGACCGTAATTTCTGTGCTTTCTTTAATTCAATATCGCCTTGGAAAGTCACTTTTCACTGTCTGTGTAGCGCTTTATATAGTAATGATTACAGTCGAAAGCCCGCGCATCCCATGATCATATTTACCAACTAATTACCCATTTGCCATGCAAATCCGCGCTCTGCAGGGAATTCCCATTAAGCTTCGATTCTTTCTCCGATTCCTCTCTCTTCCCCGTTAGCTATCTCCTTTTCGCTCCTTTTTCACCTCCTAATTCCACCAGGGTCCCTCGGCGCACGTTTGTCTCCGATACCAACCCTTTCTTTTCCCGCTGCTTAAACTTTCGTATAATGTCGGTGTTTGTTGATGTGAAAACTTGAATTCATTTCCGTACCTCCGGTTCTTCTGCTCTGCTGGAATCCGCAACACCTTGATACGGGGAATTATATTGCACTTGGAAACACTTACAACCTGCTCACTATACACTCTAAAAATCATTACGATAAACGAACGTATTTTAATATTTCGCTAATAAATTAACAGTAATATTTGTAAGATGTCAGGGAAAGACGGCAGACGTGAGACAGGACTCGAACAAATTGTAGGCAGGTGTAACGTGTATTATTGTTCAAAACGAAGCATTTTCCACGCAACAGATAAACACATAGAAAAATATACGGAAAGGAAAATGTAAACCGGTCTCGAGGGGAGATTGACGAGAAATACCGCAAACCGTTCCCTCATTGACTATTTCGAACGCATTTCGGCGTAATTCGCAATTTGGCCAAAGAGTTGTCGGCACCTTTGATATGTTCGGTCTCTTCTTACGTATTCATTAAATTTAAAAAGGATCTAAATCTAAAAGATTTTAAATCCTAAAAGATCTAAATCTAATTTCACTTTACACTTTACACACTTTACTTAAATGCTTCGATTGAATCGTATACAATCTAGAATGAATGAAATTATATTCTTAGAATGAATACAATTCACAAATGAATGAACGAATGAATAAAATTATATTCTTTAAAAAAACATTCTTGGTTTCGACACTCGTGACATAATATATTTAAGAAACTTGGCGGTTTGTAAAATAAACACCTTCGGTCGTTTACCTGGAAAAAATTGTTCAATCTACTAGAAAAAGTCAAGAACAGATAATTTTATAATATTTATAATTCAGAGGAAGATTCTAAACGAATCGCCGGCAATGTTAAAGCAAGTGTGCATGAAGAGTGTTAATATTAGGAACAGGGAAGAAGTGAAATCCATGGTGTGCTGAATAGACGTTGCCACTTACAGGAAGAAATTCTTTCGCAAAAAGCAACGTAAACGAAAAACTACGCGATGACTCTTTCCCAGCTGTCCGCCGACGGAAGAAATCGGATTTTCGGCGACATGTTCGCGCCGTCTTCACCATCAAACAAAGTGCTCCGACGAGACTCGAGCGTGAAAAGAAACGAGGAAAAAAGGGACGACAAGGGAAATAAGAATGAAACGGGACCTCGCGGTTAAGTATACGCCGAAACCTCCCCTTTGTATCGGCGTTGTCGGCTGAGGAATTATTTTAGACTTGTTAATGCAATTTCCTTAAAAGCTCGCGCGATATATCAGCACATAAATGCGCGTATATTTCCGTCAACCGTGGCTGTCGGGTTTAAAAATATACAGTGTCGGCCACATACTTGCGAATATACAAATAATTATTTTCGTTACATGTATTACACGACACCGACAATGACTGTGATTTATTTCGTAATATGTACTATTAGGTTGTCCCAAAAGATTCTTTCGTTTTATTAATAATTAATTCATACACAATATTTTATGTTTTATGTTACATTACAAAATTGTGTACAATTCATTTCGCTCCATTACTGTTACAGCATCAATGTCTAAGAAATTAGATTGTCTATTTATATAAACACTGCCACAGAAAATAATTGAATGCAATTCACGAAAGAAACTTTTAGGACAACCTAATACTTTCACTCGTCACTTTCTTTCATAACTAGACTGTATACATTTACAATTTACAATAATATGAAAAATGTACGAAAAATATATATATATATATATATATATATA
>NC_071979.1:4484568-4487225 GCF_026283585.1 Hylaeus volcanicus
TTTTACTTTGAACTTACAATCTAAATATATTATATTTTACATATATATTGGATTGTCCAGAAAGTTCGTGTCAATTTTTAAGAAAAATTCAAAGGTATATTTGAATTTATAATATATATATTTATTGAATTATGTAAGTACCATTTTGTTCCACAATTTTTCCACCTTTTAAGGGATGTTCACATGCTATTTGTTTATATATTTTATTTGTTATATATATATATATTCAAATATACCTTTGAATTTCTCTTAAAAATTGGCACCAACTTTCTGGACAACCCAAGACTTACAGGAACTTCGAATGCATTTGTGCCGTAGTATTTTAAACATCGTTTTAGCTCGAAATCGTTAAAATGTTGATCAATGTAACGACAGTTTCTTTCCATTGTTTATATTCAGATTGGTCACTCTAATAAGTATGTACGTCTTCGAATTAAATCGGGTAACGAAGGTTTTGCAGCGTTAAGACCCTTTGCGTCCTAAGTAAAGAGAGGGTCCGCGTTAGGGATCATTTCATCTTTGTCCCGTGTGTTCGATGTATATGTATGTTTAAGTTCCCGACGAACTTCGGAAAATAAAAATGGTTTGTCTGTTGTTTCAGGCGCCAACAATGTAAACGAGCCACCTATTCTGGAGGCCAGTGGATACCCTGCGGGCTTGCCGCTTCTAGAATCAACCAAAGTCGGTACGGAAGTGTTCGTCCTCAAGGGGCACGATCCCGAAGGATCACCAGTGAAATATGGTATACAACTCACGGACCATTTCGTTGTGAATCCACGCACTGGCGTCATCACGTTGGCGAAACCACTCAATCGCGAGGTAAGCTCTTCTTTCAAATGTTATTCACGCATCCCTATTACCAGGAAACTGTTCCGTTACTAACAATTTTAACACGTTAAGCGCCACACCGATTTTTCAGGAAGTCAATGTTTCTTATCCCAGTAGAAGTTTACTTTTAGATTGAGATGCCTATAGAATGCGGGAGAGAATGTCGGCGCGAACCAATTTGGTTGAATTAAATCAATTCCGATTGGTCCGGAAATTCGTGTGTGGTTTTCTATAAAATGCTTCTGTGAGATTAAATGTCCCATGTTTGCGACTCCTCGAGACGGTTTTATGACCCCAACAGTACATAACTTCTTCAGAGACTATTTTTCTTCACGTTTTTATTAAATCTCTAATCGGATGCCTATTGGACACGTTACGCGCCAAGTCTGTTTTATTTTCTTTACCGTTCGGCCCGCTAGATAAAAATGGATTCTATATCATGTTGCACACTGTCAGTCACCGGTGGCTGACGCGGCCTAAACGGAAAGTCCAGTGTCAGCCACCGATGGCTGACACGGCGCTCAAAGTGTTAATCATTTGCACTTGAAAGCCGACGTGTTTTGTTCGTGCTCTAAACATTTAAAATATTCAGACACGGTTGATGTAATTTTTTATCATATTATGGCGACCAATAAATTCGAATTTTAACGCACGAATAAACAGCGATCTTTCTTAGACAAGGAAATGTATGAATCCTGTTGTAGGGATCTAATGACTTCGAAACGTATTACAGTTTGACAACGAATTATTTATTTTCTGACTTTTATAACTGTCTCGACCGAACTGAACTCCGAATTATTATAAATAACGAATCACACCGCGTTTCCACGCAACCATTGCATGCACGGATACACTCAAACACTTATCCTCATATTATATATCACGCTCCTACACTGTATAACAAATTGTCTATTTTGGTCTACGATCTTTTCCTATTTTAAAAATTCACAAGTCCTTGTTTGTAGAAGTCCTTATCAAGTTTGGAATTTCGTTTCCAAGTTAGGATGCGTCGTTTCGCGTAACAACGCATAAAGCAAAACGAACAAGCGAAATACCGTTGCGATGCCTCGCCGTCAGAGTTCGAAATTTGCATATACTTGACGTGGAAGCGCGGAACCCTGAAGAGAATGCGGCGATTCCATTAACCGTGCCACTTGTCATCGGCCATGACGACGCGGAATTCTTGCATAGGGAGAGACGTTAAACGGTAGGTTGGCCACGTAATTAAGTTCGGAGCACGGTGCTCTATCGGAGAACACTACTTTTAAGCGCGAAATGCGACGCCATCAAAGGGTCGTCGGATGAGCGGCCTAATGCAGCCCGGCTATTACGCACATTGCTGAATTAATGCGAGTACGCACAATGCGGAGAGAATGTCGGCGCGAACCAATTTGGTTGGATTAAATCAATGCCGATTGGTCCGGATGGATGAACGAGGTGAAATTCGTATGTGGTGTTCTATAAAATGCCTCTATGCAATTAAATTTCCCATGTTTGCGACTCCTCGAGACGGTTTTATGACCCCAACGGTACATAACTTCTTCAGAGACGATTTTTCTTCGCGCTTTTCTTATATCTCTAACTGGATATCGGAAATAATATCAGTGCAGCCAAACCATAAAATGTTCACTCCTCTTGTTGAGGGATTGTGTAGTGAATAAGTTATTATCAAGTTTTTGTTCTTTTTATTATGGACAGTAATTATAATTATGCAAAATTGTACGTCCACATATGTGGCCAAGGGTATGAAGAAGTTAATGTTCAATACAGAAGGATGAGTCTAGAATGTATGATCTGACGATACACCATGAATGTTAACGTACAGTCAG
>NC_071979.1:4487235-4502991 GCF_026283585.1 Hylaeus volcanicus
TCTGACGATACACCATGAATGTTAACGTACAGTCAGAAATAAAGTTGGCTGGACACTAACCATATTTTAGGCACAAAAATTGTGATTTGGTAGTTCTGTACAATAAATTTGTTATTTCTCTACTTATTATTATTGTTTACATATTTATAAATCACTTTCATAAACACATTTATGGAGTAATCCTCAAAAGCTGATATTCCTCCTTAGAAACTTGCTCTCGATTGTAAGTTGATCATTGATAATAATAAAATATGATATCTCCTGAAGTGTAACCACAAATGCGTTCATATAATCGTAATCCAGTACTATATCGTTAGCAAACGCAGGGACATAAAAGAGCCTACAAAGTGTTTTCGTCTTTTATTATCGTATTTATTGTAAGATCATCATAATAACGCGCAATAATAATTACTTTCTCGAAATAATCTTCTCCGTATTATCTCAAATATGCGGAACGCTCGGAATCTATGAACGGAATTTCGTCAGGAATCGCACTCTCGTCGTGATCCTTCCTTCCTAAAAGAAATTTGCACATACTATCGACGCACGAATAAAGATACAAAATACCGACAGTAAACAATTTGTAGTCATCGTATAAGAAAGACGAGAGACCCACTTTAAAAGATGCATTCCGTGCTGGTGTACCCATTTAAACCTCAAAATACATTCACCGAATGCGACTTCCGAAACTTATTACAAAATCAGTTGTATGCGATCGAAGTCAAAGTCACTAAACGCAAGGCAGTTTCGGTTTTTCCTCGGCGTAGTTAAAAATCAATTTCAAAAGTCCTTTCGAGACGATCCAGTGACGATGTTGTTCTTAACTACTGTAGAAACGAAAAAAAAAAGTCTGGAACCTTCATCCGAGAGTTTTGCAGAGACACGACGATCGATTAACTATCGACGGCCAGTTATTTTCAGCCGGGGGAGGACGCAGACCTTTATAATCGCGTTACCTTCGGATTTACATGTAAAAATCACGGCACGGAAAAAAGAACGACACAAAGAGAAACTCTATTGTCGAGCACGAAGAAAGTTTATGAGCGTCACCGGTCCACGGTTCGTTTAACGAGCCAGCTCCAATAGAACAAGTTCCAATCGGCTCCACTTGTCGATTCGCGGGCCGCTTCTCGCTTTGCCGGCAAATACGAAGCTGGCGCGGCGTCCGCCTCGACGAACCTCGAATTCTGACCCTTGATCTCGGGTCGTCGCTTTCTTCTACCTCCTCCCGCTTCCTCCCCCCATCCTCATATCCGCGTTCGCATCCTCTGAAATTCGTTTTCGGCACGGAATTAGTTGGAAACTCGAGAGAGAGAGGGAGAGAGAGAGAGAGAGAAATAGAGAAAGAGCTACGATCGGTACGTGCCTGAAATGGGAAAGTCGATCCATATTCTTTCCCTGTTCGCCTTTTTCATTTATACGGACCCGGGTCAGGTCTGCATAAACGTGGTGAAATTTATGGCCGAAATGCATCGAATCGTTCCGGAAACAAAGACGAGGAAACCGCCTATTCCTATCGCGCGCGAGCCAAATTTCTCGGAACGATAATTAATTATACAAGAGCACAGGCGCGTGCTCGTCCTTTTTCGGCTGTACTACCCAGATGGACTTCGCAGCCGTCCCGTCACTCCGTGCTAGAGAAATTCGTGATTTATTTCCTCCTTCGGAAACCCTCGCTTCTCCCCTTTTTCTCTTTTCTCGCAAATTATTCCTCGCTCCAGCCTCGAGCGAGTAACGACCACCCTTCCGCGATAGGTTCCGCCCCGGGGTAATCGTTTTTGTATCAAGGTTCCGATGATTCGTTGTCGGGGGCATCCTTCGGTCAGATATTCCGACGAAAATTAATTAATCTCGCTTTTTCCCCCCGACATTTCGAGCAGCGTTACTGCGCGAGTTTCGCGTTTATTTATTTATGTTATTTGTTTCTATCGATCTTTCTTTTTTTTTCCCTTTAAGCCTCCACGAAACTCTCTAATCGTGAGACTTATATGGCGTTACATAAGTTTATACGTGATACAATTTATTTGATATCTGTCGGGTTAATATAAAGTACTTGTTCTTTTTATTTTTATTTTTTAAACGTATAGATTGCACTATTTTATATATTTACATAAATGAGAACACGCTTCATCGTTGGATTTACGAAGTAAGAGTCTCGTATTCATTGAAAGTTGGAAACCGCACTTTCTCAGACTTCTTATTAATTTTATAAATTATAAATGCCAACGACTAATCCAGTCTAAAATTGTCGATCGAAGTCGAAGCATTAATTTCTTTATCTAATAAATATTCGTTTACTACCATCGCGTAAATTTGCTAATATTCTGAACTGTTAATAATGTTCTAATCGTAAAAGATTTCATATCGTAAAACAAATCCCATTAAACGTAGAATTTCCGCGAGCAATTTTACAATTTAACGTCATTTATTTCTACAACGTATAATAGATACATTCCGTTTTCATTTTTACCGTGAACTACTGCGTGTGCATGACGTCCGTATAAAACGCAAAAACGCGAGATTCTTTCTTTCCTCTTATCATACCCGTTCCGTTTCTAAATCCGTGTCTATCCAACAGACAGCCATTCGCGTAATACGCGAAATTAACGGGTGGTCGGCGGAATGCTGCACTGTCAACTAAATCCTCATAAGATAAGAAAGACTGGAAATATTATCGTTGAAGGGGAAATAAAGCTTCGTTAAAACTCTCATAGTTCCCGGAGCCGTTACTGAAAAGTATTTACGTTACGTGTAAAATTGCGATGAACGTACGCCGGCAATCGTATCTCTGTAATGCTAATAATACCTGCAGTTAAGTTAACAGAGTTAACCCTTTGACTGCAGGACGATTTTTGCTGGAAATTTTAAGAGGCGAAGAGATCTGTACTTAAAAAAAATATCAACTTACAGGAAATGATAAGACGGAACTTTTTTATATTTACAGTTTATTAATAGGACGTTTAGTTTCAGAAATAAAAATTGAAAACTTGTAAGAACTTTTCCCTGACTATCAATTTTTGCAACGAACTTCTAACTTTTTAATTTTTATTTTCGAAACTAAGCGTCCCATGAATAAACTGTAAATATAAAGAAGTTTCGTCTCACCATCCCCTATAAGCTGATATTTTTTAAAAATTGATTTAACGAACATAAACATTTCTCTGAGCTCATTTCTCGAGGGCGTATACATATACACGCCCTTCGCAAGGATTAAGAGGTCACACTTAGTGAATGAGGCACATTTTTAAGAATTTAAAAAAAATAATGTATCAACGGATACTTTCGAAACTTACAGTGTCTTTTATTATACATTTGATGATAACAAATAATTTTCTTCCTTACTACTAGTTTTTTTTTTTGTCTACGAGCATCTCCATTATGCTTGGCTTGTCACATACAATTTTGTATCGAAACAAAATTATTTGTTATCACGAAATATCCAGCAAGAGACCCTGCAAGTTTCGTAATAATTCGCTCGATAAATCCCTTGGAAAAATCCGTCATTTTCAGCATCCCGAACCACGTTCCGCCCTTAATTTAATTCTTAATATTTTGTATTTCGATAATCGCAATACTCGTGCGCGTTACATTTTCTCCGTTACTATGTACGCATACGTGTACGTAATCATCGCGCATAGAACATTCGTGTCAAATAACGGCATTGTTCGTTCGCCGGGGGATGTCGCGCAACGTCAAAAGAGAAGCAGAAAGAGGTGGTCCGTTTATGGCCGATGGTCAACTGTCCACCGAACTGGCAATAAAAGCGCACCAAGAGTCGGCCATCCTTTGTCCCCTAGATTGCAATGCGAATCGTCAAGTATTGTTTACACTGGCCGGGGGTAGAACCACGCAAGCGTAAAATAATTTCACCACAAAGCTGTCCAATATTGCGCCCCGGTGCTAAATAATAAAGATCGATCTTGCGTTGGTGAACAGAGTAGGACAGTGTTTCGTAACAGCGCGGAATGTAATAAAAGAACGGGTAACCTGACGTCATAAACGGTTCATAAATTTTAATCTCTGCGCGACACGGATGTACGGAGGCAGAGTAAGTGATTTTGAACAAAGTAAAATCGACAACTTACGGAAGATGGGAAAGCATTTTGTTAGTTTTGCGTATTACTCGTTGAAACCTCTGATTCAAAAGCAGACCGAAAGAAGTTCTCATCTGGATTACCGAAACAGTCATTCTTTCTTGAATGGAAACATAATATTGCTCTGTTCCGCTCTGCTCCTGGACCACCAGAAACTTTTCGATGCGTAGGTGGTGCCACAAGTTCGCGTGTTCATTGATTATAAAAAAAGGAGTTAAGAAATTGCAATTTCACACAAAAGTTTTTTGGGGAGATTGATCGGTGTACGAATACATTCTACACCCACTGTATGTACTTCGTAACTTTATCTGTTATGTATTAGGTGTGTGCGTTTTCTTTTGAACTATTGCCCCCCAAACCACCTGATATGCCTTCCAGGAATTAGGATGAGTTTTCCCCACCCTTAAGCTTTGGAACGGGCAACCGTTGAAAAACAGATGAAAGCATTGGGTTACGTATCGAAACTGGAAACGTGTTTTTCAGAGAAACGCACGAGCTTTCGCGCGCACCCATTATTTTGAGTGAATGCTATTTACTACGATACACGTGTAACACGCATTCTATTCAACGATCGACGTCGTGTACGAGTATTTGCGAAACCACGCCGATCGAAGTCGTCTTTTGTATCGATAAGCCTTTTCAGGCATCGTGTCAAATAATTCTAAAGGTCTGGAGGGTAGATAAGACCCCGAAAAATGTAGTTCGTGTGCGGTTTATGGACCGTGAGATTTCTCATCAGGATTTTCTTATCGGCCTGCTCGGGCGAATAAAGTCTGAAAATGTACTCAAACAAATGATATCGGTAAATGTATTATACGAATGTATACCTAACAAAAGTTACAGGATTTAAATACATGTAATGCAACGGCATGCGAAATAATCCACGTTTCTATGTAATCCGACTAAAAATTAAAATTAAAATTTTGCTTTTAATCCTTCGTTCATTCGCGAGCTATACCAACGTACTAATAGAAAATATTTGGTCTTTTGATTTCGCAATCAAATAAAGCTATCATGTTGAGTGAAAAATGGGTGAAAACAGAATGGATATAATATATTTATTGCAAAGAAAAAAAATACAAAAGAAGCATTTCATTTCACTTGCAGCGTTTTATTTGCAAGTGAAGGCTCAAACGATTTATAAAAGATCAAAAGTTTTATAAATTCAAAGAATTATCGATATCTTAACGATATTTGAGTAGCTTACCTTCTTCAGAGGCGAGAAGTACTCAAAAAAGTTAGAAAATGACATTTCTGGTTCGTATAGTAACATTTTCTTGAAGTACAACATTTAAAATAAAGCTACTATTGCAACGTTCTAATTCTGAAAAAAAAACCATAAGTGTGCACCTTCACGCATATGTTTTACTTTACCTTGTACCACACGTTAACTTTGCCGGTTGACCCCAATCAGGTTAGTTACGAATATAAAAATAATAATAACGGAGAAAATTGCTCGTATATTCAGGCACTTGCAAGAAGTAGGTGGATGAAGCTATCGACCTACATAATACGTAACCAGATAACACGGTTTCGACCCAATTAAGAGCCAAATGAAAAAGCTGCCGTTTATCGTTACGAACTACACAACGACGCGGAAGAAAACAACCATTCACGAGCGATGAATGTTTCGCGAATGATCCATTTGCATGATATCTATGAAAACGATTCCTTTTTATAGCGGAGAAGATAATACGTCAGCGGAAGCGGGATCACGCCTTCGTTAAAAATATATCCAATCGTTTATATCTTCCTGGTTGAAGGGAATCGGAAAACGTGACCCGAATGTATTACGAACTCGATCTAATTCTATTTAATACCGTACAACTTTCATAAATTGATTCAGCACATTGAGAAATTTTAGTTAATTGTGGTACGTGTACGAAGATTTTACTCCGTTTCAAATTCTCCGATAAAGTCATTCCCTAAAAAGTTTTACTAAGAATACGGAGCGAATCGCACTTGTGGTTTCTTACAAAATACTAGAAGATGCGTGTTAACGTATACGTCTTAATTGTATAATGTCTCTGATACCCAGTAATAATATCGTTAATCGTAGAATAAATTTGATCATTATTAATTCATATCGTAGAATAAATTTGATCATTATTAATTCATATCGTAGAATAAATTTGATCATTATTAATTCATATTCCTGGTGCTCCTAGTTCTACTCGAATAATTATTCTAATGGTTAAACTTTACTTTGAGGTACCCAAATTTATTGACTTTTCTTTTACCATTTAGTAGTTCTTGATGTCTAGAATTCATAAATCTCAGTTTTAATGTTAGAAATCCAACGGTTTCAAAGTTATGCGTATGTAAAGTTGAGCACTTTTGGCGTAGTTCGCACTTGTTGTTTGGTTGGTTGCTTGGTTTTTTGAAAAGCGTAACTGTCGCTTCAGTTATTGCACTGAATCCATACATGAAAATACAATTATTTCTATTTTTCTTGACGTTAGTTTACCTTACATAAATCCTTGATTTTCGCTCAGTTTGCGTCATCGTAACTCTGTACATTACATTTACGTTAGTCTCGCGTTTTGTACACGTCTGTTGGGGCCCACGGAGATCACGTATTGTAAACAGATGACACCCAACATGCACCACGAGATGAGACTCCAAACCTACTCAGACAGTATTTTCGTAACATGTTATACCATTCTTCCATTTTTCTGTATTCTTCCATGTTTGTGACCCAGGAATCAAAAGCTACTAAATGGTATACAAAAAAGTTAATAATTCTTAGTTCCCCGAAGAAAATTGCGAATGTGTCAAGCTACGGGTTCGTCTATAACCACACATCCCAATTAACAAATTATCCAAAACAACAATCCTCAATAACTATCCTCGGCTTCGCGTCCGACTACAGTATATATCTTTAAGAATTTTCCTGGTTTCGTCCAGTATTTCGGTGCTTAGCCCCACTGCGGCGCAGCATCCAGTGTTCTGTCAAGCCGACGTCGATAAAGACCGTCATAAAGTCGTCCGATCGTACAACGGTGTTTGCTGCTCATGCACGAGCCGTTCGTATCGCGACCGTGTCGTCGAAATAAGAGCGCAAAAGGGAGCAAAGCACGGTCCCTGTCGGTCCTTTGTTCGGGAAGATCTCGATTCCGTGCACGTAGTCGCGATACACGACGGTCGAAGGTGCCTGCCGGACCCAGGAACGAAACGAACCGAGGGGAAAGCATTGTGTCCCGCGAAAGCGAGTACACTGTCCCGTTTCTGCGTCTGCACCCAACGAAAGACTCCGGAATGAGAAGAGAATTTATCTAGAATCGCAAAAGGGGTAAGGATGAAAGAGGAAAGGAGAGGAAGAACGCGAGACAAGCAGAAAGACGACGTGGAAGAACGACGGAAGAACTTTCTTCCACGGTGGAAGAAAGGGAAACAGGGAGGAAAAGGACGAAGAAGAGACGGAAAGGAACTGAAAAGAGAGTCGCGTGACGCTGCCACTTCCGGCGGGAGGAAGAAACTCTCCGCGGTTGGCCAGACACGACCACCGCGAGTTCACGCACACACGTTCCATCGCGAACAGAAACGCGAAGGGACAGAACGAAACCTGGCTGTGTAGACAGACGGAAAAGGAAGTTCTTCTGGTCCGTCAAGTAAGAATGACCGTGGTCGTGAATTGTTCGTGTATTACAACAGGCGAAATGCGCGGCACGGTGATACGCATGATAAGATCGTACCGCGTGTTTGGATCCTCGGCCTCATAGGAAATTGCAGTCATTACGTCCAATTGCACGGTTCTGTATCTTCTCGCTTCCCATTCAGGGAAACAGCAACGAACAAGGGGTTGCAGGGATAAACGAGGAACAGCCGAATTTCACTCGCTCTCTGTTTATACGCAGGTTATTTGAATAAATCTGATTTATTTTATAAGATACTCCATTTCACATCGATTGTTGGTCCAGTCTTGCTTGTTACGATTCACCAGCCTTGCGCATGCGTTTTTGGTGGGTTTTGTATGAAATAAGCACACATTGGTAACTTATAATTGGTATTTAATGGAAGAAGTATGTAGGTGTGGTCTGCTGTTCGACTGAGACCTATTCTGGTCTATAAATTTCATGGAATAATTTTTCTTAAATGCCAACGATCGTGTTATACAATATTTAAAAGTAAGGTTTATAAGATTTGTTTTTGATATTTCACTGTATATATGTTACCATTGCATAATATTCCTTTGGACAAAAGTTTACAAAATAAACGTCAGTTTATTCTTCGAACAATAAATATATCGATATATTTTTTTAATTTAATTTTGGAAAATCAGACTTCCAAGGATTAAACTTACTCGCGTACTGAATGCTCAGAAAACAACTTACAATGTAAGCGTGTGGCCTTTAGGATGCACGCAATGAGTGTGTTTGATTTCAGAATGCACTTCCCTTATATTTGAAATGTTTTGTTTCAGGAAAACGACACGATACGGTTCCGCGTTACGTTAGAAGACGAAGTACCCTCGGGTCAGCAACCGAACATCGTCGGTGTCGATGCGTTTGTGATCGTCCTCGACGAAAACGATAATCCCCCGCACTTCCTGGGCGTACCCTACGAGGCAGTGGCCGAAGAAGACCTACCAGTTGGTTCGACGATTCTTCCGGGCATTCGAGTAATGGATCCCGACCTGTTGGGCGACATCATAGATCTAACCTGCGTCCCTCAGCCACAGGTGAGTCATTAATACTTGTTCAACCCCTAATAACACGTGGAAACGTATTGATCTTACCAACGTATCGACTTACAAATGAATTTTTCATCGCTTTTCGTTAGTTCTTATCGAAAGTAAAGTTGGCATAGAAAAACTTAAAATTAAATTTTCAAGTATACAGGCTACGCCGCGTAAAGTGTTAATAGCTATTTTCTCAGAAACTATCGGTGATATCGACAACTTTTTTTTGAATATTGTAGGGTACGATAAGCCCTTTCATGTGATGTATGGGGTATTGCTAGATAGAAGAACTTATTTAACTTTTAAACATTTTATGAATTTTGAAGAATTTATTCGATAAGTGTTTAAAATTACTATTTATGAATCTAGAAAATAACTGAAATTGTGGATTATTTTTAGTTTTTAAAAGAATTTATTTTACTTTTAAACATTTTATGAATTTTGTAGAATTTATTCGATAAGTGTTTAAAATTACTATTTATGAATCGAGAAAATAACTAAAATTGTGGAGTTAAAAATTTTAGTTTAAACTTTTAAAATATAGCCATATTTTTAAACGGAATGCCATATAAATTTTTGTTGTTTTGGATAGACCTTTTAATAACGAATAATATTCCAAAATTTTCTCATATTCTACATAGTTTTTCGATAAATCACTAATAACTTTTAGAAGCATTTCCTGTTCCGCTGCAAGTGTGTTTATAAACGTGCTCTTGTACATAATGGTCTAACGCGGCTTGGAAGTGTTCATCGACACTTTTGGTAGGTAAAGTGTTAGTTATCTTCGGGTTTTCTGGTCGAGTAGACGTTCGAAATAGGGAAATTCGACGGAAGTGTTGATATGTTACTATTAGGGTGAACCAAAAGTTTGTGCAATTTTTTGATGTCAATAAAATTACTTTATATGCAAGTGTTATATATCATTTTGTAGCTTTCGAAAAGCTCCTTCGTACTTAATTATTAGCTACGTTAATTTATCGATCGTTTAATTTTTTCTCGTTTTAGTATAATCATGGAAAATTTTGAGATTCGAGTACTTTTACGTCACTGCTGGAAGCAAGAGTTTAAAGCTACCGAATATAATATTTTCTTTGCTGCTTCGGTACCTTATTTATGCAAATAACCAATTAAAAAAAAAGAAAGATGGGACGTGCATTTTTTCTGAAGAACGTAATTGTAAACAGCATCGATAAAATATTGACGTAAAATTAACGTAAAATTAATGCGTTCGTATATGCTTGTATACGTAGTACTATACTTCCATCTGATTAATTTATTGAAAAAGAAAAGAAAATTCTTATTAATATCAACAAATTAAAAAATTTTGAATTATCCTTCCAAATACGATTAAACGTTTCTAAAAAATAAAACATGTCCAAGTTACAGCAAAATTGTAGATGCTTCAGTAGCTTATTTATAGAAATAACCAATTACAAAAAATCAAAAAAGAGAAGGATGGGACGTGCATTTTTGCTGAAGAACGTAATTGTAAACAGCATCGATAAAATATTGACGACAGCTCTTTCAGAAATCCCCCGTTGTTGCATTAAGTATTAATCGACGTCGACGGGAACGGGATCGAAGAAATTCATTAATCCACCCGCAATGCTGGCTACTAAAGCCATTCTATTTTATACATTACCTTCCCTCTGGCAACGCGGCGGCTTAAACTTGCAGGAGTAAGGTCTATTACCCCGAATTCATCGTGCGCCCCCGTATGAAAGATGCAAAATACCCTTCGTATGCCTCTCGTAAACGCAGAGCCAGGATAAAATGTACATCTTTGTTCTAGACGTCTAGCAGAGTACCGAACCGTTTCATAATTCGTTGGATTTCGTTAAATCATCCGCATCGCGGTTGGTCTTTTCATAGCATAAACCGAGACGAGAAGTTGGGCTGATCGACGTCGCGTTATTAAAAGTTCGCATCGTCGAAGGATTATTTCGACCGAGATTCGTTTCTTATTCTTCTATCCTATTCGTATCCGTTAAAGGCATATTCGTTCTTTGATTAACTCGTAACGAAATTCGTCGCTGATCTCTTTCTCTCGTGCACGTTTTCAATGTCTAAGGACTCGTTGCCAAGATGAAAGACTAATTGCCACGAGATGAATCCGGGTTCCGTTGCAGCAGCATCTGCAAAATTAACCTCAGGACGGTTGACTATTTAATAAGACCCGCCCGCTCATTCTCTAGCGCCGTGTTTCCCGTAATATATTAATATGAAAAGTTCTCTCCCGACTCTTCTCGATTTTCTATGCTGACCGGGTTAATATACGAGATATTTCACTTTGCGTGAGCACCATAAATCCCTGCGTTGTTTTTAATTATAGTACGACGTTCCGTGGAGGGAAATATTTTGTTCGGAAACGATTAATGCTACGATTTTTCAACCCAGATCCAAACGATCTATCTTTTATACTTGAACGGATAATGCATCGTTTATCATGTAGCAAATTTAACTTGAACCACATTTTATAGTTATACATGTACGTATAATTTTATATAGATATGTGTATATGTAACCATAAAAATTGGTATAAATTCAATTTATTACGCGATAAAGAATGTATTATATTCTTATAGTATATAAGTTTGTATGTACATGTATATATCGTTATATTGTCTGTATATATTCATTTATTTTATATTCTAATATTACAATTATTTTACGAAAAAGATAAAAAATAATGTTTGTCTGTAATGTACGCGAGATCGTGACATATTTAAACCTCCCACCTATTATTAATGCGAAAAGAAATGTTATAGTTTTATCCAACTACGCCTTTTGTTTATGTATTTAAAGAAGAAAAAGCGTCATAATATTGTATACTTCAAATTTCATTACCCTGTTTGAAATTGATTATATTACGTGTTCAATTTATTCAATTATTCTCTAAGTATATTTAATGCTGTTTATTTCGAATGATATTAAATTCCACGGTGTTATCATTCCATCCGACAGTGTATTATAAACTCGTTCCGGTGACCTACTATTTAATTATCATGCCATATGTTTTCTCAACATCTTTAACACATTTTACAATCTCCCATTGAACATTCCCATCGCGATGATTGCAATATCGTAGTTCCACATTTCCAGACAACCGGATGAAATAGTAGTCGAATAAATTTCGCGTATTTCGTCCTGCATAGCACGGCTCTTGGCATAACAGGCGTAAATTAAACGCGTTTCTTGTCACGACTGTCGCGTACCGAGTTATGAGTCCCAGTTGTGATGCAATTGCTCTTTCAGCTAATGTAAGGTAACTCGATTCGTGATTTAACAACCTGTGATATTGACATTCTTCAAATAGCTTTTTATTTTTTTTTTTTATTTTTTTAAATTCAGGAACTCGTTTTTTGTCATCATTAGACTTGAAAATAATTACTTATAGTCTTTCACTGTATGTTATCGATGTCTTGTGCTCCAAAGATCACGATATTATTTTACACGAACCGCTCTAAATGAAAAAGAAAGTTAAAAATATATACATTTAGGTGGTCAAGTTAAAACTGATATTTTTTGGCGACAAGCAGTATGTTTGACCACAATCGTAGTGTATTTTGAGTCGCTGGCAACGAACTTTACCATCGCGACTTTCAAAAATAGCCTAACTTCACGCGGATATTCCAAAATATCGTTGACCTTACGTTATTGTTCCTTCGCGACGGACGGAACAGTGCGCGTAATCAAGCATCGCAGAGAGTTTATCTGTTTCTATCGCTACGATACAAAATTTCCTAAAAAACGATGCTATTTCAAACGTGACAACTTTCGCGTTCGGAAAGCGTTCGATAGCACGTCGAGTTTGAAAATATACGCGCCGTAAAACCGTTTCTTATCGTCTTTTAAGGTCGATAACGGAGCATACCGCGCGCGGCTTTTAAACGATCAAACCGTGAGAGAAATAGCGGCCATATCCGGGCATTTTGTTCGAAAAATATCCAATACGTTTATCATCGGGATACATGGAAATTATCTATCCCTTGCCAGTTCAGCGAGAGAGCCCGAAAGATGCGGCTGGAATATTAGCAGGTACAACCCACGCACCTCTTCGTCATATCCACTCGATAAATTCAAGGTGCCGTTAGACGACCAATAAAACTGTAAAACCCTTTAACTAATGGCTCGCCGGTTCTACAGTGGCGAAGTTTAATGCTTCCTTTCGTTATACACCGAGCCGTGAACTCACGGTGCTCGGCCATTAAGCATAACCAATGCCGGCGATGCTTCTGTCATTTGCAGAATGGTTGCATTTTCTTTTACGATATTATTGATACATATATTCCACCATTAACCCATTTGCATTATTAGCGTATACAGGGTGTTCGTTCGAAAACTTTCTAGCCGAATATCTCGAAAAGAATAGAAGGTATTAAAAAAGCGTTGAACACGTTTCTCCAGTATTAGAGATAATATTGGTTTTTAATTTGGATGACGTTTGGAAAGTCATTTGGAGGTCAACTTTGATTTTTTTGTAACGGGATGAGGTATTCATTATTGTATTCGTATATTCGTTACATCAAGCATGTATAATGCAATTTTTTTGAGTGACCTTGCGAGGAGTTATTGGTACAAAATCATCGAGATTTGTACCTGAAATTTCTCCGTTGCCTATATGCACGTGTTAGCATAATTGTCATTTAGAAAATTTGTAAATGTATCTTGTATAGTTTGTTTATCACAAAAAAAGATACATTTTGTCAGCGTGAATCATGTTGTGAAAAATACTTATAGACTCTATCTTTTTCTATACTACACTATAGATATAAGGTTTTATTTAAAAAATCAAAGATGACCTTGGTATCTTTGTTAAAGAACATGTTGATAATAAAAAAATTCATACATCGTCCCATTCGAAACGAATCGACTGTTGTACGAAAACATTTTGTGCACAGTAGTTGGTTTAAAAGTTATTTAAGGTGGAACAAGTTATTGCTCCACCCTGTATAGCTATTATTTCTACAAATTAGGGTAGCCGATACTCTCCGTCGGAGCACAAAGAGCAGCTGAATTTCATTTGGATTGGATCATAATAGTAGGAATTATAGGAAAGTGAAAAACCACAAATAATGAATAGAAATTGGTATTTGCAATGTTGGTATACAGATTTTGATTACGCTATTTCGCTGTTTATATAATTTATAGTGATTAATGAAAATCGATTTACGCAATTGAAAATTAGTCTAATTAGTAATAATTACTGTTAATAAATCAATCAGTAGCATATTAACGATTCATTCAAACGAAATTGTACTAGTGTAGGTACTTCGATACATTCAGATTAAATTTCAAAATTCTAGCTAAGGTAAATATTCTAACGAAGGTTATTGCAGAAATGCACTTTATCTAATTGAAGAGGTTAACCGTTTATAATATTTTACTGGATTTAATATTAAATCTTTTATGATGAAACAGGGTCAAATTTTAATTACCATCTGCTAAATGATGTAAACCGTAATTAAATGTTATTATAATATAAGTATGCAATTGCACTTAATTTAATAACTGAATCATATTACTGGCTGCAATGGTTAAATAATGGCTGCGGTAATTAACGTTCACCACCACTATTTAATCGATAATAATCGCTAATGAAGGTCTGAAACTACAAGAATTAAAACAATGATTAAATATTGTTAAATTATTAACAATCATTTATATAGAATTATGCACACATTTTTATTTATAATCAAGTAAATAAAGCAATAGCACAAGAAGAGTGTATTAGAGAAAACCATTTGTAAATTTCCTTTGTTATAATTAATTAAAAATTACACATCCATGTAACTACGTATTAAACATCGTATAAAATACAAACTTTCGTGTGAAAAATGCTATATTGTTGAACGTATTTTGAGATCGACGTACGGTCAATATCATGATTCTGTTGCAGTTCCTCGACGCTTGTGAAAAGTTTGGTATCGTTAACGTAGAGAGAAGCCAGAATGCTTACGTGGGAGCTCTAGTGTTGCGGCAGCCACTCGACTACAGGGAGAGGCCTTTTTACCAACTACTACTCAAGGCGAGCGTAAGTACATCTTCAAAATTGATTTTAATTGTTAGGAAAACGTTTAAAAGGAGAGTCGTTTCTTTTTGGTCAAAAGTATTGATTTTTGAGGTAATGTTTGGAATTGATTTGAAGTGGTTATCGGTATCAGAAGCTGGTAAAAAGTACGACAGACAACGACAATAATTGTAGTTCAACACTGCTTTATTTCGAGAGATGCAATCTTTTACCGAGAACTAAGAACTAAGAAGTAACCATTCGTTCGTTCACGCATTACCACTCAAAACATTCTCACTCAAAAATTCAAAAACCGCGCTCATCCTACGCGACATTCGAACCAAACTTCTAAACATCCACTGGAATTACGAACGACTTTCAGAGATATGAATTTTGCTTGCAGGACGGATTGAACAACGAAACCACGGGGGTGGAAATCAAAGTGGCAGACATCCAGAATAGCCCCCCGGAGTTTCTGGACTCGCTAACCGGTGTGGTGCGCGAAGATGATCCCATCGGAACCTTAGTCATGACCATCAAGGCTAGAGACGGCGACCGAGGGATGCCAAGGAAAATGATCTACGAATTGGTCACGAGTAAGTTGACACTTTGTGTCTCGTTCGATATTGGTTTAATAGCAGCGAGAATGGCATGATTAAGATACCGATGATGCTCGAGCAAATCGATAGCAAAGTACATACTTGAGGGTTCGTTCATCTTTATGGTGCCAAAAAAGGCATTTACACGGTACCTATCAAGCTATTTTTCTCCTGCCATATTGGATTTTCAAGTTTCAAGTTCAGACTTAGAATCAACGCCCGCAAAAACCGCTGTATACTAAATTTCATCCAAATCCATTCACTTTTCGCGTTATGTGCCACCATATTGGATCCACCATATTGAATTTTCAAATTCTGAGGTCAAATTTGAAAACAGCCCCCTCGAAAACCCCTGTATACTAAGTGTCACCC
>NC_071979.1:4503001-4552270 GCF_026283585.1 Hylaeus volcanicus
CCCTCGAAAACCCCTGTATACTAAGTGTCACCCAAATCCATTCACTTTTCGCGTTATGCACCGCCATATTGGATCCACCATATTCAATTTTGAATTTTTGAGTTTAGATTTCGAATCCGCGACTTGGATCAGTGATAAAAGCATCGATGATTAGGCAATCTCATTAGGAGAAAGTGATGGATAGCGAGAAACATAATGGAACGCGAAACGATAGGCCATCCGAACTGAATAATTCGTTACTTATTGAGTTTTGTAAAATTTTTGCCTAGACCCGTTCGACTATTTTCTACTGGACGACGAAACCGGCGAGCTGAGAACGGCAAAACCACTGAATAGAGAAGCGTTAAAGGATTCTACCGGTGTGCTTACATTGACGGTAAAAGCGCGAGAATTGATCGATGGGATGCCAGGTAGCGATGATTTGACGGTTTCCATGGCGGAAGCAACGGTGACGATAAAAGACGTCAACGACGAGCCCCCTACTTTCAATCGGCGCGAATACAATATCGAAATTCCAGAAAACGTACCGAATGGCACACCTCTGCCGCATTTAGACATGACTGTCAAAGATCCTGACGTTGTAAGTTTACAACAATGTTTCTTAATTACTTCCACTCTGTCAACTTTTAATCCTTACCGGTCCAAGTACTGCTCTCAACCACACGAACAGTAACTGCGATAAAGAATCAAGTTATATTACATATTAGGTTGTCCAGAAAGTTTGTGCCAAATTTTAAGAAAACTTCAAAGGCACATTTGAAATCTAATATTATATTTATTGAATTACATAGGTACCATTTTGTTCCACATCCTTTCCACCTTTCAAGGGATGCACCCATGTTATTTGTTTTCAGCCATTTCGACATATTCAGACCTGCACCACCTATCAAAAATCGGCATGGACTTTCTGGACAACCCGATATTTTCGTTTCACTCGAAAGCTTTTTATACAAAAGTACTTGATTATTTTAATTCCGGATAACTCAGCTCTTAGGTAGAGTAGTTACCGCGAAATACTCGTGTAAAAAGCTGGCAATACTACAAGTTCGTCGATTTAACATATTCGGAAATACAGAAATTGCGACATTATGTACTAAGAAACGTTCTCTCGAATACCCTAAAAATTATTAGAACATTTTCGCGTTCGTCTCTAAAGAATTCGTAAACATGCTCCTTTTTTCAGACAGTACTAAGTAGGCTTTCTCACTTAAACGAAACACCCTGTAGATGTAACGCAACGTGAAAGTTTGTAGATACACTTTGCGAAGTTTATAATAATGCGTCGTTACAGGGACTGAACTCCGTATTTTCCTTGCGTCTGGAAGACATTACGGATGGCGCATTTACCATCGAACCGACTATGGCGACTGGAAGCACTTCCGTGAACATTCGTGTTGCAAATGGCTCGCTCGATTATGAGAATCCTAACCAACGTAAATTCATCATCCTGGTAAACTTACGTTCGCAAACTGCGTATTCGCGTTTACCAACTGTAACTCAAAAGTGAAATTATATTCCGTTGGTTTTCAGGTAGTTGCGGAAGAAGTTCACACGAATCCCAAGCTTAGTTCCACTGCAACCGTAACTGTCTCCATTACGGATGCAAATGATAATTCACCTTCTTTCACTAGACCCGCTTATACGGCTGTGGTGCTGGAAACCGCGCCACCAGGCACGCCAATTATAACAATCACTGCTAAAGATCGCGACAGTGGACGGTGCGAAAAGTCGTTATTTAATATTTCACTACGTTTCCTGTCGAATCGAACACTTTTTTAGGGTAACATCTTGGATTTCCCTGAAATTTGGATATGTTGGAAATTTTAACGATATTTAAACGTATGCTTTTACAACTAATCGAATAATAATAGTAACTTTTTTCAAGAAACGATAACTGTTGAACTGATAATTATTAAGGGGTTACGCCACTTTGCCCACAATTTTTATTGAAGCGATAACAAGATTTTATTTATATAAAAGTACATTAATGTACTATATAAGTATTCGACTGGGTAATGATTTGTTATTTTTTTCATTTTTACAACAATGGCGACTTGGCAGACGATTTAGCGGAGCGTTTCGATAATAAATGGTTTTGCAGAAGGCACGATAACTCGAACCTGGTTCAAAGGAGAACAGTGAAACAAAATTAATTAGTTTCCTTAGTCCGAAAGCTAGTGAATACGTAATCGTTTTTAAAAATATACATTTTTAATAAAATCCCCTCGTTTCGAAGTAAAACACTTAGATTAAAATTGCGGTCCTTGAAGTTGCATAAAAAATATAAATTTTAATATAATGAAAAAATCCTACGTATTTCACTAAAACAATTGATCAACACTAGATACAAATCGATATCGATTTCTAATTAACGGCATATCATCTTCGTATACATAGAGTATTATAAGCAAAAAAAAAAATTCGATTTTTTCTGATTAATTTATTCAAGAAGAAAATAAAATTCTTATTAATATCAACAAATACGATTAAACGTCTCTAAAAAATAAAACATGTCCAAATTACAGAAAAACTGTAGATGTTACTTTAAGAAGATTCAATTTAGCTTAGAATGACCCATTGATGTGTAATAATTTCATTCTGTGATAACATTTTTGTAAACGAATTATGCTCCAGATTCGGTACAGCTGGAATAGCTTATCAACTGCTCGGACAAGGTACTCAGCACTTTTCCGTAGACAAGAAAACGGGAACTATTACGGTAGCTGCTTGCTCAACGCCTGGATTGTCACCGTGCTTAGATTATGAAGAACAAACTGAATATTTCCTCACATATAAGGTGCGTGGTTTTCACTCGCAATCATTTAACATTCGTTTTTTTGTTTAAGTACAGATAATTACCTACAAAGTGAAAATAAAATTGTCTCGGTACAATGAAAATTGCCCAAGCGCCTTTGAAGATTGGCAAAACTTTGATAAATAATTTTGTTGCACAGTGTAGTTACCTAATTCTTCTAAACAAATACGATTTTTCAGTCCGCTATTTACAAAATTGAGAAAAGCGTTAGAATATAGTCCCGTTTCCTCTCTTTATGGAGGGACTTCCAAAACAATGGCGAGATTCGAATCAGATGAACGAAAATCATGAAAATAAGATTTTATGAAATCACATTTTGCTTCGACCGCTCGTTTCTTTTTTATTAGGCAACCGATGATGACGGGCAAGGACAAACAACAAGCGTTTCGTTGCGTATCAGCTTATCGGATGCTAATGACAGTCCACCACGATTTTTACAAGATAAATATCGCGCAGTTATAGACGAAGGGGCTGAAAAATTTGAACCTGAGCTGAAAGTGCAAGCCAGAGACAAAGATAAAACGTCTAAAATTACGTATACGATAGTAGACGGGAACGAAATAGGATTCTTCGCAATAGACCAAGATTCTGGTGAAATCACTGTAACAAATAAAAGCCCGGTCGACTTAACAAATTCGACCCGCGATTGGATCGCGTTGGTCGTACAAGCAAACGACGGGATATTTGTTGATTCTGCTGTCGTGAACATCACAATTCGCGACGTCAATAATAACGCGCCGATCTTTCCCCATGACTTGTACACTGCTAGCATACCAGAGATATCTCCAATTGGTATGTAATTCGGTCAATTCATTGTAATTATCGTCCGTAAGAAACATTTGTTATATTTACCGTTACGCTCGAGGATTTCCATGTCTTTTCGTTTAGGAACGGTCGTGGAAGAAGTCACAGCAACCGATGCCGACACAGGAATTAATGCAGAACTCGTTTATAGAATACAAAAAGGAGCTTTCGATGATTTCACTATTAACGAAACGACAGGGATAATAACAGTATTTAGAAAGTTAGACTACGATAATAAAAATACGTATCACGTGGAAGTGATCGCGTTCGACAAAGGTACGATCGAGGATACGTTAATAGTAGTTACGAGAATTAATAATTATGATTCCAAAACGTGATAGTCTTCCAAACGAATAGAAGTTATTCATTGATGTTCAGAGTTAATAATCTTATAATTTGATTTAATTAGAATATCATTCTCTCTAGGTACTCCTAGTTTAACTGGAACAACAACCTTAATGATAAGCGTTGAAAACAGTAACGACAAGGCTCCGTTCTTTACACCGGAAACACAGCGAGCCGAAGTCACGGAAGATACGCCTATTGGTACCGTCTTCACATCGTTAAAGGCTAAAGATCCAGACAGTGCCAACTTGGAAGCATTAAATTTTGCCATTTCGGAACCTATTACAGCGATCGATAGAAATGGTCAAAGGGTTAACGACAGCAAATCCTTCAAAGTATATTCACATGCTTCGCTCTCCCATTTTTGTATTTTTTTTTTTTCTTTACAAATACTTGTATCATCAATGATTAATTACATTTGTAGGACTTCTTCGCTGTCGACCGCGCAACCGGTCAAGTTTCAGTAGTTAGACCGTTGGATCGTGACAGTGCAGCGACTGTGAGCATCACTGTCGTTGTTAGCGACACAACGGCTCCCACCTTACAACAAGGAAGAGGTAAAAAATATAAATAACGTATATTACTAAAAGATATACAGGAAAAATATTAATTTATCACGTCTTCCCTCGTTACTGTGTCGCAGCTGGCTGCTGTTATCTAGAGTCTAGATTCTAGACAATCGTTAGTCAAAACAAGGTTTATAAATTTACAGGCACTCTAGTGGTCACAATTATCGATGTAAATCACATGGCGCCGGAATTTTTGAAACCGTGGACTCGAGAAAATCCACGATATTTAATTGAAATGCAGGAAGAACAACCCACAGGCGCCGTTGTAGGGGCATTTACAGCAGTGGACACAGACAGCAACATAGCAGGATATGCGATTGAACCTCCGAGTCCCTATTTCAGCATAGACAATGTCACAGGTTACTATCAGCGATGTCTAGTTTCTGTTCGAGAAAACGAAATGGAAGAAATTTCTCAAAGTTCGGTATATCTTGCAGGAATTGTACGAACTAGTCAAGTCATCGATTACGAAGAAACAAAACAATTAGAGTTCACGGTAGTCGCTTACGATTCTGGGGTGCCTCAATTATCCGCAACTGCGAAAGTAACAGTCACTGTAATAAATGTGAACGATCAAGACCCTAAATTCGAGAAGGAAATGTACTACGCATCTGTGAAAGAAAATTCTCCGCCGGGAACTCACGTCACCGTAGTAAAAGCAGTCGATGGGGATGAGGGCCTATTCGGGGAAGTCAGTTACAGTCTCATCGGTGACCACGCTGCGGATTTCAATATTGGTAAGTTATTAGACATTTTAGAAACTATAGAAATGTACTTAACTTATAAATTTATATAGCCTAATTTATCAATTTTGGCCGACACTAATGTTAACCCTCGCGAGTTTTGACTAACACCAATTGTGATCGACATCGATATTAACCGCGATATACATTCTCTGTTGAGGCAATTACACGCATCATAATAGGTAAATCTTTAAATTAAACGATCTTCATAATTAAACGCAGAGAATATATCACGAGCAATATTGATGTAGATCAAAACTAGCGTCAGTAAATTCTGGTCGACCAAATCTTCGTCAATCGTTTCCCATGGGACTCGATATTTGTGTATATAAATTACAGGTCACGAAACCGGGGAAATCACCGTTGGCGGAGCTACCGTTCTTGACAGAGAAATGACGACAGAAATTACTATAACAGTAATGGCCAGTGACGGGGCTCATATAAATTCTCGACGAAGCACCACCGTTCCAGTACTCGTCAAACTTATCGACGTTAACGACAATCGACCAATATTTTCCCAGCACAGATACAGAGCTTCCGTTGCAGAAAATTTACCTGTAAATCCACCTGCGCCGATTTTACAGGTATGCATAGACGTAATTAACTGTCAAAAGAAACCGGTGTATAATGTATTCGTTCAAGGTAAGGGCTGAGGATCACGACGAAGGAACTAATGGAGAAGTTTGGTACACTATAATTCGTGGAAACGAGAATGAGTCTTTCTCATTGAATCGCGAAACTGGAATCTTGTATCCTGGCGCGGCGCTTCTCGGCAGAGCTGGCTCTTACAGGATTAAAGTGGAGGCAAGGGATGGTGCTGGTGAAGGGCCACACTCAGATAGATGCTACGTCGACATACGGGTGACACCAGTAAATCAACACAAACCTCAGTTTGTCATACCTGAATTAACAAACGCTACCGTTGAAGTACCCGAAGTATGTAACAAACTAATTAAGGGGAGGGGGAGGGATCACCTTAGGTCACATAAATTCTTCTCTGTAAATAGAAAAATATCTCGAGAAACATTTAATGCTTGGACTCCTAACGAGGTCTCCCCCCTTCAATCGATGAAACATTATTCATTCGTGAAAATAGATAAACGAAACGTCGAATGAAATTTTTTCAGAACGCAGGTGTGCCAAATTATCTGATATTAACGGTGAAAGCAATCGATAGAGATCCCGGTGAAAATGGACGTGTGAGTTATCATTTAAAAGTTGGAAATCGAAACACTCAAGAGACGGAAGAATTTTCGATAGATCAAGAAACGGGCGAATTAAGATCAAAAATTATTCTCGATCGTGAAGCAAAGAGTAAATTTGAGGTAAATCGCATCTGTATACTTATTTACAAATGTCTCGTTGTTAACCCTTTCTGAAATTAATATTGAAAAATTTTTAATTCCAATAAATTACCACATATAATACGATGATGAATTTGTCTAAGCAAATGATATTTTGTTACGCATAACAATAAAAAAGCTTCCATTTAGAAAAATTAATTTGTATATATTTTGTTTATTCTTTAAATATCTACCAATGTTACATATTCGAAAAATATATATATGTGTGTTGTAAAATAGCACCCAAAAATTTCTCACAAAAATCTGGTAATTATATCAGAAGTAGATAATTACTTAAAAAATTCAATAAAACATTTTTTGTTCGTTAATTTCTTTCAGCTTGTGCTGGTAGCTACCGATCATGGTACCCCTACAGCATACGAAACTTTGCGGCTCCTTACAGTACAGCTGGTTGATACGAACGACAATGCACCGCAATTTTACGATGAATACCATTTTCACTTATCAGAAAATCGTCCGAAGGATTACTTTGTGGGAAAAGTAATTGCGGAGGACAAAGATGAAGGAAGGCACGCAAAAATTTACTACTACATAGAAGCTGGTAAGTAGTATTACGTCAACAAAAAATTATTTAAAAATGTTACAGAGTTTATTTTTCTACGAAAATATTTTTCAGGAAACGAGGACTATGCTTTCTACATGGACAAATCCGATGGCAGTATTTATGCGAATAAATCGTTCGACCGCGAAACACGCGACAAATACGTCTTGTCAATTCTGGCTTCGAATGATCCTGACATTTACATAAATCCCGTAGACGCGGGTCGTCCGTTATCTCAAAGTACAGATCACGGACACGTAAATGTAACCATAACTATTTTGGATGAAAATGATAACCCGCCCATGTTCGAACGTAACGACTATTACGCGGGTGTCAATTCAATGGCAAACGTAAATGATTTCGTGACAAAAGTGACGGCGTCGGATTTAGACGTCGGGGATAATGGTACGCTTCATTACTACGTTTCCAGTGCAAATCTCTACAAGTATGGATCGGACAAACCTAGCGGCTCTATAGTTCCGAGTCCGTTCAACGTAAGTCAGGATGGCAAACTTGTCACAAGCGGATATATGGCCGAATATAATCAGGATAGGTTCATCGTTGAAGTTATAGCAAAAGAAACTGCTATTCCAGAGCGATATGCCATGACTAGGGTTCACGTAAGTCATTTTTTAACAGATATTTTCATGTACAATTATTTGAAAATTATTTAAATTTAAAAAAAAAAATATGTTTAACTGTTTTTTTTGCAATTATTCTAAACAAATACGATTTTTCAATGGTTGTACGCTATTTAAAAAATTTAGAAAAACATGGGAATATAGTTCCGTTTACTCTCTTTGTGGAGGGACTTTCAAAACGATGAAGAGATTTAAACTGGATGAACGAAAATCAATTCAAGCGACCGATAATCGTATCCCACGACCGAATCAGTGATTAATGTGGACTTAAATTAATTTGCATTCAGCCAATTTTAATGTCCTTCTTTAAAAAAAAAAAACTCCATAAAGAGAATAAATTGGACTACATTCTCTTCTTTTCAAAATGTTAAAATCTCGCGTATTATAAAAACAAGGCATTTGTTTAAAACAATTATAAAACAAATGGTTAACAAGATTTGTATTTAAACCGAAATTATTTTTATTTGATACTTTAATGTCTTTAATGTAAACATACGAAAACTCGTTGTCATATGTTGGTTAGTTCAATAATTTTTGAAAAAAAGGTAGCACAATCCTTCTAGGTACGCTCGAATACCATGTTACTCCAAAAAGCGTCCGAATTTGCGTGGAATGATCCGTTTAATTTCTAACGTATTTTGTTCAAATTTCATTAAGGTTTGGGTATTTGAGCCCTCGCAATTAATAAGAGTTATCCTATCACGGCCTCCTGAGGAAGTGAATCGCGAACGTGACGAGATTGTAACGGAATTATCAAATGCAACGCAAAACAGAGTTGTTGTTGATGATATCCGATATCACGTGGATGCATCAGGTCACATTCGTAGAGAATGGTAAGAGAATATTTGTGATGTATTCTCGCAATAGTACGGTTTAGCATAATATTTAAATGCATTCTATAGGTGTGATATGTATTTACACGTTGTGGAGCCAAAATCCCAGACCATCGCTCCTGTACCACAAGTACTTAAGGTTATCGATGCGAAATATGATTTTTTGAAGGACTACTATGCTGGGTTTGCAATTGAAAATGTTGTGGTAAGTAGTTTCTATTTCCAGGACTATTATAACGCAAGATCTATCGATAACGTTGGAATATTTTCAGCCTGCTTATGCTGGAGTACAGGAGGAATCTTTCGATCCAGCACTCGCAGCTTTGATAGCCTTATTGGTAGTTTTATTAGTAGGCGCAGTTACAGTAACAGTAGTTTGTTGCTGTTTGCGTCATTGGTAAATATTAAAAGTTCACACATTTTGTTCTTTTAACGTATACAATGTGAAATACTTTATACTATATGCCTTTTAGGGTGATTACTGTGCCAAACGATATACGAAAGAAAGACGGCCTAATTAAGAAACAAATAATCGACGAGTTAAATACCACAGAAAATCCATTATGGATTGAACAGTGAGTTAACACATTTCATTGTGCGTACGATACAATTTCATAGAATACATGGTTATTCCGATGATTCTAGGAAGCTCAAACTATATGAAGAACAAGAACTAACAATGCAAGTATTTAGCGAACCCGAAGGTGGTCTGGGTACAGAAAGACGAGGAAGTGGCGTAAGTGTTGGTATGGGCGACACATCTCAAGATAATACTTACGCTACCATACAACGTCCACTGCCTACAAACAGGCACCGTCCAACTACGCCAGATTATACAACGCTTCCAGGAAATCACAATGTATTCGAAAAAGTTTATCGAGACAAACCATTAAATTATACTTCAGCGAACAAGTCCTTGTATTGATACTTTTTTTTTTTTTGTTTTTCTAGCTTTATGAATCTGCCATGGGTTTCCAAGGATCAACCTTCCAGCCATCCTCAAATGTGATGCCACAACTTACACTTGATCACGATGGTCAACCCCAGTTTGTTTCTGGACTAGTATAAATTAAGTTTCACGCGAATCCCCCCTCTCAATCAATGTATAACTTCATCACCATACGTTGTACCTCTTTATTCATAGCTCTAACTCTTGCACGCGTCTCTAAAAAAAAGAAAGAAACACTCGCATGCACACACCTTTTCGACAATAATCGGATAATATCGTTAGGTTTGTCTTGCGAGTAGACGCGTGTATAAGAAGAGCGAAAACTATCCCGAATTACGCAGAGAATTCTACCTTAACTGTACACCAATTGCTATTTCAGTTCGAACTCTTCTGCAAAACCGAAGAGTATAAAATGAAGAACAATGATGAATGACAGTCAATATTACTGGAATAAATATTTCCCTGTAGCTGGTGTGTGCATGTATATATGTGTGCGTTGCCAATCTGTGGTCTCATCTAACTGAACGTTAGATTCACTATTAGGAAAATCAAAAATGCTAGATAATAGACACTGTGAAATAGCTTAACGACCGAAGCTTGGCACGACAGATATATGTATATAAGTGAATGTGTAGACTCCGTCCAGCGCAGTTTTTTTATTACTTCCTCACTAGGTTAGTATTTATATAAATTGTGTACGTTTTACATGCGAAGAAAAAGAACGTACTTATAGTGTCATTACTTTCTTCATGAACAGATGGATGTCACTTTTTGGCATTAATGCAACAAATGTGTTTAAATGAAGAACAAGCCCATACTTTTAAAGATATTTCTAATAAGAACAAAATTCCATTGAAATATTGATATATGTATGTCATACTTTCATATACAACTATTTTTTACTACACAGGGCTTTTAAAAAGTAACGGACTCGACCCTTATCTCAGAATCCATGCATTATTGACAAAATTGACACGGCCACAATTTTAAGGTTCAAAAAGTTCTGTTTTTCCGTAACTTCAGATTTGACCTTGAGTTTGATTTTTGGGGTCATTCGAAGGTCAACGTTCATCTTTCAAATGGGGAACCCTTATATTCAAACTCAGATTCGGAAAGAGCGGAAAATTTTACGTTCAACGTAAACCTACTTCGGAACAAGTAGGTGGTCATAAAAGATGACCCAGGCAGAAGTTATAGAGGTCAAAAGAGGCCATGAAGTGATTCGAGCTTTTCCTAGAGGTCAATTTTTGGATCATTCCAAGGTCACCTCGATTTTTCCGTATGGAGACACCGCATGACACTGGATTTGGAAAAAGGTAGATACTTGACGTTCGGATAACTTGATATTTTAGGAGTAACCGAAATCATGGAATGTTTTGGTAAGAGGTGGAAATCGTGAAACACGGCTCGCTCGAATCACCTCATATCCCCTTTAACCTCTACAACCTTTACCTTGGTTATTTTTCACGACCACACCTATGCGGAAGATTCCATAGTTTCGACTCTTTTGACCTCAGAATGACTCCTAGGGATCACGATGACCTCAAAAACGAGACTATATTTGAACGTAAAATTTTCCGATAACGGTTCCCATTTGAAAAATGAAAGTTGACCTTCGAATGACCTCTATGGTCAAGGTCAAAGTTAAATTTGAAGTTACAGAGAAACAAAACTTTTTGAACCTTGAAATTATGGCAGAGTAATTTTTTCCAATAATGCATAGATTATGAGGTAAGGGGCGGGCTCGTTACTTTTTGAAAACCCTGTATATGTTATATTTATTTAAGTTAGAGTTAAACGACTGATTTTTATCCGAGTAATCTGTGATTTGATTATGCCCAAGTGTATATGCGACGATTAACTTGCATTTGAGATTTCGTACAACTCATTGGCGATGGGCGGATATAGTCATATCATAGCTAGTTAAATGGAGCCATTCGCATCAAATTTCGATGTTATGTGAAAACATAATCATTCTGTGTTATTTGCAAAGGCCACATCACTTCTCATTACTTAAACCGTCCTCCGCGAAACGCATGTGCATCGGAGTCTGAAAAATTTATTGCGAATGGCTCACACCATATAATATATCATGTACTCGAAAAACAATAACTTAACGATGATCATGTTATGTCTATGAGCATTTAATGTAAAACTAATATCAGTATCACGATATTATTAGATGGTTATGAATATTCCAGTTCGTAAAATATCTGTTTATTGATTATAAATTTATTGTAACATATTTTATGTAAGTCACTGATAAAAAAAAAATATTCGTATGTCGACATTCATCACATCTTACATCAGATGAAAATAAATATTCAAGTCTGTGTATATTGATTCTTCTCCAGTACTTATGCATTCACCTTTCGCTACATGGTTGTCTTCTGTTTAGAATCTTTTGTTTTTGGACCATAATTAAAAGTTTGTAGCACAGAGTCATGCTGCTCAGTCCATAATTTATAGCCTTTTTTTGTAGGATATTTTTTAACACTTAGGCATGTCATGCATGTCCATTTTACTCCTTTTATTGGTTTTGACATTAATCGTACTCTAGCTGTTTCACCAGGTATAAGCGGACATTGGCAGCATTTACAAATTGTTCTTTTAATATCAGATTCTCTAACAAAAATTGTATATACTTAACTGTTTTAATAAAATAGTTGTTGTTTCATCGAAAAAACTTACATTCGTAAAACAGATTTCTTTGCACATCCTATCATTGTATTACCATAGTATGATGCTGCCACTCTATTTTTTAGTGCCATTAGATGACCTGCCTGAATAGAAATTTGCTTTAATTGTTTTCTCCTATTGATCAAAGTAATATACAAAGAATGATCAAGTATTACAGTTACCAATTACCTGATACAAATAATTCATCCTTTCAAAAACATCTTTCCCTTGACATAATTTTGTATCTGTACCTAGAACAATTGTATTATATACATTTAAATACAATTATACTAAATTCATTAAAAATAGTACTAATTAAAATTTTGTACTAACTCATAGTTCAAATTATATTCACTTTACAACAAACAGTTACTGTTTACAAACAAATACAATTGCGGTATGATATTGTTGTCTGATTTTAAAAACATACATACATATTATAAAGTTAATTTTAAACTACATTGACATTTAATATTGTCGTTATAGGTTATGTTGCGTAGATCTGTTTATGTCCAACACGTGTTATACACTGTCATCAACTGTCATACACTGACGTCTACTGTGCTTGTTATATTACGAAATAACAATATTTTGTAAAACTGGTTGATGTACAAATTTATACGAAGTATTGTGCTTTCACAGAAAAGATGAAAACCAATAAAAACAATGTAAAAAGTATGAATAATTGAATAATTGAATAATTTGTTATATAAATATCTTATTCGTTTCTATTTCTATAAATTAGGGAATGTGCACACGCAGTTCAAGGGATTTTCGTCGTCAAAAAATATAATGTTTGGAATGACGGAAATCCTTCAAATTGAGTCTGCACTTTCTCTGATTTATTTTCTTTTGAATAATTTAAAGGAATTTAAAAACCCCGCTACTGCATATATATATGAATGTTTTACATTTTAGTTGGGCGAATTTTTCCCACGGGGCACTACAAATTTTGTTGGTGCCCCCCTGGCGATAAGCAGGAAGGCTGATAAGGTAGGTTGGGTTAGGTATATTGCAGCTGGACTTATTGTGTTATTGTTGCCATTTTTGCCTCAGCATCACTCATTGTCAGCACAGCTAATACTTACTATATAGAGTAGGTTGTGGCACGATTAATTGCTTGCGTTTGTCCATTATTGAATTGTAATTTTAATTGTATAAATGCAAGTGTATCAATTTTGTAGGAATTTTAAATAAACTCAATTCTACTTGAATGTGATTTCATTTGTCAGGGAAAAATTGTTTTAATTTTAAATATTTTTATCGATAATCTATCGTTGCATAATTTGTCATTGTATCTGCTATCACTTCGCATTCTGTTAGCATTGGTTCGCATGAAAATATGCAAGGCAGTTGTTAGTAAGTGCTTTATACGTTCGCAAGAAACAGTTTATTTGGGATTATTTTTTAAAAACAGAAATAATTCCATTAATTATTTTTGGAAGTAGAAGGAATGTGAATAAAGGTACACGGAATAAGAACGCGATGTGAAACATTATTTAACATTCATTTGTTAAAATGACCTTTATGTAAACTGGTCAAAAACGGAGTAAATTTCTCAACAGTTATTGTTTTAAATAAACGTATATAATGTAGTTCTTGGAATTTAATTGTCGAATAAACTCTTTAATCTTTTGTGGTCCAGATTTTCTGTTTTCATTACGTTTATGTCGATCCCCACTCGGCATACAACTGCAAAGGGTTAATAAGTTTCCATGTTTCGGAAGTTCGATGTTTTTTACAAATAAAACAATATCGAAAGTTTATTTTTAGAGTAGCAGTAATCGAAATTTCAATTTTTATCAGGTGCAATTTCATGCCAAAGTTGTTATGACACTGGGAAGATGCTGTCTTTTGTCAATAATTCGTTACACATCCGAGTTAACTAAACAACGGTGCGGTCAGAATCGAGGCACGAAGTCTCATTTACTTCAAGGTGCTTCTTTATCAATCGGTGTACATCAGCTAGGCAGGTAGCACATTCAAATACAAATTACATCATTTTCGTAAAATATTAATTTTATCTAGTAGATATTTGTTAAAAATAGAATAGTACTGCTAATAATAATCCTTTATTTTGTGTGAAAGTACCTGTAAAAATATATATGTTTGTATAATTTTTGTATAAAAATCAAATACATAAATTAGTAAACAAATTTAATAGGACACGAGAAAAGTCATTGACTTTTCTGACTTTTTCTGCAAATATGGCTTCAACAAGTAACTCTAAAAACAAGCAGCAGGAGACAAATAATCGACTTGCTTTAGAAAAATCTCCTTATTTACGACAACATGCTACCAATCCGGTTGATTGGTATCCATGGTGCGATGAAGCCTTAAAAAAAGCAATGAATGAGGATAAACTGATTTTTTTATCTGTTGGGTATTCCACATGCCATTGGTGCCATGTTATGGAGAAAGAATCCTTTAAAAATAAGGAAATTGCTGAGATAATGAATGAGAATTTCATTAATATAAAAGTAGACAGAGAAGAAAGACCAGACATTGATAAAATATATATGACTTTTATACAGGTAATGATCTCATTTTTAGCTGTAAAATATGTTTCAGAAACATGACTGGAAAACTGCCTGTATAAGAAATCATAGTAATTACTGAGTAGTTACAAATTAAGAAATATTATTTAATGTAGGCATTGACTGGTCATGGTGGATGGCCAATGAGTGTATTTCTCACTCCTGATTTAAAACCCATAATTGGTGGGACATATTTTCCTCCAGAAGACACACGTACACAAACTGGGTTTAAAACTATCCTGCTTAATATCGCTCAAAAGGTATGAATATTTTTGCTATTAATAACATAGAAAAGTACAATATTTACCAATAAAAAGTATACAATAAATAACAAACAATATATTGATTGTTATGTATTTTGTAGATTTAATATTTATTGTGTATTTATTTAATTGAAAATGCCTGTAACTTTTCTATATTTCACCTTTTGTAGTGGAAAGAACTTAAAACCAAAATGATAGAATCTGGTTCCCATAATCTTGAAACACTACAAAATATTTCTGATATTTCACATACATCAAAGGTAAAATAATGAGTGACAAAGTTTTGTATTTTTTTATATTTTGTTCTTAGTAATAGAAATATATCTATTATTGCTTATCAATTTGTTTATGTAGACAGATGATGTCCCATCGTTGGAATGTTGCAAAATATGCATTCAACAGCTTACAAATGAATTTGAACCTGAATTTGGTGGATTTGGTTCAGAATATATGCAGTCGCCCAAGTTTCCACAGCCAGTGAATCTTAATTTTTTATTTTATATGTATATACGTCAACCCACAGAAGAGATTGCCAAACAGTGTTTGCACATGTGTGTATATACTTTGACAAAAATGTCCTATGGTGGCATTCATGATCACGTAGGTCAGGTAAGAATTTTAATTTTTGGTTAAAACATAACATTTACTTAACTAGTAAAACGCGTTATCATCTAAAAACGGCTATGGAAACCTTTGTTTTAATTTTTTTTGAAAAATATTTAATTATAACTTAATATTTATTTTTAATAAGGGCTTTTCAAGATACTCAACCGATAGTGAATGGCATGTTCCTCATTTTGAAAAGATGTTATATGATCAGGGTCAGTTGATGCAATCTTATGCAGATGCATATCTCGCGACGAAAGATGTTCTTTTTGCTGAAGTTATTGATGACATAGCTACATACGTAGTAAGAGATCTACGACATCAGGTATAATTCTTTTTTACTTTATGTAGTAGTTCCGTTTAGTTAAGTATGCAATACATTGTGTACTCTGTGGATGCATTGATATCCGTGTTCAATCTTTGTCTTACTTATTTTAGGAAGGGGGCTTTTATAGTGCTGAAGATGCTGACTCGTACCCTACACCTGATGCAAATGCAAAAAAGGAGGGTGCATTTTATGTGTGGACTGCTACAGAAGTTAAATCGCTTCTAGATAAAGAAATTTCTGGTGGAAAGAACATTAAATTGTCCGATATTTTCTGTCACCATTTCAACATAAAAGAGTCAGGGAACGTAAAAAAGTATCAAGTATGTTATATATTTACAGAATAGCAAAATTGTTGACAAGGTTAATTGTTTAATCTATGACGGCTTATTAGTATTAACCGGGAAATGTAATCAGGGCTAAACCACATTCTTCTTGGTTTTAGGATCCTCACGGAGAGTTAACAGGAAAGAATGTATTAATAATGTATAATGGAATTGAAGACACCGCTAAAAAGTTTAATCTGACTAATGAAGAAACGAAGTCGCATTTGAAAGAAGCATGTTCCATTTTGTACAAAGCTAGGTCGGCAAGACCGCGACCTCACTTGGACGATAAAATTATTGCAGCATGGAACGGTAAACAATTATAGATGTTGATATTAATTAAGGATTGTAGGTTAAGATATTCCGACGTTTCGCCAACCTTGCAGTTTAAGTTATCCTAATATACTCATGCCATAGTTCATTGGCTACCGGAAGCCTCAATTAATGTTAAATATGAGGAACCAAGCCGTAAAAGCGTCAAATTATAAATTGTTTCTAGGTCTCATGATAAGTGGTTTGGCGCGTGGAGGAGCAGCGGTTGGTAATACGCAATACATTGAGTACGCGGCTGATGCAGCAAAATTTATCGAACGCTACCTCTTTGACGAGACTAAAGGTGTACTACTTCGCAGTTGTTACCGCGATGATAAAGATGCAATTACACAAACGTTAGTATTAAATATTTATTATAAAAATTGTCCGATATAACGCAGATGTTAATATCACTTTTTTAGGACTGTTCCCATAGCTGGTTTTCTAGACGATTATGCGTTCGTTGTAAAAGGATTGTTAGATTTGTACGAGGCTAGCCTGAGAGTACGATGGTTAGAATTAGCCGAGAAATTACAAAATATTCAAGACAAACTCTTTTGGGACGAAGCGAACGGTGGATACTTTTCAACGACGTCGGAGGATCCCGCTATAATTCTTCGGCTCAAGGAGGGTATGCTTAAGTACTTTTGCGATAATTTTAGCTCGGCGATTAAAATACTCACAGTTTCGTACGGCACGTGTAGTTGTTGCGGTCACGTTGGGCTATGAAATCAAGGAAACCCATATTCTGTAGTAAAGCCGAGCGTGTCCAAATATTTATAGTGCGGTCTGCTCAGTGTTTCATTAAGCCCAGCCATTACGTCCATCAAGCTGCGGTAGTTTTGCTTGTGATTTTGATATTAGACCAAAACTTGAATGAAAGAAAAAGATATGCCATGTATTTCGAGAAGACTTATAATCTTATTCGCAGCCCACGACGGAGCAGAACCATCGGGCAACTCGATTGCCGCCGAAAATCTCCTGAGACTGGCCGATTACTTGGATCGCAGCGAACTCAAAGATAGAGCCGCACGTCTTTTTGGATCGTTTAGACGCTTGTTGATGGTAAGACCCATCGCGCTTCCACAACTAGTATTGGCGCTTGTTCGTTATTACGACGATGCAACCCAGGTTAGTGTGAATATTGCGAATATCCAGTAAGTCGGTGGTTCTTAATTTTTCTAAGCTTATATGGACATATTCAAAATATGACTCCATATAAATTCTGCTTTGCAGATTTATATTGCTGGGAAACGGGACGCAAAGGATACCAATGACTTACTTCGCGTTGTGTACGAACGTTTGATACCTGGGAGGACTCTTCTTTTTGCCGATCCCGATGACACGAGTAGTATGTTATTTCGCAGAAACGAACATCTTTGCAAAATGAAACCTTTGGATGGTCGAGCAACGGCTTACGTTTGTCGAAACCATACGTGCTCTTTACCTGTCACGGATCCTGTACGATTGGCAGTTTTGCTAGACGACCAGCGATATGTTACCAAATAATAATTGCAGTTTATAGACGTTTAAACTAACCTTTAACTCGTTAGACGTTTAAACTAACTGTATAACTCTAGGAAGACTGAATCACGAGCTGTTATGCTAGGAACTAAGAAGGTTGCTCATCGAGTCCACCTGCGTTTCCCTTTATTCGATTGGTAAACAATCGGTTAAAAATTACTACTTTAAAATCAAAGCCGATACGTAAATATTAACTTTGATATATCAACGACAATAAACAATTTTCTAGAAGTATTTTACTTGGGGAAAGGAGCGTATATTTAAGATTTTCTGAAAGGTGGGCTCGACAAGCCTCGACTTCAGTTTTTCTAAGGTTATGTGTCACGGTGAACGAAGACCGCTAGGTTACACAGGAAAATAAAACAGTTTTGTAGGCAGTTACGTACGCTATAAAATGTAATAAATTCGACTAAACCATATGCCGGAGGTGTCCAAGATAAGCTCCAAGAAACGTAACTTACGGCGAACATATATATACTATAGTATAGCTCCTAGTGGAATAGCGGGGATATTCCAACACTTCATTAAATGGTGAATTCGTTGTAATTCAGATTTCTAAGAGCTCAATTTGGACACGTTTGCTGTACACGTTACACGTTGAATTGTATAATAAAAAATCGATTGTTACTTGAGAATTGAGGGAAGTTAATACTTGTTACATACGATTGTAAATACTTTTTTTTTTGTTTAAATAAAGCGAAGATGTTGGAAGTACGAGCTATTTATTTCATGCTAATTATTAATGTAAGGCTAAGGTGATGTAATTGTTAATGCGCGATAATGTTTTCTTCTCGAACGTTTCAGATACTCGACATTCGATTTCCGTCAGGCTCGCGAGTCCATTAAGGTTAATGGCAGAACACATTTAAAATCTCGAATAAACCGTTGGCAATCTGCGCCAGCGGATAATCTTTTCCTGCGTGGTGGTTTTTGATCATCGACAGACTTTTGTCGAGAGCGGTGTAGTGCGATGCCTACCGCAAAATCTCGTGTCGAATTCCAACCGAAAATAGACGCGGTACATAAACCACTAGAGGAAAAGAGAGGACGAATCGGGCAGATGAGAGGAGAAAGTGGGAAGGAAGCCGGAACGGAGATTTGTTGAATTTTAGCTCTAGGAAATCTTAACCTGTAACACGTGCAAAATCTTTTCTACAGTTTTCGAGCTTTTACCACAATGACCGCCATGTTGGCCCACCGATGACCGATGCTTCCAAACTTCCAATGTATTTTTAGAACGCTTGCATCTAATAAAAAAGAAACTTGCAAACTTTCCAATCAAGTTACTATCGCTACAAATGCTAGAAATAAGAATGACTCAACCAACTGTTGAATATTTCTATTTTTTACATAATAGTTTAAGCAAACGTCATGGAAAACTTGCGCGGCGGTCAACGCGTTAAAATACATCTTCAAGCCAATCAGACAATGGTTCGCTATTGTCTTTGTTCGTCCAAGAGGATACAATTTTGGTAATCAATCGACTTTTGAATTTTGTATAATAAGTGAAAGTGACAAATACTAAATATTATATTTTAATTGAACGCTTGGAATATTTGGAATGCTTATGCTAACTCTATTTATTACATGTATATTTTATACTCGTTTCAGAATGTTTTAATAAATGCTATACATTTATTTTATATCTCGTTCGAAAATGAGACATCCGAAGCTTGGAATAAGCCAGGAATGTTATGAACTACTGATTACGCAATTATTTATATTCTTTGCATTCTTTAAATAAAAAATGATTCATTTACTCTCACTTACATTCATATTCTTCTTCAGGATGGATTTTGCAAATTGCTACCAGAAGTCACTATTCTGTAGGCATATGCGTGTAGACGAACGGTTGTATACAGCCATAAAACATCACGTCGCGCGCCGTCGACTGCTCGACAAAAAGAGACAGAGGTAGCCAGCTGTTAGCTTTGTAGTGATCACTGATAATTGTCGGGTTATAATTAGTATTCACGAATTACATTTGTAACCAGCGATTATAGATGTTGAGAGAAGGTAAAGTTTACACATGAATAGACGAATCGAGAAACGGACATTTGTTTAAAGTGATAAAGTAAATAAAAAGATGTTTCCAACAATGATCATGACTAGACTGCGGATCTTTATGTAAAATAAAATCTTCACGAACGTGCCCATAAAAATTGAACCTAAATAGGAATTTATTTTATTCTGGAAATTTTATAAACATAAACTTTGTTTTCAATTCTTTTCATATTTTCGCATATTGTTTGTATTTTGTAGTTTCTTGTCTAATCACGACTATAAGTGCGCATCAATATTATTTCTACTTTAAATGCCTATTCAGATAAACATCTTTTTTTACTTAGTTAAGGACCAATTTTTACTTAACACGCTTGTTAATGTCTAAAATTGCCTATTATCTCAAATAGAACAAGAGTTGTCAAGAAATTATTCTTGCTAACAATAAATCAGTCGTTTATAATTTCTCCGAGCTAATCGTATTCGACTGTTCGCTAGTTATAATCAACATTTAATTTTGAAGTTTATTTATTGTTAAAAAGGAAATTTATTTATCTCATTTTGAAAATTATAGCCTGGTATTTCGAGGTCGCATTCGTAGGATCGCAGAGGCGCGACCGAAGCTACTACATCAAAGGAAGAACTTAGAAATTACAAATGGTTGTTGGTTTATACAAGATGGCGCGCCTCTATGGAGGCCACGAAAGGTTTTGGAAGCTATTAATCAGCAATTTGGCAATAATGTGGTTACGCTGGGCTATCCGAACCATTACCCTAACGCCACGGAATGGCCTCATTACTCTCCTGACTCGAGTTCGTGTGGTTTCTTTACTTTAGTGCTATAACAAAGACATAGTGTACAGGAGTCGCTCTTCAAGTACGATGGAATTAAAAGACCCCATTTTCAAAGCGTTTCAAGCTTTTATTATTTATCTATTGGCCAATCTTATCAATACTTTAAGCTTTGTTTATGTCGTCTTACTGCCACAGAAGAAACTCATTTTAAGAATGTAACAGATCTTTTTTTCATGCATAAACGAAGTTACGTATATTCTGTGCCTTATATATTTACCTACACGGAAGTGTAATATTGCTGCAATATTGGCCATCACGTAGGTGAGGCAAGTAAACAGCTATTTCACTTTAAAAAATCGTTTCTTTTTATGCATGTATCTGTACAGGTAGATAAATAATTATAATAGCATAAAATCATTAACACATTACATAATTAGATATCATGTTACTTAATCTATAGTAGTGGTTCCCAGCCTTTCCTGCTACACTCAACTCTTTCGTCTTGTGTTAGAATATTTTTTTATTTCCACCCTCCTCCCTTCAGAGAAGGTCCATATGTTTTATTATGACTATAACAATCGAGGTCAATGCATATTTCTCATACATACATACATGCATCTTTGTAATTAAAGCAAGGAGGAACAAACTAATTTACCAATAAAATTGATTCTCTATTACAATAGTTGTCTCCAAAAGTTGGCTAAAACCATTATTAACAATTGAATGATTTCAAGAAGAACTTTGAAGTACACGGCTCAAAGTGACCTGCTTGGCAGGCTTAGCGTTAAATCATAATCATAAAGCTCTTTTTGAAAAGCCTTCATACATCAGTCTTACATAACATGTATTCTTTTATCGTAAAAGGAAAATCAAATTAAACATAACTTTGGCTAGCGCATATTCCTCGATAAAAAGCATGCAAGTCAATAATGTTCCATTATTAAAAGAGTTTTAATTTATGGCCCAACTAGAAACTCTCGAATCTAGTAAAGAGGTTTTCATCCCCTTCGGCACACGTAGCACCACAACCCCATGCTCTTGCACAACAGGGTGATCCTAAAAGACACCTACCTTCGTCTCTACTTCGCGAATTTCGCTATATAAAAACTACAAACACTGTCGAATAAATAAGTACCTTGGTCCGCGATCTCGAGGTCTAATCACCTATCGTACGTCACCTTTTGCAGAGAAAAGAAGAGCATCGCGCTCGATCGACGCGAAAGTCGAAATCGAATAGATCCGTAGGAGCAGCATCCGGAGGCAGCATTTTCGTCGGCATCTCTTCTGGTTATCTCTTCCCTTTTCCTGCCTTCCACTTGGAGTGGTGTCCGCGAACGAACGAAGGGGGCAGAGTAATGAGGAGGAGGAAGAGGAAGGCGGCGGAGAGCGGAGTAGGAGGATCTCCAGATCTTCTCGAGGGAGGATGCAGGAGGTCATGAAGCGGATGAGCGAGGGAGGTGTAGACGGAGGGGTCGCGCATGCGTTCAGTTTTGTCGACAAGGATGTTCGACGTTTTTTTCAGTCACCGGTCGACGCTGCACCGGGCGCCGTCGAGGCGTACGTTCACGGGTAATTGATACAAGGGGCGCAGTTCTCCGTGTATTTTCCTCCAGAGAGAAACGATTCGAATAGACGAGGCGCGTTGCGCACGATCAGTGTATGAGTTACCAACGGACGGGGATAGTTTTCGGCGGAGGCCAGTTCCCGACACGACTCCTTAACGGGGAGCCACGCGACACGCCACGCGCCGCTCACGCGTTTCGCTTTCCATCTTGGTGCAACAACTCGCGACCGTTCTCAGCCGAGTCAGCCAGGTGTTTCCGAGGACCGGTGCTCCAGGTGGTGTCGCGTCGCGTCGCGTCGCGTTCAGGTTCCTCGATGTGCCCCGACGTCGAGGAGCTACCGTACGGCCGCGTCCGCTTGAGCGCGAGCCAACCTGGTAGCAGGTGAGCTCCGAGCTCGCGACACCGAAGAGGGCACCCGAAGGTGAGAACTGCAGGTGAGAGGGACTGGGCAAGCGCGAGGCTACGCACCTGGATTTCACCGCTATATCGCTTCAGCGGAAAATGCGGCCAGTGGACGTGCGACGACTTGTTCGATCCCGAGACCGTGGACAAAGCCCGCGATAAATGTCTCTGGTGGAGCGAAACGCGTTCGTGTCGACCGAGGTTCAGGTGTGATCGAGCTGAAAAGATTGACCAAAACCGATAGACAGTGTCCTCGATGTCGGTGTTACACTCGCGGCTGATCTCGTCGCTTGGAGCAACGGCGTCGACCTTCGCTACTCGACAGCTACTCAGGAAAACTCTACCCGGTGATCAATCTTCCAGTGACCTTCTCCGGAGAGCACCTGGCCAGTTCGCCTGGCGTTAAACGGACCCTCGCGTCAGCTACCAGGATAGGAGGTCGAGGTTCAGCTTGAGAAGCATGTCGTCGCACTACCCCCAAGGATATCGGTACCGCTCGGCGGCGAAAACGAACGGCGAACAGGGCTCGGACAGCGACGTTGCCGAACTCAGCGATCTCGAGGACGACGAGGACGAGGACGGGGGTGGCCAGTCGACTGTCAGACGTGTCCTCGCCGAGGAGGAGGACGACGACGATGACGACGACGACGAAGACGACGAGGAAGAGGGCGACGAGCTACCCTATCCTGGTTTCGTGCCGGTTGTCATGCGATACCTCGACCAGAGTACACGGCCGCGCAACTGGTGTCTGGCGCTCATCACTAATCCATATCCTTTTGGAACGGAACGACGGCTCTGTCGTCTAGAAACGGTGATATTAATATTTCTATCCCGAGTAGCTCGTGTACGGGGCTTCATCGCGACGAGTACAAGGTACAGCACGCGTGCCAGCGATTTATGGCTTTCGCGTTAAAATTATTCCACCTCGCGTGACGGAATAGGTAAGTCTCTAGCTTGGCCATGCCTGACGTAAAGTTCCCGCATACATCTCCGTTTTGGAATTTATCGTCTTCGTACCGTGAACACGAAATCGCGCGTGTTCGGTGAAATTTCTTTCGGACCAAATTGGATTTCCGCTTTTTCGTTCGCGGGGGCTGGCGATGGATTTTCACCGCGAGTCTCGAAGCTTTTTCAAGGTCGTTTCCTCCGAGGGTTCACGTTGTATTTTCGTAGAAAGGATTTATTCGCTTTTTAAACGGGAAATATAAAATCCTTTAGGTACGAACTCGCGTTTTCGTGGTGTGCATGTGTGGTAATGTGGCGATTGTATGTGATTTTTGTGTGGTAGGGAGATACAATATTACGTAAACGGGATTAAGAGCAGGTTCTACGCAAAAATTTAACGAACGTTGTACTGTGTCTTTTCATTTCATGGAAATACGATGAATATCATACGGGTACATGCACAAACCACATATTCCACGTATAATATGTGAACGAACCCCATAAACTACAAAGAATCTACACAAAAATCGTATAGACACGTCACACGAATCACATGTTTCATATATAAGTATGAAAGATTCCATATAATCTATAAAAAGATTACTGTATATTGCACACATGTGGCAAGTATCGCACAAAAATGACAGGGATAGCACACAAACGTAAAAGTATTACGTAAACTACATAAAAATTATACATTCTACACAAATACATGAAAGAAACCGCAGAAATATCGCAAGCAGCTCACAAATGCAATTCACGGTATTCCACACACTACAAACACGTGCGTACATAAGGAATAGTGTTTCTATTAAATAGTTGTTATTTGAAAAACGAGTAATGAATTACGACTGATGTTTTATTCGTGAGTCCCTTCTTCCAGTAAAGGTTTTATTCGGATGAAACTTTATACTCGCTACCCTAAACACTGATATATACATATAGCGAGTATAAAGTTTCATCCGAATAAAACCTTTACTGGAAGAAGGGACTCACGAATAAAACATCAGTCGTAATTCATTACTATATATATATAAATAAAATAATAATTAATATATATATATATTTATTCAGAAAATCGTTATTCGTTATTTACGGTGTTTAGGGTGACGAGTAAAGTTTCATCCCAATAAAACTTTTAGTGAAAGAAGAAACTCTCGAATAAAACATTACTCGTTATTCATTTTTCAAATATATATATATAGATTTAATTTTGTTACATACAGTTATAACAAAAATAAGAAAATAATTTCACCATATTTTTGTTACGATCTTCTAATGCATTATCTATCGTTCGACCTACATTTTCTTTGAAGTTAATCTTACAGTTGCAAGTTTGATTGTTTTAATTGAAGAGCTGTTTAAACATTTTTTCTAGTTACCTAATATCGTTCAGTGGAATGTATTAGACATGATCATGTTCCACCAAAATTTATGGTCTGATAAATTTTTCTCTATTCCTCGAAACAAATCACGTCTCAACAGATATACAGGATGTTTACATTGTTGATATCCAGCATTCTTCTTGTAAACGAATGGCGTAGGAGAATAGTTTCACTATTTTTGCATGGAACGCGATGGCTTAAGTCGATTTTTAAAATCTCCAATAAATATCGAATTACGATGGTGACCTTAATTTTCTGTACCTGAGCGTTATTCGTAATATCTGCAAGTTGTTGTGTAGAATAAATCTATCGACAATCGTTATGGTTGCTCGTGATAAAAGATAAAAAAGGTAGCAACGAGTTTATGCCTGAAATTTGATAAAATATGCGAATCAAATGTTTAAACGAAGACATAAGCATGTGCAACAGATATTTTGTATTAATGATATACTTAACGTTATTTATTTAGATATTAATTTGATTGCACTGATCTACATGTACTTTATAGATTAGGGACTGCAAATCAAGTATGCTTATCGAAGGAGATATAGTAAACGTTTTACATCCCGGTGGTAATGTTTAGACGTCACGAACAATTCATAACTTTTAACAGCTATAGTTTGATCAAACTCAATCGACCGCCCGAGGTCACTTTCGCGACCGTGAATCAAATTAAACCATAGACACATGAATGTAGAGACGAAGCGTAAGGCTAGTTTATAGACGAGAGGGGTAGTTGCCTATTTACAGGGGGGATGGTAGCCGGAATTGTGCCTAAATTTAATCGGTTGCATTTCTACGCATGTTCTATACCATCTAAAGTGAAAAATGATTAATTACAAATTAACGAAGAAGTTAAACTTTGTACTATTTATAAATCTAAAGTTTTTCTTTAAGTAGTATTTAGTTTGTACTTTGTTTGATTTATTTTATTTATTGAAAAAGTATATTTATCACAACTAAAATGTAAGTCCACAAATGTGCAATTACTTTTTTTTTTTTATCATTAATTTAGGTATATGAGTTAATTTGTGATCAATTATTAAAAAAATATTCATGCAAAATATTATTTTTGTACATATTATACATCAACGTGTTAGAAGCCTATGATTCATTTAACAAACAACCACAGTATTTCTTTTATATATATTTATTTTTTGTACCGTAATACTTCGACACTTACATTTTTCGACGTCTGAGCATTGTAAGTTATTTGTTGACATATTTCGTTTCATATTATGCTTTCTCTTATTGACATTTTCTCGATTCCGAATTTTATGCTCGGTGGACCATGAACGACGTTATTCATTGTTCATTTATTTAACGGATAATTAGCTGCGTTCGTAACCATTTTGTAGATAACCCAGAAACACAAAAATGGACGCGACAGCAAATGGAGTGGATAATAAAAATATATAGGACACATCGAACAAAGTTCAGTATAATAGACACAGCATATTACCAAGTATTCCGAATATCGGAATGCAATATTCTATACAAAATACTCTCGTTGTCAAGAAAAGATGCCTAACGAGACCCACTAAATCAAGTTCGAGTGTTAAAATTGATTATTTCGATAACGAAGTCTGCAAATACAGTTTACTGTACACCCGAGACTTATTTTTAGTTGAAGAATCATCGAATGCTTTCTGATTGTACCACGAATTACGAAATGATGCACAGCGGTGTGATTTCGCTAAACGAAATAATATTTCATGTTTAACTAATTATTTATGGTATTTTGAGGTATTGGAAACAATTACTAAGAAATATCTTATTTTGTTTGTATTAAAGCACTTAGGTATTTTTAATTATTTTAATGATTCAAAATATACACAGATCTATGAAATATAACTATCAACTACTTACATATAAATTTTTATTAAACATTGCTTTAAATTTAAATAATACTTTTACTATCAAAGTAACATGTACACGTTGATGACTTAGGGAGATTCTGTTTTCAAAGTAACACGATAGGTATAAAATTTCTAGTACAAATTGACAATGACTATGAAGTATATTTTTAGATAACACTTGGAGGTCCGGCATTTTGAATTTAGTATTCTGAACTCTCCATTCGCAATCACCAACCCCAAAATCCTCCTAGCAGCAAGTTCCAAGAAAATCTGTGATTGAATTATGTTGCTAATCTTATGTATTATTTATTATAAAGTTAAAACCTTTCGTCCAATACTAATATTTGGGTATGACAATGAGATTATTTAACAATGTTGATACAGCCTTTAAAACTGAGTACGAAATTACTTTTTTCAAAGGATCCCAACTAGGTTAAAATGAGTCCAATCATAGTTAAAATTTTTGAAATATATGTTCACTTATCTGCTTTAGAACATTATAATTAATCACGAGACTGCGAATTTTTATGCATTTATACAAGATTTGAAGGTACAAGAAGTATGTCAAGAAGGATGTTTGCAGAGTAAAATAAATTCTTATCTAGGTTCAATTTTCGTTTAACTTTTGTAAATACGTTTGCAAAGATTTTATTGGGCTGTCTGAAAAGTCAGGTCTGAATATATCGGAATGGCTGAAAACCAATAAAATGTGTACATTTCTTAAGAGATTGCGGAACACCTTGTAAAAGGTTGTGGAACAAAATGGTACATACATAATTCAATAAATATACGTCAAAATTCAAATATGCTTTTGAATTTTTTTTAAATCTACAGGCATAAACTTTCTGGACAACCCAATATTTCGCCCAAAGATCCGCAGTCTAGTAATCACTAGCAGAGTTTGCTACACCAAAAATTCCCCGAAAAATACCAAAAAAGACTTGCCCAATTACAAACAACGACGTTTCAATCGGTCGGATCACCTGGCACGGTACGGTTAAAATAAAAATAAAAATGACAACCTTCCACAAAATACCAGGAACCAATTTTTATTTGGAGCGAGCTCGACAGAATCGACTTTTGTCCCAGCCAGATCGGGTCAAATACCTCGTGTCGTGCATATGACACGAGAAGAAAATAAGATAATATGATTACCAAGGGACGAGTGTGTATGCAGATTCGAAGTCTCTCGGTCGGTGGTAGTGGTAGATCGCGCGAGGTCGGTCTGAAGGCGCTTTAAATAGGTCATTGATTGACCTATCCCCAGACGAATCCCAGTGTGCTTGTAGGGACACCGACTGACACGTCCCGTCTCTACGTATTTCTGCCTCCTTTTTCCTCTGTTGTACCTCTGTATGCTTGTCCGTTTGTGCGCGAAATTGCGGGGTGTGCAGGACGCACGTGGTCGACGGGCAAAGTTTAGTCAGCCACCATCGGAGCAACAAGCGTTGCTAGAAAGATTCCCATTGTGCCCGCGGACAATGGACGGCTGGAACTACTGCGAATGCGGGCCAAGCATTTCGCAATTCTCCGCCGCTTTTATCCCTCTCTCGTTCGCTCGTAGAAATTGAACAAACGTTCCCTTGTACCTATACCTTTCCCTTCGGCGAACACTTGTTCTTACGGTCCGGGGAACAATTTCTTACGATCCGTAGGTGCTGGCTCTAATTTTTTTTCGAACCCTGGTTTCAGTCACGATTTTCTAAACGAAATGTGTCGGGAACGATCGTGTCGCGATAAGGTAATCGTTTGGAGGAATACTGTTAGAGTGGTGGAAAGAATTACGATGTCGAGTATGGGTGACAAGGATTTAAGAAACGAAGTAAATTAATTCCGAAGATGAGGTGTTGAAGGAAATAAATCTGGGTAGGGTTGGTCAATTTTAAAGAGGTTGCGAAAATAAGTAATATATAGATTATTCTATGTAGTAATTGCATTACACAAAACCTGTTCTTATCACTAGACTGCGGATCTTTATGCAAAATAAAATCTTCGCGAACGTGCCCACAAAAATTGAACCTAAATAGGAATTTATTTTATTCTACAGATATTATAACATGAACTTTATTTTCAATCTTTTTCATATTCTTGCATATTGTTTGCATTTTGTAGTTTCTTGCACATTCGAATTTCCTGTAAATGCATAAAGATCCGCAGTCTACTTATTACTAAACATTTTTACCAGTCACCCCTACTACCGCACATGTTGAATTGTATAATTTCTAATTGTATAGGGACAAAATTTTAGCCTCGTAGACATTTTCACGATTATTTATTTGTGTTGAGGAACAAGTGAGGGACTATGAGTGCAAGGAGATCTTCTATTTATCTACTTGTAAGTTTAGTATCTTATCCAAATGCATCGTCGATATTACACTCTGCTTTGGATATTTGATCAAATAAACATTTGTTTATACCACATTTATAAATACTAAAGGGATATTTTTATAAATATCAAAGATTTATTTCGAAACGTGGAACACTTTGTCAGCCATTATGCTTTTTCTTTCATAACAATGACTAGAATCCAATAGTTTATTTATTTTCCTCGTTTTTTGAAATTCCACTCTGATTCCATTTACAAAGTGCCAGTCTAAGAGACGCCCTTTTGTTAAAAGACAAAACGTCGCGTTTCTGGGGTAAGTGCGGTGCGGTTTCACCCAACTCCCTTAACAGAAGGCGTCCTTAACGCCCCTGCTCCATAACCAAGAGGTCCTGGAATAAAATCCTTATTCCTGATCGTTACGACCATATTTCCAACCCCTTACCTCGACTCAACAGTGTCGTTTGATACTCGATAACGACGCCACTGCAAATCACCAGCGATATTGCTTGGCGCCAACTGGCTCGGAGAATGCATGGCTTATGTCACGGCCGGTTTCAGCCCTTGACCCACTCATAAAACTTGCGAAAGTGAAAAAGCGTCGCACTGTCTGCCTTAAAAACACTCTCGAAATACCTTGGACGCCAACAAGCCCGTAACAACGGCTGGAACTGCTCGTTCGGTTTATCTGGATTCGAACACTCCAGCGATTCGAATATTTGCCGAACTGAATTCGAATAACCAGAAACGCGATATATTTTTTTGGGTTCGATTGGACATTGGATTAATGAGAAAAGCGTATTTACTTGACGTAATCTGAACCGTGGGAGATCTAGACTTGTCGAGACGTGAACATAATTTGAAAGGACCTTTTCTGTTTTGGACTGTTGTATGAAAAGCCAATATTGGCATGAAAATACATATGAGGCCATGAGAAGCAGAGTAGTCTATCTACAAAAATGATGATACTGAGTTATAAAGAGAAATTGGAAGCTGTGATTTTCATTTAATTATTTCTATGTTGCCATCTGTTAATGATTGAGGAAATTAAACATACGTCAACATAACTCAATTTTTAAGAAAATCTTACTTAGGTCACTCTGGTTCTCAAGGCCTCATATATTTATTTATTATTTTCTATTAGAGGAGAATCACTATTACAAGAGAATAATAAATGGAGAAATACATTCCAGAACAGAATCGATTCGAAAACCTAGACACTCAAATTTATCACAGTAAACTAAACAAGAAAATATGTCTTTTTTAAAGATCACTGCAAAACTCACAGGACTTTCTAACATTCATTGTTTAATAAACTGCGTTCACGCCATTTTTAACACACATGCACGCGACTAAATAAAATTCCTCTCAGTCATTATGATATGTATAAACACCGTGTCAAAGGAAAAGTCGGGCCTGGCGTTCGTTCGCTTGGAATTAATTCCCAAAGGAGACTTTGTCACGAAGCAATTTGACTGTCTAGTCTCATCGACATGTTCGCTATCGCAATTCCCTGTGCACCTCGTTTGTTACTCTTTCGCTGAGAAATGCAGCTTCGTCAAGGCGACGAGCGTAAGATTCAAGCAAGAATCAAAGTACAGTGCCGTCATCCTTTCTGAATAAATCTACGTTAGGGATACTTGAAAACAGAGTCGCCTCCCCCGCCGCTGCTCCCGCAGTTTCATCTCGAGCTACCCGTCGACTCGAGGGATCGGTAGCAGCAAAGACAAAAACAAGCTGGCCGAACTTTTACCAGGTTGTTTTTACTGAACCGTGCTCGGTATTGTTTTGACGCTTCGACCACGAGCGACTACTTTTCACGCCGCACAATGGGCCAGAATATCCGAAAATAATGGCCAAAACTAGAAAGAGTTTTCAGATTCGCGTGAAACGTGATGTAAAGGATATTTCGAAAGGATTTTAGGATTCTGTTTTTTCGATAACGCAAACACTGTGGAATGTAATCGATTTATATCATTGATACGATATGTTTGTGTTAATATGGGTAGCGTGACTAGGGTGACATTCGTATTTTGTTACTAAAACACAAAATTCTATAGGTTCTTTTGATATCGTTAAGATGATAGGATTTATGTTGTCAGCACTATGTATATTTTCTCATTTTACTTTTTTTAGACCAACTGTATTTTTGATAAATTCAGAAATGATTTCTAATATTACATTATATTATATTTATACATTTGTCGAAATCATGACTTTTCTAAATAAAAGCCTTGTAATTTTTAAATATTTTGAATTATTCCTAGTTGATCTTCATTTATAAACACAAATATTTTACTTTCCTCCTACTTATTTTCGTACAGGTAAATGAATATTTTGATCTTTACAAATTAAAATTATATTATCATTGACCTAACACTGTGAAAGATTTCTCTTTCATTTGTATTTTTTACGCACGAGATCACTATTATTTATCACAATGTTAAACAGTTAAGACTCCAATATCTTCGAGTAGATATATTCGACAGCGATATAAACAATTTTTGAGTGACTGTAAAGTGTTGTTTCTGAACCCTATGTACTCTATCGCAGCAACTGTTTCGTCTGTGCATACGCAGGCTTGACAGGGAACGTGTTAAGGACCTTGACATATCGTGGAGTGCAAACGTTGGGGACTAGTGCAGCAATACGTGACGAAAAACACATTTGGTGACTTGTATCCTCCAGGCAATCGCATTCCCACTTGACTGTGTCCTCAAATAAGTACCTCGGAATACCTCCCAGGAGTCTTTTTACGGTCTCATTGCCGTCTACCATTGAAATTCTCAACCATAAGCTCGTTTACAACATGATCATTGCACTAGGGTCGTTCTACAAGAAAAATTCAATCAAAATACTATTCTATTCTTCTAAGAATACTATTCTTCTAGATAGGACTTCATTTTCCAGGAAATCAATTTTGAAAATTGTCGAGATACGCTAGCGAGTAGGACTTGTCTGGTACCCTCAGGGCCTGTAGTATGCGTGTACGCAGCTACAGTACGGGATTAGCGAACCCGAGGTACCTGAGTTATAGGGGGGCTAGCAGGATCCCACAGGTGTGAGAGTTAAGAGATGCCATGAACAGTATTAAAGAAATGCAGGAGTCATGTAAGATAAAGTAATGATAAGGAGAATGGAAATATGATTTTAAAAGACCCTTTAGTGTAATAGCTATTGTATATGGTTACACACTTTAATATATAAAGGGAAGGACTTGTCTGACGTGTCTGTTCATGACTCGCCGTTTCTACTTATTGTGGTACTTACTTGGTGTCTGTTCATTATTCGATGTTTCTACTTACTGCGGCATTTACTTGTGTCTGCACATTACTCGATATTTCTACTTATTCTTATACTTATTATCTGCTCATTACTCGCTGTTTCTACTTATTCGGTAGCCTGCATTTAAATAAATATGAATATAAGGAAATATGGATCTGTAATAAATTTATTAAAAGATATTAACTGTAATGTATTTAAGAAAATGAATTGACTATGTGAAATTCGATAACATGAATTGACTATGGGACATTCAATAATATGAATTGACTATGTGAAATTCGATAACATGAATTGATTGTAGTAAATTCAGTAAAATGAATTGACTGTATGAAGGTCAGTAAAATGAATTAACTCAGTAAAAATAAATTCAGTAAAATAAATTGATTACAGTAAATTTATAAAAAGGTATTAACTGTAATGTATTTAAAAAAATGAATTGACTATGGGACATTCAGTAAAATGAATTGATTATGGGACATTCAGTAAAATGAATTGACTATGTGAAATTCGATAACATGAATTGACTGCTGGAAATTCGGTAAAATCAATCGTAGGGTCCGTAGGAAATTTAGTAAGCCGAGTCTACTGTAGAGAATTCAATAATACGAATCACCGGTAGTAAATTCAGTAAAATGAATTAACCGATGTTCGATCGATTCGCCGAATATTGTTTAGAACCGTGCGCAGCTAAACGAGATTGCTACACCGCAACCGACCCAATAACATACTCGAAGCTCCGGTTGGCATTCGTGGCTTTCTATTGAATTTTCGCGAAGCTCCGCGCTACGTTGCAGCGTCTTCGTGTACCCGCGCGGAATTGTTTTGGCATCGATCGGTCGTACGCCGAGCAGATTACGTGAACGAGAAAAATAATGGAGATAACCGAATCGTCGACAAGGTAATTTCGTCCCAGAGATTCCCTGATAGAGTCGGAAACGTCAGTCAACAAAACAATTTAACGCGGCGCCGGCGCCGGCGTCGCAACGCTCGCTTCTTTATCATTTCTGGTATATATCGCTCGTTTCGGCCGTCCGCCATCCCTCTGTCTTTTTCGTTTCGCCTCCATTACAAACGGGTGAAAAATAATCGAATGAGTACACCGTCAACGAGGCAATCTTCGACAGCCTCGAATACCGCCGGAAGTGACAGTCGATCGAAACAATTTGCCCAGCCGCTTCGGCTGGCTGATTGTCTATTAAGCGTCCCGTAAATGAGATTCGAAGCATCGATGAGAAACAGAGTGACAGAGGTTACCGATGGATCGTTAGATAAACGGAAGCAATCAATCACACGCGTTCGAAGTGGCGCGGCGACATTCCGTTTTCAACTTTCGGCGCGGCGATCCCGACTTCTTCTCCTCGCCAGTTCGTTTCACTTTCTTTGCTGAAAACTTTTCACCGCTGTCTCTTGGTCGTGGAACTCGAGCGCATCGGTGGAGCTAGTTCGGCTTAGAAGTTTCCCTTCAAGTTCGTCGATGAAAAGTAAACTTCCTCGCAAGCAAAGTATCTTCCGCCTGGTCAGCCGCGGGAAACTTATCGCGCTGGTTACTACATATATATAATAATATATAGAGCGGAAGTTTATTCTCTGTCACTAGAATTACTTACTGTTTGCCTCTATCACGCATCTTGCGCTTGTTTCTCCAGTTTGCTTTTCAAGGAATATACGGGCTCGTGTTGTGGTAAGAGAATTCGTCTTTGGGGTTCTGTTTAGTTTCTGCTGTGCGCCGGAACGTTCTGGCAATTGATACCAGAGAGATATACAACAGATTGCTTTCCTGTAAATCATACATACTCGACAAGTGGGGAATTCATTTAACCAAAATGCCTGAAGAAGATTCTTTGACTTAAAGTAAGAAAATACCTACTTCATATCTTTTACACTTCGGTCTAGAAATCGTCTAGGCAAGAGTAATGCGTACGACTTTGGGCATATCTGTTTGGAAAACACAATTAATTTAAGAGTACAGGGTGTATTGTACAACAATCTTTCACTTGGAATACGAAAATCTCATAGTTTAGTTCATTATTTAGTTCGTTGTGAATGAATTTAAAGATATTGGCAATAAAATAGTAATTATTCAAATTATTTAAAAAATTAACGATTTCTTTAGATTCGAATGAACTTTCCACTGGAAAGTACCACTTTCAAAATAACATATTGTAAAAAATGAAAACAAGAGGAATCTTAAGTCCATGTTTTTATAGGCATTAGCTTCACTGAAATAGATTTTTTAATGTAAAAACTAAACTGAACACACGTAAATACACGAATAATGAAGTCGTTTTAATTATAATTATTAAGAATGTACTTCTTCCACTTAAAACAATATTTTTGCGATGACATTTTATAGCCAAAATTCTCTTGTTTACTTTATGAAAAATCGTACTCCATTGAATACATGATTATACATAAGAAGAGAAGATATCTGCTATATTTTACTAAAATTACCGTTCTCATTTTTGATTTTTTAAAGTGGACTCACACCATTTTCAAATGTAACAACTCAAGTATTTGATTTCTACATGTTCAACTTCAAGTTCACGCGCCTCGAACAGTGTTCAATTTAAAGGGTTGGAATATTTAAAAATGCTTTAATTGAAATATTATGGGTCAACGATAATCTATGAAATGCTTCGAGAATACCATAAAAATGACGTCCTTCATGTTATGCCAACGCTTAAACCCCGGTTCTGCATTTATGCACAGCGATCACGTCGTCTGTAACGAAACGTCGACAACCAAGGAAGTTGCGAACGACTCGAAGAACATGTAGAACGAAAGGAAATCGAAACGAGCGAGTGGAAAGGGTGGATTTTCACAGAGATTTAGGTCTCCAGGCTCGCGTGCTACGGTGGATCGATCGGCCATATCGCGGCTATAGTGAATCCGAAAGGAGCCTGGTCTCTGATCGACAACCCTGACGCTTCCATGGCTTTTCTCGGTTACGGTATCGTCTATCCTCCCATCCTAATTTTCCCCTCGCCATCAATCTCCCCGGATTACCTTTCAATACGTTTCTCTTACGAATCGACCAGTGAATTCACTATTCGGCCAACCACTTTGTGCCCATCGAATCCGCGGCTCGTTCCCGCGCTTTATCAATTAAAATATCCGTACCTATCGATCTCGGTAAGGCTTTCAATTAAAACACCACGCATGCGTTGACGAGCGAATAATTACAAGTTTATGCGCCGGAACGTGAACAGACAAGAAGGGGAGGCAGGCTCTGTAATCGCGATAATTGCCGGAGGATTCTTTCCTGCAATCTTTTCACGTTTCGACGTTGTTGATACAACATTATTTATCAAATCTGCGAGATTTTTGTGCGAGACATGAGCTATTCGAGACTTACTTAGGTAATCCAGGGCAACATTTTTTTCAAATATGTTTGCTGAAACGTAAATGTTACCTTACGATAATATTTGTATTAGAGGATTTTTAAGGTGTTTAGGCTCTTTTTAAGTAAAGGTTTTAGTTTAGTTTTAGGTAAAGTTTTAAGAGATTTTTAGGTTCTTTGGATAATTATATTAATTAGACTGCGAATGAGAAATTGAAAAATAATGTGAAACTTAAGCGGAAGTATGGTTTATCTTCTAAACGTATCCAGAAGTATATATTTTACATATTTGTTCGCAGTGTAACAATAATAATAAATAAGAAGCGATTAAGATGTAATACGAGGCACAGGTGTGAAGTAACTCGCGAACGATTAATAAATACAATAATCACGCGTAAAATACGCTTAATAGAGGACAACAATTCTCGAGTATTACCTCGCGAAGTAGTTTGGTGGGAACATCTGCTGGTTTGTCCAGCACGATTCTGAGAGATTTGTTTTGTATACTCCGCATTTGGCTGGTGTGTGCGGCGGCAGCTGTGGCCCAGATCTCTGCTCCATAAGTGAAGATTGATCAGGCACAGGACCTGTATAATAAGATTTTTGTTGGAACGAATACCATCGCTCCCTACGAAGATGCAAATTTCTGAGTTGTACCATAATCTCTTCGAGTGAATTTTTCATGGGACATATGTATAATATTTACTCTGGCACTGCATCGAATATCATGAATCTTAACTTTGATTTTCGGTGGATCGATTGTTATTTTTTATTATTATAGCTTCTTTTTTAGGGTTTACTGCTTGCTCTTATAATCGAGGCTTTAGGTGAAATCAGTTGTTTGACTGTTTAATATTTGTTCAACGTTATGATTGAATTTAGTACAGTGTTGTTAGGTCCTTGTGCACTGTCTTATGAAAGATGGCAGCTCCCAATCACGCAATTTCAATAAGTTGTAAGGATAACCACGCGCCTCTTAGACAGGATACCGTTCGCCACAAGATGAGAATAATTCATTATCATAATTCATTATCCATTTGTGATTCAAGCAAATATGACGAATATCATATAAGCTAAATACAACCACAAGTTTATTGTATACGGGGTGTCCTAGAATTAGTGTAAGAGCTGGAAATGGGGATGAGACGATTCTGAACCACAATTTTCTTTGCAAAAATGTCGGATGGTGCTTCGTTTTTGAATTATTAACGAAAAACCATGGACCAATCACAGCGCCCGAGTAACACCTCCTGTCCTCGCCGATAAAAGGACACCGCACGTTTCTCACAAGTACTTGCCTAAGATTCGTATATAAGCCATTCCCAACTGACTTCCAATATCCCTTACGGTCGAGAAACTGTTTAGGTGAGACTCTCTCGCTCTCCCTTCACAAGAACCACCACCACATTAGTACACAACACCATAAATATCTAAAAAGCATAGTCTACTCGTCGATAACGAAAATGACGAACTTACAACAAAAGGGAAGGACCGAAAGAAAATAATTGCTTGAAAATTAGAAAACGGTGTCGCGTTCTGTAAGGTGACGCTGTTAGGAATCCACGTTGTGGTAGGACAATGTTCTGTTCGGATAAATAGAACGGTTGAATTGCGAAACATTGAAATGGAGATATCGGTTGATAACAGGAGCAGGCGACAAGCAGCGTTGAAAAGTCAATTTGTTCGTGTGTACAAGCCATGCAACGCCGTTCTATTTACCCTATCCCGTATCCAATCGAGGACCTCCCCCGTTCCTTTATCCGTTCACGCATCTTATCGTGTCGCGTATCGACAGAATCACCCTAGATAAAGACTCTGCCCTGAATGTTTGCAGGTGCGAAAGATAAAAGTTATCGGTGTCCCGCTGTTCACCGATGAGAGACTATAAATCCCTCGCGTTTCCTCTCTCCCTCGCGTTAACGGCTCGCAAAGTGACAAAATGTCGGGATTAAGGAGGGAGAAGGGAGGATTCAGAGTGTTCCACCGTGAGCGATAAACTTCTAGAAGCCGACTCCACGGATCAACGTATCAACCTCAAAGTGTTCTCAGCCTGTCAACTTTGAATCACGCTGAAATCTTGCTGATTCGGATAAGATGGATGTTTCATTGAGAAAGAGTTAAAGACAATTATTCTTCGTGGTAAAGAAGTAAACAAACCATGGTACGGAGGCAATCAAGCATCTATAGTTTGTCTAGAGGAAACAGTCTTATTTAGATTACTGTCCAGGGAGAGATTCTTTCCATGTTGATTGAATAATATTATTATTTTTCTTCTGATACCCTAATATATATACTTGTGATAGAATTTTGTAATAGTGTCTTGTAACAGTACAATAACAAAGTAGTTTCGCTGTACGTAGCTTTACAAAAATCCACGATCTTATTTTTGTGTTTAGTTACATGTCTCTGAAAACAGGTTCTATAACAAGCCTCTGTTGTAACTCGATTTTATGCAATTTTCTTATGCTTTGATTTGCAGTAAATAGAACAATGTATTTAATTATACGATTGAAGTTTGACGAGGTTACGAAAATGAGCACTACAAAGATTGTTTAGTTTTTAGTTTTATATATTAGGGGAGCCGAAAAGTAACCTGAATGTCTCCTTCGAAAAGTTTTTCAATGAAAAATCGAAAAATTTTTTTTAAAAAAGAGAATCGAACAACTGCCTTTACGTTGGCAAAAACCGGTAGAAAATGATAGAAATTATTTTGTTGATTAGTATTCAAGATTTCTTCAATAAATAAATGTTGATGAAATTTTGATCACTTTTCGGTCTCCCTAATATGTATGTATTAAGCTTGTTAACTTGGAATTCCGTTGAAATCTGACTGATTCGGATAAGTTGGATGTTGTTAGAATTTATATTATACAAGTTTTGACAGCATTAAGACAAGTTTTCTAATTAGGAATCTAATTATGTGAGTGAATCAAAACATTCCAAGTATCGACGTGCTGGCACAGTGTTAATCGAGGTAATTAATTCCATAAAATAACAACCGTACACGTATTTCCACTCTAGCGCCAACCATATCCGCCAATGACCATCCCCATCATCGCTAACTATGAGATGAATGATGCTTTCATGCAATGATCGAGGTTGCAATAATGGAGGATTTACTGCACGTAATAGGAATTCGCAAACAGGAAAATGTAGAGACATTGTGGCCAACACAGGTTATTTCCATACTAATGTTAGAACGTTCAGTTCTGTAGAGGAGTTGTTTTACCGTGCGTCCACCCGTTGTGTGTAACCAGATGTCGACAATCTTCCACTGACCAACCATGAAAATGGCTGATTGTCGGGTAGTAATTAATTTCGGAGCTGTTCCTTTTCAGACGAAATCCGTCAAACCCTCTCGAGCAAAAATTAACCACAGTTTATTCCCTGGGTACAATATTACTTGTTACGATTTCAACAAATTTCATTTACTTGTTTTGTTCAATTTAAACAAAAAGTGAAATTCTGGATAACAGTTTTATCCCAACGTGACCGAGAGTCCTAGACGTTTATAATTTCGGCAATTTTGAAATTTTTCACAAAATAATTCAGTGAAAATATTTTGAAGACCTTAGATAACAAGAATATAAGAGAAATTTATTTTCGATCCGAAAAAAGAAGAGTATCCCGTTACGAAAATGTTTCATGCTGGCGAATCAATGTCACGCGAACATAATACGAGTACAGTAGAAAAAGAGTGCATCAATCACGTTCGAAAATGGGTGAGTTGGAGGCAAGAAGGAACCTTGACGGTGAAAAAGTGACTGAAGTTGGGCAAACGAAAGGATCGTCTTTGGCTGAGGGAAGAAGTTTCAGAAGAAAGAGGCTCCAAACTCTACCTAACTCCTGCCAGCTTAGTGGTTCGCATCGAGGTAGAGTGAATCCTCGAGTTACGTGAATTCGTGGATACTCCTACTTTTGTCTTTCTTTCCTTTTCTTCAATTTTTCTTCTCTTAAAAGGGCATACATGGATCTCCTTTAACTTTAATTGACTTTCGAAACTCGTACCACGGATCGCATACTAAATGTACGATGGGGAGAAAGAAAGTGTAGTTTTGGAAGCAATTGAAGGATCTATCGAGATAGTTTTAGTGAGGCTTGCGACGTCTGCAATTGAGGGGTGTGGAGGAGGCAGCTGCATTATTCAAATTTTTGAGAAATTAAAAAAGAAATTATAGTATATTATAGTATATTTTTTATACTATCCAACTAATTATGAAATTAAGTCGTTCCGGATTCCACCCTTCCTTTTCAGAGTGGTGAAGGGAGGATTAATGTTTGGAGCTGCCTCCTTATTGCGCCCCGTTCTAAAAAAACACCTGAAATTTAAGGGATTTTTCGAATGCAGAGAACAAAATTTTCTTTTAAACACATATATATTTTATTCTTAAAACATTTGAAAAAGCAGGATACAAAAAATTGTAAAATTAGTGAAAAATTCATTCTTCTTTCTACTGTGACTCCGTCAAATCGACATCATCTGTTTTTCTAGTGACCGGAGTTGTCTTCTTATTACACCACGAAGAAAAGGAATTTCTTGAATCCGTGATTATGTTCTAACCTCAAAACTATAAATTAGGCGAAACTTAAATCTTTCTCCGTTCCTATCACTTATGATAGTTTCCTTTTCTTCGCAACACCTATACTGCACATTTCAGGCATACTTTCACAATTTCTTTTGTAAAATTTCTAAGTTATATAAGGACGCGCATGCTTGCCTACTCTGGCTTTCCACACCTTTTTTTAAACAGGTATGTGTAGACTCGAGGGTGGCTTACTGTATATAATAGGGTAGTGTCAGCGCCCTGTTATCGCGTGAACAACGTTGCGTGCAAGGCAGTGGACCTGCATAAATTATACTTTCATCCTAACACTGGTTTCCATTTCACCTTCAAATTTTTTTACAACTCTTACAAATTGAGAATTTACACGCAATACCGGTTGAAGTTTTTCCGATACCATTCATATCTTTAAAATTTATGTATTACATATGTACTTACTGGGTAAATGAAGGAAGTTTTCCGAAGATTTAGCAGCTGACTCGAATTAAGACCAAAACATTACGATTTGTAATTATATAAATATTACCGCATCAAATTTTCATTCTCTTCGGTATAACTGCATTATTTTTTGTACTTTTGAATAACAATTTGAGGGAAAGCTTTCATAACAGTTTCCAGCTGTACCTCGCCTCTTGCATTATTATTTCATCAAATTAAATTTTTATTTCACTCTTTGTTCTCCTCTGTACTATTTTTCTCTTTCAATAACAAGTGCCATAAAGAAGTTAAATAAAGTGCATTGTGTACATCAAGTTTTCCTTGTTCTACAAACATATCTACTTAGTATTCCTTTCGCAGTGCACATTTGCGCATACCTTTCTTGATACTTTATACACTGCTACCACTCATCGGTCCATAAACTTCTGTTTTCTTTATATCGAAGAAGATCGAAACGCCCCAGTCGTAAACGTTGCGGCGATGAAGTTTGTTAAGTCTATAACGCTCCCGAAGTTATTTCCTGAGTGAAACACCCACGGGAACATCGCTTAAGGAATTGGATTTTTCCGTTTGTATGACGGTTAGGTACTACGATCTAATATTAGGTCTGACACCGACCCGAAACCGATAGAATCTCAAAGGTAAATGTTTAATAGCCTGCGCTATTGTTAAAATAGCAGCCTCCCGTCTTTTATTCTACGGACATACATCAAACGAATTAGACCCGACGCGTTATAGCAACGGACGCTATCCATTCTACCACTTGGGAAATAAATCCTGGCGGAATCTGGAGCGAAGCTAAATAATTCGTAGGCCCGTTGGTGGCTGCGATTTATGTTAGATATTTTTCATCGAAAATCCGGATCGTTCGAGCATCTCTTTCGAATATCGGCCGAAGCAACTTGTTAAGGGAAACTGTTACATCAGAAATAGTAGATGAGCCATTCCGAGATTGCCAGCTGATGGATTTGCGTGGCTAGAACCTTGAGTTAACCACTGCTCGTGGCACTGCCTACACAATTTATATATAGATTACGATCAACCGCCCTTCGATACTAATTACAGGCGCGTGTACATCATCCTGACAATGATCCATCACTTTGGAAAGCGATATTAAACCAGTCACGTGCAAGCAGCTATTCACACCTGTGGCCGTGAATGTTAGGACACTTGGAACGTTTAAAGAAACCCTCTTGGCGTTCAAGGAGACAACGCATCGTTTCGTGGAGTTTTATGAGACTGTATAGGTCGTTTATAATTCATTCTGTCGATATTGTGAAGGGATACTTTCCTAGATATAAATTGTTTTGGCATCCGAAGCGACAATGCTTTGTTTCGTGGAGTTTTATAAGAGTGTATAGGTCGTGTGTAATTTATTTTGTCAATATTGTAAAGGGATTAAATTTAAAAATTTTTATCAATTTATGGTGTGTCAATGCGAACCAAAAAGTCCTTTCCACTTTGTAGTTCGAGGCTTTTCGTTATCGAGATATGAGCAATTAAAGTTTTAAGTTTTGAGATTTCCGTAAGTCGGTGCACGCATGGGCAGTTGCGCGATCAGCTGGTTGTGAGTATATAAAATGGCGCGAGCTGTGAGTCACTTCAATAAACTTTAATTGTTTATATGTAAGTAACGAAGCGTCGGATTGCAAAATGGTAAAGGACATTTCCATTCCGTTTTACATGAGGAATTAATCTCCAGGTAAAGTGTCTCATTCCAATCTATTATTCCGTAATTCAAAACGATATAATATGTGAGATATTTTGAATAAAGAAAGATTTAGGATGGCCGAGAGAATGATTAATTAGTAATAGATTAATTAGTAACTTATTAGTCACTCCATTGTAATATACTATAAATATACATATACTACAAATACTATAAACAGTAAGCAACATGGATCGCATACACACTCGTTTATCTTTCATATTTATTTCACTTTGTTGATTATTCAGTACCATGTTCTTCTATCTTTATTATCATAAACCTACCAAGATATTCTTGGAAATTGACAAAGAACCTCGATGAAACTTTCTAAGTTGAAAAAGAACTCGGTCAAGAAAGCATTCACGTTGAGATTATCAAATAGTGATCCACTACAACTTTTATTCTTCCAAAATAATTGCGTACTCGCTGCTTGCATTGAGGTAAACTGCTGGACCTATACATGCCCTAACTTATAATTATAATTACGATTATAAATAGTAAGCTGCCCTCCTGGTAAAAATTAATTTGACATGCCAGACATCGTTTATCTTTCATATTTATTTCACTTCGTTGATTATTCAGTACCATGTTCTTCTATCTTTATTATCATAAACCTACCAAGATATTCTTGGAAATTGACAAAGAACCTCGATGAAACTTTCCAAGTTGAAAAAGAACTCGGTCAAGAAAGCATTCACGTTGAGATTGTCAAATAGTGATCCACTACAACTTTTATTCTTCCAAAATAATTGCGTACTCGCTGCTTGCATCGAGGTAAACTGCTGGACCTATACATGCCCTAACTTATAATTACAATTACAATTATAAATAGTAAGCTGCCCTCCTGGTAAAAATGAATTTGACATGCCAGACATGGCTCGCTATTCGTTTATCAAGCGTCCAGCGACACACAGACGGGGATGCGCAGAACTATCTAATCCCAGGACGACCGTTTAGCTCGTCGAGCGTTGGAATCAAAATCGAAGCAAGGTCGAGCGAAAACGGAACCGGACAAGAAACGTTTCCTCTAACAGATCGCGAGAAACCTGCCGCGTTATCTACTTTCCACAAACATGCGGAGCGTGTCCGATCAATAAACGGCCGGCCTCCGCCAGGCTCTCTTCTCCGTGTAACCCTCGAATCTTGGGGTGTCGCGACTCGCGCTTCGCTAATGCGGGAAGCGGCGTGCACCGCAACACGTTTCCACCTCGATTAAGCGCCATCTCTAGATCACCACCGAATAAAAACACGAGCAACAGTTGCCTCGGCTCTCTCGACTTTCTTCCGCTGCGAGACCCTCGCAATCGGGGAGCGAAACTGGAACAGCGCCCGAGCAATTTCGACCTGGCCGACGACGGTAGCCGTTGGACGAAAGCTTGGAAAAATTCTTGACCCACCCCAACCCACCCTCCCCACCATCCACCATGAGCGTATCGACCGATTGCATTTATGATTAAATGGCCAGGAGGTAAATTATGTGCATTTTGATGCGACGGACTGGAGGAGATGTAAATTTGGTCGTGTAGATCTGAAGCAAGGCGAGAGTGATGCAACCGCACTCGGGCTTAGGGAGGCCTTGCGCTTCTTGGGGCCTCAACTACCGAAACCTCGCGTTTAGTAAGGCCCCATGACTAGCGAGGTTAAGCAAGGTTTCGTTACCAGGTTCTGTGCTTATTGAGTCCCCTTAGCGACACTCTTAACAAAGACCCACGCTTAACAAAGACTCGCAGAAATCAAGGCTCTGTAGTTAACGAGGCTCTGGATTTACCGTGGCTTTGCGGTTAATAAGATTCCTTGCTTATTGAGGCCCCTAGCGAAGCATAGCAATGTTCTATAGGGGCTTCCGAGGGCCTGTAATTAGTGATGCTTCAATGTAATCGCGGCTGGCACTCGCGCGGTATCGTTTTTACATTTAATTACAATCGTGTGTGCTTCTCTTTAATATAAAAAAAGAGTCTCATTAATTACCGTACCTTGCTTCGCGAGAAGCTAAGTGTCAGGCTTTTCAAACTGAACTTAAACGCAATTTAATTTGGAATAAAAGATTGATCGCGTTATTGAAATAGAAAATTCTAAAAGTCTTTTTGAGACATCCTTTATATTCAGGAGTTTTTATAATTAGATACTTTTAATGTTATTAAAAAGAGATCCCCGCGCAAATATCGCACACACCCTCGCAAATTGCCAGGCCGTGTTCGCGCTTATGTGTCGGAGCACCGAGACTGCTACTCCCGTGTCTCTTCTAGGTCACGATGCGCAATTATTGAGCGCAATCTATGTTGATGTTTACGTTACATCAACGTGTTTACGTACGAGCCATTTATTTTCTGATTCAGAAAACTCGCTTCCAGAAACGATGCGCTTATCAGACACTATTCATGGAAACGGAACCAATGCTTTTATCAGTGGTTTTCGCGAGCAAAGTATGAAAATATTTGTATACGAACGTTACGGTTGTGATAGATCTCCTGAGAAGTTGTCAGTCGCGCAGTTAATGCCTTTCGAAAGCTCTTTTTACGAGTAGATTCTTCAAATACAATGTCTTTGAATAAAAAGTGTATGATATACGCGAGTTGCGCAGTCTGGGTACAATAAAAGGTATATAAAGAGTTTTTTAAAAGGGGCTTTATATCCGTTTTTTTTTTTTTTTTAATTTTATATGAACGAACACTTAAGTACAGTTTAAGTCACAAAAGGCTTCGCACCTAGTGAGACCTCGAGCATAGCGAGGTTCCGCAATTAGTGAGGCTCTCTGGTTAGCGAAGCTCTGCGCTTTGTACGCATAAGTTACGTTAATCAATATTATATGTTCGTTTGAACATTTGACTGAGGATATTTATTCATTTATGACAAGTGTAAATATACAGAAATATACAAGGATGTCTATAAATGCATAAATAAAAATGAAACATACGTTACAGAATTTAGAAGACAAAACTTACTCGAAGTTTCTGTTCTTCATTTGTGAATATAAAAATATGAAGTTGCATTAACATCTGCAGTGCAATTATTAATATTTTCATTGCACTAGTTTACAGCCAAAATGTACATTCGATACCACTATATTTTTCTTATGTATTTTGACCTGTTAAACTGGAAAATCACATTGAACAATTTTTTTATGGATAGGTTTTCGAGATTTTGGTTTTGAATTTTTTTTTTATTTTTTCCGGAGACAGCTTCATATTTCAGGTCATATCTCGAGTTAGAAACGTCTGACTGGGTCGCGTAAGATACCATATTGAAGGTAATCGAATCTCCAACGATTGTTTTTAACACTGTTTTCCAATCGGTTCAGTAGTTTAAATGTTATGGGCCAAAATATATAAGAAACTTCGATTTTTTGGGCTAAAATAAAACACGAAAATTTGCTCTATCGGCATGCAAAACTAGAAACCGTTAAATTATAGATCGCACTTTTACGAAGCAAACAAGGTTTTAGTGAAGAAAATAGCCCCTTAAAGTTTGACAATTTCCTCAGGACATTGTTTATAACATTTTATAATCTCTTCCTGAAAGACCTGTAGTTTCTGTCCCCGTAAGTCTACCACGTCGCGAATTCAGAATCTCTTCATTTCACCCTTCGAACAACAAATAAACTCCAAACTCCGAGGTATTGTTAAACGTATAATTAAAACGTGTGCAGCAAGTAAATATTAAATTACGTGGAAAGCGTACGCATTGTAATGCAGGACTCGCAATACTAATACCCGACCAAACTTCAAACGTAGCGACCATGCCGCTTTAACCCATGTTTATTCACAAGCATTAGGGATGGTTTTACGGTAAGTCTGAGTTTATCCAATGAGGTATGTAAGATTCGCGATAATGACTTATGCATTGGCTACAGCGTGCCTCAACGGTTGGAAAACGTAATTACTACGTACAATTGCCCTTCGAGCAGAATGTCAGAACGAAGCTACCTCCGCCCTATTATTCATTCCACTGTGCATATTTGACATAGGGAAATAATTTTCACATTCCTTTTATGTCTTTATTTGTCGACATCGCGTGGACTTGAACGTTATTTTCTCTTTTATTAGGTGAACCGAAAAGTTACCAACATTTTACCAACATTTATTTATTAAAGAAATCTTAAATACAATCAATCAACAGAATAATTTCTATTATTTTCTAACACCTTCTTCGGTCAGCGTAGAGGCAGTTCGATTTCCTTTTTAAAAACGTACTTCGATTTTTCATTGAGAAACCTGTCCAAGTCGAAGTCATTTTGATTACTTTTCGATCACCGTAATATATTATTGGATTCGCGTGAAGAAGACAGTTTTATATTGTATCAGAGTATAATTTAACAATTTTTATCTTCTTCTGTTTACCTAATTTTCTAAGTATATACAGATGAACATCTCAATGATATAATATAAAGTTTCTTTTAAAAAGAATGTTTTATTTTAAATGAAAATATTCATGATCACAATTACACGTGACAGACGATGAGGAAATTTAAGTGTCCACTTGGGAAAACTCGTTGTTTTTCTACTCGTTATGTTCTATCTACCAAGGGAATTCGATGACTTACGGCAACGAATATCGTGTGGAAGATTGCTGTATACTCAGGTACGTCATAATTCACGGGACAATCATGGTTTTCGTTAAGAGAACAGGTGTGAGGCTAGGCTTGCGATGTCAGGTGATCGCAGGTGAAATATTATCGTTCCAATATTTATCTATCATCGAAGAAAGCTCAAGTCACGCAACGAGGAGGATAGTGTTTAGGTAGTAGTCACTTGGCAACCGTGATCGATTTGCAAGATATCAGTTATGTCTGGTCTCATCGATCGATCCTTCCGTGACGATACGATGCTAAAAACGTCACTACTTGCGCTAAATTAGTGCGTACAAGTGGCGATAGAATGGTCTTGAGCGTATAGAGTAACCGGTGGATTAGGCCTGTATACTTGGTCTTCTATTGACAGTGACAAAGGAATTACCTACTGCGTAAAATAGGGTCGAGAATGATTTCACAGCCTTAGAGCGAACTCGAATAAAATACTAACAAAACAGAGTATTGTCGAGACACTCGTACATTTTGCTATAATTTTATTATTATTAAATGAATTGCCATGTTTGGCACCAAGACTTTCTATTTTAATGAAAACTTCAAAATATAACTATTCAATTACATTAAATACATCAATTAATTAATCAGTTAACATTTCGAATGCGTACAGTGATTTTGTGACTATTAAAAATTAATTTTTCCGTCACATTCTTCATACGTAATTTTGCAAGCCTTTCCCCACTGGACTTTGTTACTGGTTAAGTTAAACAAAAATTACCTACTCCGTAGAGTCGAGGATGATTTCATAGCTTTAGAGCGAACTCGAACAAAAAGCGAACGTAAAGTACCGCCAAGACACTCATACATTTTTCTATAACTTCATAATATTTTTAATTGTAATGTTTGGGATTTTCCCTCGCGAGTAGAACTTTTTCTCATCGGTATGTACGTTAATCAGCTTCTTGCTTCGGTGTATATTGTACCGCGCGGAATTTTTCTATCTAGGTACCTCATAAACTCGGAGTACCATACTTGTACCCTAAACTTTATAACCTATAACGGCAAACGCCCTACAAACTTTTCATGGATACTTGTGGCACGCGTGTAAATTTAGATTTCAAGATATTTTAGGCATTCTAACGTGAAAGTATCCTCTAAAATTTTAAATAAGTTCTTGTAATTAAATTTCCCAGTTATATGACATGGTAATATCACCACTAAATTGATGGATACCGTTCGTTGTTTAATTAAAGCAAAATTATTCTTCCTCTGAAGGTTACTATCAATTTTCCGGTGTTTTTTTTCATGAATATTACTTTTGTCCACTTCGTTTTCCTCAGCACAACTTAAAATTCTACGACTAATAGGTAGCAAAAATATTTTGTATAAGAATTACACACAATAATTCTTCCCTGAAGAGATTAATTCTTTATTTTCTCTTACTTCTGTCAGTATACAGGGTGAAGCACGAATCATGATCAGTGGAGATTACTCTGTTATCAGCAGGCCGATTAAAAATGTTCTTATCAGCACTTGCATGGTTTCAAGAGACCTTTAACAAGATTACCTTGAATTTTTTGCAAATAAACATGTAATTTTTGTACGCCTATCTGTTAAAAGATTCACCCTGTGTTCATAGAGACCAGAAAGACATATTTCTAAAGAACACATTGTACATTCCTCTAGCACAATTTAAATCTCTGCTACCAATACTTTGTCAGAATATTTACCACCAGAATTAACTCCAATCAAAATTCTTGTCTGAAGAGATCAATTACCTACTTCCACCTCATCCAATGTATTCACGACAGTCTAAGAACACAATCCTTCCAAGAAACCTACGTTTCATCCAATCCTTAAATTCCAAAGTTGATCCAGGAAATAACCACTGAAATATTTCCTTCTACCAATATAACAACAGTCTAATAACACAATCCTTCCAAGAACAACACTCGAAACAATT
>NC_071979.1:4552280-4585046 GCF_026283585.1 Hylaeus volcanicus
AAACCTACGTTTCGTCCAATCCTTAAATTCCAAAGTTGATCCAGGAATTAAAACCACTGAAATATTTCCTACCAATATTCCACCAGGTATAGTAATCACGTTATCTCAAATTTGAAAGCTGTTAGCCCGTTTCTTACCTCGTAAGCTACCATAAAAAATTCTATAATATATAGAGAAGTTACAGAGAAGTAATATTAAGTTGGCTTTTGACGCGTAGGTTATCCGGTATTATACCAAGGACAGTGTAATCAGTTCTCTTTAATGCAGACGGTGGTACGGTAAACGTTGCTTTAATTTCGCTCTCTCAATATTTTCACTGCATGATAAAATGCAAAGAGTAATTTAAACTCTTTTGTAACTCCGTCCGCATTGGACTCTTGACTAGCCAGGACTCTTTGAAATCAGAAGCAGTTGGTAAAATGGCGCAGTGTTCGCGGTTTGTCGAGGCTCACGGTCGTTCAGTCATCCTTTCAGCATACATTTTCGGATTATTTAAGAGATTGCACCGGATCCCACGTATTCTCTTAATTAGCTTTCCAACGTTTCGCGGTGGAATACTTTTCTATAATTGCGAAAACAGGTTACAAAGATGTACATGGTTAATAACGTGACCTTAAAGCGACCTTGGGCTCTATAATTCAACGTCGACCGTGAGAGTTATTTGCATGATAACAACGTTGCAATGCAAGCATTTATTATCACAGCAACGAAGAAAGTGAATTAATATCTAAATGCAGTCGCGTTTCATTCCGTTCCGCGACGGTAAACATGTTTGTTTACATTCATAGACTGTCCTGCTTTGTCGCTGAAACTTGAGGAATTGAAGGATCTATGTGTAATACATATTTGAATTCGTACGTTCCAAGATCACGAGTCCAAGGTCATTTTCGAGTCACATTATTACACACGACTAAATGCATATATTCATGTCAGCTACAATGTACGAAAGAAATTAGTATGCACTTTCATGTGAAAAGAACATGGGTGACCTTAGATACATCTCGAAAGAAGTGACGCTGAAAAGCAATTTTCTCGCAGCGTATTCGCGCTTTGAAACCATTCAAGTTACGTATGAATCATTTTCCGTGTCCCCATAAATGGGGAAAATAATTAGGTGGCCTGTTTTACGAGAGGCACTTTGTAATAGAATAATACGGTTAATAATAAATTGGGGTCGTAGCCACCGCGCTTCGAATAATAAATGAAAGTGTCCTAGCGACTCGCGGTGGCGTACTTCTTCTCTTTGGATAAATTGCGAGAGTGTTTTCAATGAAAAAGGATGCTTTTCACTAAATTTGCATGTTTCATCTTTTGCTGCATAGTGTTGTTTGTATATGACACCTTTCGTTTGAAGTTATTCTTTTAATTAACAAAATTTTCTAGGTATTCCACTATAATACTTAGTTAGTATCACTAGATTACTAAGGAGTTCCTCTAACAGATAAAATTGACTCGAACTATGGATTAAGTAAATAATGTCTGCATGAATATACAGGGTGTTCGGTAACTGGTGGCACAAGCGAAAAAGGAATGATTCTACGTGAAAAAAATGAGACGAAAATGTAGAATAACAATTTTTCGTGTGAAGCTTTGCTAAGTAAATTTCTATGAACGCTTTCCAACGTATTCGATTGATTTAATGTATGAGAGGCTCCGATAATCTTTTTTTTTTCAATTGCCTCGCATTTGTGATTTCTTCAGAATACACAATTGATTTAGTATGACTCCGTAAATAAAAATCAAAGCGCAATTTCAAAGTCGATTTTCTCGAAAACAAAGCTTTCAACAAATTTTTATTTTATTATTTAGAATTATTCTTTCATGTAGAATCACCCCCTTTTTGCTTGTACCACCAGTTACCGAACACCCTATATATATATAGGGTGAAATTCGTACATCAATGGGTTAATTAACTCATGAAAACCACAGCTGTTAGCGATAAATGTATACATACTTAATGCAACATTTAGATTTATTTTGTATATTTAATGCCAGGACACGATTAGATCATTTTCCTTAACACAGTATCACGTGGTTCGAAAGAGTGAGCATGATGGTAATTCTCTTGAACTGCATTACACTGGGGATGTATCAGCCGTGCGTGGACGACCAGTGCGTAACACATCGCTGCAAAATATTACAAGTACGTAGGTATACATGTATATGTACCTGTTCACACATTTCACGAAAATTTCATTTCACGCAAATTTCAGTTCTCGCGTGCTTTTTTTCCATTTACTGTACCTTCGAATTTCGATTTTTGCAAAGTGAAAACGTTACAATTACAATCCCCCCGTAATTTAGAGCTCGCTGTGGCTCCAATTACAGCGTGCACGTTGAAACCATAAATCTGGTTAACAATTCTAATTAATGCAACCAATTAATTTTCCGTGCGAGATGGCCTTGTTACTACTCTCTTTTTGGTAGGTAATCGTTTTCTATTTTTAATGTAGATTCGGACCAGGTCAATATATTAATTAATATAATAATTAATACAATAATTTACATAAAATTACAATTTTAATACATTAATAAAAATTAATACAATAATTAATATGTTCATTTTTATATTAAATTTGAACAATTGAGGTTACTATAAAAACGATTTCCTATACGGAAAGAGAAATCATATGTGTATACTTGGTGTATATTTGATTATAATAAAGAGACATTTTTTTTTTTTTTGTTTTGTGGATTGAACAGTAAGCTTAACTTTTCTTTCTGTTGCTTCAAGGTAACATGAACGATAAAATTCATTATCAAAGTACCACTGAGTAATATACTCAGTAAGTACTAAGTAAACTTTATTGAACAAATTTTACACGATTTATGGATGATGTTTTACGAAGCATCTGATATTTTAACAGATTGTGACATTTATTGCTTACCTCGTAGATTAATTCGTAAATATATTATTATCCAATTAATAATTTTCTTTTCGAAACATTAAATGAAATTTATGTAACGGAGAGTTAATATGCGTATCATAGATGCCTGTAATTATCGTTAATAATAAATAAAAGCCCACGGTTCCAGAATAATATTATTTCTGGAATTACCTGATACGTTCGTCTTGTAATCAGTTATGTCTCTTTCGGGAATACGGGCGAATCTACACGAAATTCGCGTAGCACTCTGAGGTTGAATTAGACCCAAAAGCCGCGGCGTAGGGGGGATTGATTAATTGCACAGTTTACCTTGCACCTCGCTTTGGAATTCGCACGTAACGTAGAAAACGGAGGCAAACATGAGAAACCAGCATCTGGTGTCGGCGAGTAATGGAACTTCAGTCGAGTATCCTCGATCAATTACGCCTGATCGAGTTAAGTGTCCTGCGGCCTAATCAGTCTACCATTTCACCCCTGTTTACAGATGTTCGATGACATCATTTTCGCCTTCTTCGCCTTGGAGATGACAATCAAAATGGTCGCGATGGGAATATACGGCAAAGGAACTTACTTGGCGGACTCGTGGAACAGACTGGACTTTTTTATCGTGGCGGCTGGGTGAGCATTTATCAATTATCCTTTACCCCTGGCCCTAATTATCCTTGTCTTGCACGTTCTCGCTTCGTATAACGTGAAAAGATAATAACTCCGAGTCTCCTCTAAGCATCTATCCAACTCGATGACTTTTGTCGCAAACAATAATGTTCATTTCTTTGAGATATACATTACCACAAGTCTCACTTGTAATTTGGTCAAATATCAGTTTTCGATACTTGATCATCTTGATGCGGAAAAAGAATTACAAATTTTGAAAATAATTTGTAACTCTTAATTTCGGCTGATAAGATATATGTTATAGATACAATTGAGGTTCATTTATAAAAAGATTGATAAAGATATTTGATGATGAATATTGCAAAAGAATATTCTTCTAGTTATTTTAAAAGATCTATATGATTCCCGTCATTGGATGCTACTTAACAACATAAAACATTCTTTATTTCCGACTTATTTGTTGTTCCAAATACTCCTTGGTGTCCCTTTAGTTCAATATGCGTCAAGTTTAACCCTTAAATGGTTTGTTTTTAATATTTTGCTGTATGTATGTTACCATTGCATAACGTTCTTTTGAATAAAAGTTAAAAGAATAAACGTCAGCTGTAAAAATTGTTCAAATAATAAATACATGGATATATTTTTAAATTTAATTGGGAAAATTAGACTTATAATATGACCAGCATTTTTTAACCCTTTCGTTTCTTTTTTAGAAATTAATTGTATTTAACTAGGGTTGGCTATAAAATAAAAGCCGTTGTCAGATAAGAAGTTCATTCTCTTTAAAATATAAACCTGTGAGTCTCGATATTAATCTGCCCGAAATCAACCAAATATATTCAGTGATACATATACGTCCTAGTAGGATCGAAAGGGTTAGATGTCGAATGATTCATTTGAGAGCGTTCGAATACTTCCGTGGCTCACTGTACGCCGTCGCTATTAGATGTTACGCAATAGGGGAATCTCATCTCTCCATGTACCAGTTGTAAACAGATATTATGGAAACGTTGATTCGCTAAAAGCAAATTGAAACGCTCGCGACATGTAACCGCCGCGAAACGAACGGAACGCACTTGCTCCAGAGCAATTTTCAGTTTCGTGCATCGCTGATAAAGTCATATTTAAGTTCAGTTTAATTCTGTCGATGGTGCAACGGCCTGGGCGAGATACATTCTTGAGTTTTCCGCGAAATAAAGCTTCATAAATTTTACGCTGTTTCCTAGATCGAGTTAATTATACGTATTCGATACAAACGTTTATACACTTCTTCGTTCAATACGGCGAAACGTTTATTTAATTTTAAGTCAGTAAAGAGAAATACAACGTGCTTAATATTAACCTGGTTGTATGTTAATGTATAGCCTCTTTGTTAAATATTCCTTTGAGTTCGATCAATTTCATTTGACGCTGTTACATGTCGCATCTGTTACACATTTGTAGCATCTTCATCTTTGGTTCGTTCCTTGTTAGCTTTTCTCCTCTATCTTTCATTAGTTTATTTTTCATATTAACTATAAATATAGACAACATTTTTATCGAGCAGTTACACATTTGTAACTTTGGTTCGTTCCTTGTTAGGTTTTCTCTTCTACCTTTCATTAGTTTATTTCTTATATTAACTATAAATATAGACAAGACTTTTATAGAGATAAATATTTTGAGTAATGAGTGAGACGTAAGCAATTGTTTATTCATTGCTTTTCAACAAAAATTACATTTTGAATTATAGTACATGGAAAGTTCTAAAAATCTGAATGAATCTTGATATCAATTTAAAAAATAGTTCGGTTACATTTTGACTGGTCACGCTTGAAAAATTACAAAGAAGTACAAATGATAATAATAGTAAATAATAACAATTTTAATAATCGATGTTCAAGTAATCCAATGCGATCAATTTCTATAAAAAGGAACAAAAACAGCGAAAGAAATTCTTTTGTATTTTATTGCAGGGCTCTGGAATATTGCTTGAACGTGGAAAACATGAATTTATCAGCGATACGGACAATAAGAGTCCTGAGACCTCTACGTGCCATCAACAGAATTCCGAGTAAGTTGAGGAAAACAACTTTATGATCTTATACGTAAAAACTTGTCGACTTTGTTCGTCGCGTGATAAACTATTCTTATCGATTTTACAGAAGACGTACATCATACAGGATGAAGTACATAAAGCATGATAGATGAATGTTTCCAAAAATATCTATGATATAAAACAATCTTTTTAAGCAAACTTCAAATACAATATTTAGAAAGCTCGCTTTACGAATTAATTTTCTTTTTTTGTCATTTCTTATTTCATGAAAAAAAAATCAAGGACATCAATATTTTTCAAAAGGAACTGTATATTTATCAAAGCCAAGTTGTTGGAACTTTTTAGTCATATTTATTTTTAATATTCTGACAGTATCTGTTTATTATTTGAAAAGGTGTTTCAAGACGACCTTTAACTTGTATTCTTCTATTCTGATAACATCCTTCATACGTTTTTAGAATAAAAATTGTGTTTGTCGTAATGAAATTATTATGATTTAACCGAATGACGCAATTTTTCCCAAGTAATGGAAAATATTCGATCCAACCCTTGATTGATTATTTTCTAGAGGAATATGTATATCCAATAACGAGTGACGTCATCGGTTGTTGTAACACAGGATGACATTTAAAGTTATTATACGTCCATCTTGTGCCAAAGTAACGCCTGAAATGCTTAGCAAAGTGCTATTATATGTTCTTGCCTTTGAGAAGTGAAATGTTACAAGTTGAAGGTCGAGTCTTCAAGGTGAAGACTACATCCTGACAAAGTGGGAATCATTTGTCAGGGATTTTGTCTAAGTTCTCTTTCATTTAATTTATGGATTGATTTATTGGACAGATTTAATACATGGCAAAAATACAAGTCGAATAAATAAATATGTACCATTTTGTTGTGCTTTTAGAAATATTACTAGGGGACTTATCACAAATTGTCATGTTTAAAAGATAATTAATTTTTCCATGGATTTACTTCAGCATCCAACATTGTATATCGATAGTAACTTGTTGCTTCCTTATGTTAATAAATAAATAAATAAATATATATATATATGTATGCTGTTGATATATGATGTTGGATGCTCAAGGTTTGTAATTAATCTTTATGTCCATATTTTTATTCTTTTTATTTATTTATTAATATACAGAAGTTGCACGTTAATATAGATGAACGATGTACAGATGTGCTCCAGGCTTGTAGTAAATCCTTAGAGGAACTGCTTATCTTTTAAATATGATAATCATATATACAATATATGATTTATGATATATATGATTAATCATTCAATAATAAATAAATAAATATATATATATATATATATATCCATATTTATTTATCCCCTACAAGTAGTATTTCCAAAAGCACAACAAAATGGCACATATTTATTTATTCGATTTGTCTTTTAATATATGTATACATATATTAATAATTACAATCATATAAGATTATTTATTCAATAATAAATATATTTCATTCGAATGGCCCGTATTCTAAATTTCTAGTCCACGATTCATGTAACTAAGAATTTCACCTATAAAAATCATTCGATACAAATAATCTAAACTTGCAGTTCGTCGTTTGCGATCCACGGACAATTCCCATTTCCATAAAATCGCCCATATCGCACAGAGGACACCCTGTACGCCGCATCCATCCGTCTATGTATATTATTCTACGCCTTTCTTACGGTTTCCTATTAATATTCGAGCACCACTTCCGTTCACGACGTCGAGGTGACATTATTCTTCCCCTTCGTCGACGTAAATAGAAAATGTCTTTATTTATCTAATTCGCCACTTTCGAAGTGGCGGAATTGCGGTACGCTATGCACGTAAGATTTCACGAGGTTTATTCCGTCCTTCCGGTTTTGTTCCCTTTCGACAGGTATGAGGATACTGGTGATGCTTTTGCTCGACACGCTACCCATGCTCGGCAACGTGCTGCTGCTGTGTTTCTTCGTGTTCTTCATATTTGGTATCGTCGGCGTCCAATTATGGGAGGGCATCCTGCGTCAACGATGCTTCCTGAAGGCTCTACCCAACGTCAAGTATCCCGAGTAAGTCGACAACCGAGTGGCGTATGGGCGACATACGTTTCTATAAAACGCTTTCATTCTTTTTTTCCACTTTTTTTCTTTCTCTTCTACTTCACCTTTTTTATCGTACACGCTTCTCTACGTCAATACGTTCATCTTGTCCGTTTATTATTACGCTTCACTTGCATCGATTCTGCATTTTTTTCGTTTTTCTTTCTTGATCCTCCTCTTACTCGCTACGCAACCGTCGAGTCGACGGTTAACCCGTACACGCCGTATTGAGTCGGGATAAACATTGACCGTACTCTATTTCAAGAAGATGGTGCAATACACGGCTACGCGACTGGATAAGTATTAACACCGGTCCATTCGACGTGCGTGCGCGCGGATCCGGACGAATAGAATCGTAGTTACTTTAACTTTGTCAAGTTTCAGCAATTTTTTATTATACATTTTTCGCTCTTTTTAGGTATCGAACGGTAGACGCTTTGGTAATGTATGGTTGTTGGTTGAAGCAATTAATAAAAATAAATTTTGAAAGCATTACTTCTCCCAGGTGTACCTTTGGTTAATTTCGAATCGACGTATAAGTGAGATTTTAACCACTCGAAGGACGAATCTCTTTATTAGAAATAAACAAAACTTCAAGTTGATATTTACCTATGACACCTATCAATCTCGTGACGATGTTGTTGTATTATGTCATTAGAAAATTTAATTCTAAATCCCTCGGAGTTCCTCAGTATCCCTCAAGAGTTTGAAACAGTTTTCTATCCGAACTTTTCGAATTATTATTGTTAAAAGGTTCCTGATAGCTGAGGAGGGTCGAAACATTGGAAGTTTATTTTAAGACTTGCTCGATGAAACCATCAACCATACGTTCCCGAGGTTTCTGTGGCTTTGGTAATTGTATTGTTTTAATTTTATTAAATTGAAATAATTACAGAACGATTTTCCAAAAAGGGCTTTAGGTCTATTTTGCATATGTCCAATTTTTCTATTTGAAATGAAACTACACATGGTTATAATTAAACGAACGAAGTTAAGTGGACGAAGTTTAAGTGGCTATCTCGAGTATGCTGACAGGTGATTTTATTGTTAATAAACGAAAATCCTAAAGACCCCTTTTGGAACTCTTTTATAAACAAATTGTAATCGTGTTGGTTTCGGAGCACTATGTACACGTAGCATACATTATCTAGAAAAGTCCAACCTTTCAATAGCTCCGGGGGACAATTAAATTAAACGCAAACATCCCACGTGACTGAGCAAAGAAATAAAGAATTTCTTCGCTACGTTCTTTATTAATTAAATCGAAAAATGTACGATCACATTTAAACACGTGGTTAATTCGCTAAGAAAGAATTATTAAATGGAACGAAATAGGAAACTATACCTAAGAGATATCGAAATCGAGAAGTTTTCTTTTCCATTAACTCGTATGAGAATTCCACGCCAAGTGCGAATTAAAGTACCATTCAATAAAAATGAAGGAGTAAAACGCAAAGCTCGCGCCGCACACTTGTAATGATTAGTGGGTCGATTATGTGGTTTACGCTTCGGAATTTTCTCGAATAAACCATGATCGTGAGTGTTGCTCTGTGACCAATACGATTACAATTTGTTTCTGTATTTTTATTCATTCGATTTCTGTGAATGCAATTTAGGACACTTTCGGAAATTTGAAAAAGGAGAAAAACAGATTGTTTACATTATGTTTCAGATTGTTTTATTATGTTTATAGCTCTCGAAATTTGGAAGAATTTTTCTGTAGTTGTTTCGAATAAACAATGCACAGGGTAGGAACAGTTTCTTTGAAACTTTCTAGTTTGAAAGTCACGTGTAAATTTTAAAAACAGTATATAGTAAATGATAGCACAATAAAAATGATAGATAGATCCATATTATGTACAAAATAAATTTGAAATATGCAATATAAAAAAAAGACAAATTATTATACGTAATTCATAAAAAAAAACACAAATAAAAAATACAGAGTAACGAGACATGTCAATATATCCATTAAATAAATTCTTTATAAATTTATGGCAAATAACAATATACTAATAATGTACTATTTCTAAAAAGCCAAATTTTTTATCGGATTTCAACTCTCTTCTATTGGAAAAGTTAAAGAAAAAATCACACAACAGATTAAACTCATTTTCATCGATCATTTATACTAATATGTTTTTCCATATTGTATATTTCAATTGTTTTTTTCATTCAAATCGTTCTATTTATAATTTTTATCCCACTATCGCCTATTATATCCTGCTTTCAAGAAGTCATCAAACTAAAAAAAAAAAATAAAACGTTGCGTTTCAAATAAACTCCAGCTTTCGCATTGTTTTGCCACCCAAAAAATTTCGCCTCGTTTTATGAAAGTTTTCCTAAGAACAATATAACTAGCACCCGCGTTCGATGCAGATTGGAATTCTTGTTTACAAGGAACCGCCAGATTTTTCGAGGAGAATTCATGCTTGTAAAATTGTTCTGCTACGTCTATGTATAGAACTATGCGTTCTTTGTCGGATATATTGAATTTACGCTTTTCTTCGCTTCTTTTTTAGGACTTTTTCATGTTCTTTCAACGATTCGCGCGATATTTTTCCAATACTGGTACACTAAATTCTCCAATGCTACGGGTCAATTTTACTTTTTTTTCTCCAAGCGATGATCGGAGAGTATTTACGGCTAAAGTTTAAATAGTTGTGAATTCCCAGCACCAGCTACATGGATCGACAATTAAAATCTTTTCCTAGTGTTTTCACCACTTCCTGATTCGATTTTTAACGGTAATGCTGGATATGAAGTGATCGATCCAATCTCTGTGTCATCCAGGTCGATTAATAACCAAAAAACAAATCATTTTTCAACGTTGACCATTTTTTTTTTTTTTTTATATTGTATACAGTGGCTCACGAAAGTTTGCGATACGATGGTGAATAAAATGCAGAGATTCTTTGATTCTAGATCTATTATGAAGGGAGACGATGTTTCCTAAAAATAAACCTTGCTTACCTATGCTCTTGTTATTATATCTTAATTCGATATTGTCCAGAATTAATTTTAGAGCTTTCTCCTTCAAGTTGAAGTCTGGAAAATCTTGTATTCCATTGTGTTAAGTTAGAAATAAAACTTTTGAAACATATACGGTTAGAAAGGGTTTTTCAAAAGGGGTTTTAGGATTTATCTTTTTTTAGTGTGGAATATATTTGATATTTTTATTTTAAATGATCGCATGTTAGTGACGGCATCAAAGTTATTAAAAAATAAAATTTTAGAGCCTCGTTTGAAAAATGCTTTAACTTCGAAAACAAATCATACATAAATTAAAACAATTTTTATATAATATCGTCATCTAAAGTCAAAGTTGCGTAACACATAAATTTGTTTCTAATACTGACCAATAATAGAATATACTATTCGATTTTTATCACTAACCAGTAACCAATAAGAATTACATAATCTGTTCAATCAAGATAGCAATATGAATTATACAATCAAATTATATTCCACGTTGAATGAATAACAGCTGATTTGAATAACTCTTCGATGAAATAAACATCGGAAAGAAATTGTCATGTGGAACTTTCATTCATCGTTTATTATTCAAATAAAATTCTGGCCATCTGTGGTTTATTCTGTTACAGTAGGATTTTTTTAAATAAAAATCTACCGATTCAGACGTGTATATTTAGTTCTAAAAATCATCACAAGTATTTTATTTACATTCTTTACAGGCTTACTAACGCAAAAACTTTAGTTTTACTTGCAAATGACGCTGATCAACGCTTCTGATTGCAAGTGTTCAAATACTTCCATGAGCCACCGTAGCTAAGAGTACGAAATATTTATTGTGCAATCATTTTTCAATCTTGCAGGCGCGTAGCCAATTGTATCCACTTAAACAACGTTCACATACAATTTATTTACGCATTACGCCTGAAATGCATGGCGAAAGTAGTTCAAACTCTCGCAAAGTATAGCTTAAAATAAATTTCACTCTGCCTCAGATTTTTCCGCTTAACTCTTTTCTCTTTCTACTATCGTTTACCATATCTCTCTATAGTTTTCTCTTAATTCCCACTCATGCTTATCGGTATCCATTTAATCCGCGTTAAAGATACCCGACAAAGCTACAACTACTTATAAATTGTATCCACGAAGCACATTCAGAAAATTTCGATGCAAACAAATCCAACAAAATTATAGTTCGTTTGATCTTACAATTTCAAGTAGTACTTACTCATATATTCATAGGATACAATTTCTCACTATAAACAAAGGCAACGGAAATTAAATGGAACTGTTAAACGATATTTGCAGCCAAACATTTTCATAAACAGCTAAGAGTGTACATGTCACAGGGAGATGATAAAAATGGAGACTTGATGAAATCCCTAGATTCGAAATATGACTGGATTAAATGATACAAGACTCTGGAATAATATCTCGCGAGGTACGACTAAGATCACGTGAAGGTAAAATAATTATACCGATCTGAAGTATGTGTGTTAAATCTATCATCGAGTTGTGTAATATTTCGCCTGATTGAGTTCGGTCGGTATTTAATTTTACAGGGGAGTGGTAACAAACGAAACATAGAGCTCTGCGAATTGTTATTTTAACATCTTCCGTAAATCGATCATCTACCTTGGGGATTTCATCGAATCTCCATTTTTATCATCTCTCTGCGACGTGTACGCACAGGTGAATCCTGGGTAAGAGGCTCCAGTTCAGATTCTGGCCAGGCCTTAAATTTACAAGATAACGTTCCTACGTTAACGTCGTCGAGCATCAAAAATGTTGATATAAAATAATCAATAATAACTCTTTAGTTTTACCATCAACGGACCCCTGAAGAGAGTTGCGAGAGTCGACGGGACGAATTAACTCCGCGATTAGCTACCCTGTGTTTCACTTTCTCTCTAATTGATGAAATAAAAAGCTAGAAATTAGACGTAAGTATATGAGCCCAGGGGGCAGTGACAGGCTGTTGTTTCGCTGTTGCAGGTTACTCTCGGACGAGTACTCGGTTCGATCACGCATTTAGTAAGCTCTAGTAGAGAACAATGTGCTGTGCATATATCTATATACATATCTAAATCTATACGAATTATATAGACAACTAATATGGATAGACGTGCATCCGTGTGTGCATATATATGTATATACATGCATACGTCACGCGCATATGTATGTGTCTGTCTCTCTGTTTGTTCTTGATCATGGTACGAGTGTACAAATGTATTTTATAGTGTGTACAAACATAGAGCATGCCACCACGTCCAGAGGTGAATAAAATACTATTTCGAATGTCGGGGATGTTTCTTTTTTTCTTCTTCTTTTTTTTTTTTTTTTTTACTGACAACGTTGAGGAGAAGCTTCGAGACGCTCTAATTGGCAAACGGGACGAGAATTTTTGTTTGTTTTTTAGTTTCTAAGCCTCAAAGCAGCGTACACGTATTTCGAAACTGTATTTTAACCGTCTCTGAATTTGACCTGTCGTGTACCGCCGTTTCGTGCGCAGTAATTCCTCGTTTAAAGATCGAAAATCGAAGCTGACGATTTTCGTTGAACAACGGTCGTTAGATAATTCTTCCTCGCAACTGGTTCACATTAAAAGGGATCGTTTGAAGTGGAATAAAACAGGAGATATAAGAAATTACAATATATTGACTTCTTTTTAGCATGAAATTTCATATAAATAGAAACTATCACATTGCAGATTATAAAGTAATGTTCTGTTTAAACAGTAAATATAAATTGTTACATACAGTATTACGTGTTTCGTAACAAAAATATTCCTTTTAGCTGCGATATCTTTTTGATGATTTACTGTGTTATTATCGAGCTATTTTTGTTATTGCTATTATTAAAGGTCTTTTCACATATGAGCCTATAATTATGAAAGTGGTCTAAGTCGAAATTAAAAAAATAAATGAGTTTATCAGTTATTTCACACCACATTATTTTAAACTAAATTAATTCAATGTAACTTTTTTTACAAGAAATATATGACAGTATATTATATACGGGAAGAAGTAACCTGTATGAAGTCAAGGTACAACCAGAAGCTATTATTAAACATAGTCTTTATTAGAACCTTATTAATTTCGACGAGAAACGCTAAAACGGAAATCAGTTGTGGGTGTGCAGCATTGATATTTTGGAGAATTAATTGTTGATAGTAATTATTATCCTGTGTTAAAATTCGGTCTTTCAGCGAGGAATTAATGTGCTCGTGTTATATAACCTGACGTTGCGGTTTCCGCTGTTTCTCGCGATTGTGTGCACGGCGTGTCCCGTTTCAATCGATCCACGCTAATATCGTCGAAAACTATTAATGACGCTTGAAAAGATTTCGGGTAAAAGTTGGAGGATTTGCGGGGAGTGCTGTCCAGAAGGAATGTCTTTTTTTATAATATGAAACAATTGTCGAGACTTGACTAAGATCGCCGCCATTTTTTTAAACATGTCTACTATACTAGTCACATATACTATTTTGACAAATATGTCACTTGTGACCGAGTCATATTCTTTTTTCCAAGTTTTTATAATACGAAATGGAAATTTACACGGCGGATAATAAAAAAAACACAACTGTTTGTTCGAATTAACTATTAGTTTTTGAAAGTCGATATATTTGGCCAGGAATTATTTTTATTTATGTTTTCAATAGTATAACTGATCCATCAGAGTAGTTGTCGCTTGTCTAGGTGATTGCAAATACATCTTATGTTTCAGCTTATTTATAGCAATTTCTCTTATCTCTCCCTTCGATTAAGTATAGAGTGACTTGAAACGCATACTTAAGAGTAAAAGTGACGAATATTGATTTTATGCATGCATGTGCAACGATAACGCGAGACATGTCATAGTGACAAGAACCTACCACTCCTGATAACGATCGCCGAACAGTGAAGAATACTTATATTCAGCTTGAATAGCGAATGAATAATACATCATTATGTCCCGATCGTGTGCATATGATATCGACTTTCTGTTCGCTCGTCAGATTTTGCATATTACATACACAATTACAATAATGTCAATTTTGAATTTCGTTAGGAGCCTGGACTAAAAATTGATTACTTATCGATTTACAAACGATTTAGAAGTGTATGGACTTTGAATTATTTTTTCGTAAGCTTTTGATATCAAGTATAAATATTACAAACTTCCTTCAAATAGAAAAATACATTTTAATGTTTTCAAGAATACATTCGATGGATTCTGTGTAAAAGCTTCGAGTGAAAATGTATCGTAGATGCGAAGCTACCGAGTAATACAATGTTCGAGTACTCTTAAGCATTTGATTCCGAACAGAATGAAAATTAATTTCTTCAGGGGCGAATTCTAAATGGATTTTTTGTTGCTTTAATTGAATTGCCGTTTCATTTTAATATTACATATTTTCCAATTCTAAAGGGTAATTTTTATATAAAAATAAACATCTCTCAAGAGTTAAATAAGGCAGTTGTCGATAGAATATTTTTCAAAATTCATTTTGTCCACCCCTGGTTGAAGTCACCAATGGTCACCACTGATGTGTGGGCTACTGCTCGTCAAATATCTGAATTTGATTGTTATTAATCGACGAAGTGACTCATTAGATGTCAGATGTTTCGTAGCTCTCGAATATTTAATTTGGAACTCTCATGTGTGTATTGTAGCGCCAGGGGAGGCAGAAGCAGCTTAATCATCAAGGTCTTTTTACCAATTAAAGCAAATTCACCAAACAAGGTTGTCCTTACGCTCGATGCTCGAAAGCGTCACCTTTACCCCGAATACAAAGATACACTCGATCCCTAAATGTCCTGTCAGCCATATCGAGACCTTCGTTAGAAATATTTTAGCATCCCTTGAGTGTCCTCCTCTTGAAGTTGTTGGGAGTGGTCCTTTACTATACGCTTTGATTTTTAGGTGTGTTTTTGCTAAGAGTGTCAGGTCATCTAAGCACAAACTCGTTGAAAATAAACACTTCGATTTTCATTCAAACAAACTCTATGATAATAATGAATGATGCATTGGAATCATATTTGTAGATTGTATAATCATTTGTCGTAATTCCTAAGCGAACTATATTTTCCAAGGTCTACAAGGATTTAGAAAACCATTTATTTGAATGATTATACACTGTGTTTGTGTCTAGGTTGTGTCCAGACTATGGGATTTTTAATTTATTTGAAATTTGGAAATTTTATGGAAAAACATATTTTTCACATAGAAAATTAGAAAATTTCCTGTTCTTACTTTTGCATGCACACAAATGTATAATGCTCTCAATCGAATTCAACATGTCTACATTGTAGAAAATCTCTAACTAGATTTTAGTTAGGGGAGTCTAACTCGGTTATTCGTGAACAATCAATCGCACATATTCAACAAGTGCACATGACAGAGATTATTGCGGAACACAGATTACACGATTAATCCGGTTCAGACACTCGCTCGATCAATTGCAATTAATTGGTAAAGTTGCTCGTGTACTGTTAATTTCACTGCTGGATCGTGTCAATTGTTTATCAAAAATTACACATCTTAGGTACACGTAGGGATAAGAAGAAATAAATACAGTCAGTGTAACAAGTATTCGTTCAGGAACCAATTCGAAATAAAACTTCATATATTTATATTATTAATCAATTTTAGGGGATGAAATAATTAACCAACATTTCTACATATTTTTAGAGTAGATTCTGCGTAAATTAAAGTTTATTACTTTGAATGTTAACCTCTTATTTCTTTTCTTATCGATTTCATTTTAAATTAGTTGCTGTACGAATACTTATTGCATTGACCGTATATATTGTATTTAAGAAGAAAGAAATACATATAGCATAAAGTGCATATTCTGTGATTAACTAATACTTGCTAAAATATACGTAAAGACAATTAAAAAAATGGAGGCCAGTGTATCCTCACGAAGAACCACGTAACGTGCTTCAACTCTTAGCCCTAAAAATTTCCAGTATCATTGATAATTCCAACGAAATTCGCGTGGATCGATTAAAATTGGTCTCCCCGTGTATGTATTATGGTTTACAACGTACGATAGGAATGCGAATAATATACGAAATTTTACTGAAAATTCTATGTGTGTACTTCGCACGGTGTCGAGCTCGAATATCTATTCACGTCTCTCAGCGGCATTTCAATTCTCTTCGCATCCTCTCGATGCACGAATCGATGTTTTCTATTCTCTTCGTCTTGGTATCATGTTAATCTCTTCACGTTACGCGTCTCGACTTCTTCTTGCCTCTCTCATTCTCATTCTCTCTCTCTCTCTCTCATTCTCTCTCTCTCTCTTGGTCTAGCTATTTACCCATTCGTCTCTCTTCGTTTCTGTTACCACTTCTTCGCCTTTAATCAACGCATCCTACGAATCTCTACAGGCTGCTGAGAATCTGAGTATCGTTGATTTGGGCGTTGAAGGAGGGACGCAAGTATTTTAAGTACAGAAACCATGGATACGACCTGACGAGCGTTTAAATGTATCCCAACGCTTGAGGTACAAGCAACTCGGCCCATTCGTTTGGTTATTACACATTTCAAGGTTCTTCGGTTTCTAAAGTGGCTGTCGAGTGGTGCAATCGCGAGAGATATAATTAAAAACATATGGTAACGATAGCAATGATTTATTTCTGATGCGGGATGGACCTGTGGCATGGTTTACAGGGTCGCTGGATTTCATGTCTTCGGAGTTTCTCTGGGGTGCAAGGGAAAATCTGGTTTATTCTGATCGAGACGAATCTCGAGCAACCTGGCCATTCTCACTTTTGAACCATCGAAAATCGTTCGTTGTATGTTTGGTAAAAAATGAAACAATTGGTCCATCAGTGCGACTTTTGTCGGAGCATTGGAGATAACGATAATTACAATGGCGCATAACAATATGTATTTATGCACATAACGATGTGTATTTATTTTTAATACATGTAGATAATAATATACAGTTCCTGTTCTATTAAAGAGATACTCATGGTTTTTAAATCAGACGTAGAAGTAGGGGAAATTGAGACCAACTCCATACCATGTTTCGATTTGTTCTGCTCCAGTTCCCTTACGGTTTCTTGTCGTATTTTAAGAATCTTCCTCTACATGAACTTTGAGAAGGGTTTTGTCTTTTGAAAATAACAATTGGGGTCGCAATTAAATGGCGACAGCATATTAGAGATCCACCATGTCCACCCTTACCATCGTATGCATTTGGGTCCTGACAGATTTTAGTCTTCTCATTAATCTATGGCTTCTTTCGATACCCCAGAAGTCTAAAACAAATGGAGGACCTGGACGATCCTTTCTATCTCTTTCCAATTAAATTTTAAGACTTTGTATTTGGGCTTTACACCATAAATTGCTTCCAACTGACCGAAATCCCTAGCAATGGACTTTGGACTAGTCCCCTTTACCTTTGGTGATCAATAATTAATTAATTAACCTTCCGCTTCGCAGATGACTATCGCGACTAGTAAGAATCCACCTAACATCGTCAACTCATACCTTCAGCTAGAATGCTCGCCTCCAGTCCTCTTTTCAGTGTCCAAATTTATGAGAGGAAGTTATGTTTCCATCGGTAGAAACGTCGGTCGAATGATCGATGTATTCGACACTTTTCCGGCGGCTTCGCGAGGTGTCATACTGGGTTGTCTTTTGTTTCGATACAAGCGGGCGTTCCAGTCTTTTTATCTTCCTGTACCGGTCGTAGCGTATAGATCTACTCCATCGATCTTTTCATACATTTCAATTTTATTATTCAAATGTACCCTGTCTAACATTTCCCGCGCGTTTTAACACATTAAGGACCGCACACCTAGAGACTGCGTGTAGAAAACACGAGAAAACTCGTGAGCGGTCCTTAATGTGTTAATTGTTCGCCAGCCTCGATCAATCCCGAATCCTACATTTACGACACTCAAGTTTCTCAGCACCCTGTATACGTATCGTTATTAGTCGTTCGATGGAACCAACGGCAAGGACGCTCGGTCACATTTTCTAACTTGTTATTCACTTCGCAACGTCGGCCAGTCGCTCTGAACGTATTCCAAATCCCATTTATTTTCCCAGCGCTTTGTTCTCATCGTCCTCTATTCGCACTGGTCATTCAACCACCGAACAATAGCAAACGGCAACGCGAGTGGGATGAAGTTTATTTGAAAAGGTCCAGTTCTACTCCCGACTTCCGCGCCGTAAACGTGTGTCGCGACGATTCGATTAACCCTTTGCGCTCGACGGGCGACTCTCGCTCGCCACTGGGTTTTACGTGGCAACTCCGATGGCGATCAGATGGCGACGACTCGTGCGTTCTTTTAGGAAGTGTAAAATGTACATATCGAAATAGAAGTAGGAATTGACGTGGAAAGATATTTTCATTTTTAAAGTCTTTATTTTTTTTTCTTTTTTTCTTTGTAATTTTACACCGTTGCAAGATGAAGTTACTTGTTAAAAAAGGTACAGAATTTAATACTAAATTCTTCAGGGACGCTGGAATATATGTGCAAGTTTAGATTTATTTTAATTTAAGATTATTTCGACTGAACTCAAAATCCGTTAGAGAATTTGTCAAATACCAACAAAATCCTACTTCTAATTATCGTAATGTTGCCTTTGATGTGTAAAGCTTCTGTGATTATTTAAAGAATATCGTTGACACTTGACAAAAAATATATCGGGTGTGTTAAGTATAGTTACTCTCAATTATTGTACAAATTTAGAAACTGAATTTGTATTATTACTTTTATTTTATACACATATCGTTTCCGGTGATACTGTTCTCATAATCATGTATTACGATGAAAATAGAAAAAAAAAACTGGTACGCTCCGAATACATGATACCTTTTCATTCGTAATTTTTTAGGCTTTGAGCTCCCAATAGCTTTCAACTTTGAGCTCCCAATAGCTCAAAGACTGTTGCCTTCCAAGAAGTAGGTACAGATACACAAAATCTTAAAATGTAATAAAATGTAATAAAATGTAATAAACTCCCCAATTACATATTAATCCGCGCGTAAAACCATTTCGCGTTAGCCTCCGTCAGTAAAACCGTGAAATATTCGCAAAGTCGCGTCTGGATTCGCTGGTTCGCCTTACGGAGAAGGTCGTCGAGCGCAAAGGGTTAATTTTGGGGCTAAATAGCCGCGACACACCCCAGGGGCGCCGATACGGTCTTTCTTCTCGATAGGATCGGTCAGCTAAGACAGGAGATTCCATAGAGCCAAACCAATCCCAGAGCTAATTAAACACGCTGTGTTCGCGCCGTCTATTCCGGTTTACGTGGCGGCTATTTTCGACCGTTTATCGACTTCTGCACCGGCGTCACGGTCTTTCAGCTTAGCAAGCGTCGATCCGACGCTGGAACTTTGCGAAGTTTACTCGACGAGTAACGGGCGCACGTACAACGTGTTCCGTATGTGCAGCATATTTCTTCGGGCTACGGGTCGATTTCATACTCGCATGTAGAATTAAGGGGTTACACCATCTTGACCGACCCGAAACGACTGACGTCCTCGCGAATTTCTTATGAAGATGTATTTTTTTTCTTTCGAAAACAATTAACTCAATAGAAAATCTCTTTATGTAATACAAAAATCATATTTATCTAGAATTTTTAAGTACAATATCGATGCTGAAGCCATTTCGTCACAAAGATAGCCTTTTATTCGGCATACCGTGGTTCTCAGGTATGGCCTGGAATAAAAAACCAGGTGTTTTTATTTTTTACATGACATGTACTGTAGAAATAAGTACTATATATATATTACAGACATATTATTTATATAAAGCATAATATTGTATATCAAAATTTGTTTAGCATTTGGAATCTTTAAAGGCATTTTAATAATGGGCCCAATAAAAGATTCGTTGTAATAGTGCACTTTTCTTTAGACCTGGTGTTACCTGGTATCTCCTGTAGTTTTTTAGATTTTTCTAGATACAATATTATTAATATTGTATGTATGTATATACATTTTACATAAACAATATGTCTGTAATATATATATAGTACTTATTTCTACAGTACATGTCATGTACAAAATAATAATAATGTATATATTGTATATACATATATACAATATTACTAATATTATATCTAGAAAGATTTAAAAAACTACAAGAGATAACAGGTCACACCAGGTTCAAAGAAAAATCACTATTGCAACGAATCTTTTATTGTGGCCATTATTAAATTTCGTTTAAAGATTACAAATGATAAACAAATCTTGATTTTTTTTTTTTAATTTGTCAAGGCGGTGTAACTCTCGAAAACGAAACGTGCGGTGCATGTCGGATCGGTTAGAATACGTAGAAATACGTATCAATAGCAACGTCACGAAAGTCGACAAACGAATGGAATTTAATTTCTTTTAAAGGAACAAGTGTACAATCAGCGGAACTTCGTTTTGTTTCTTCCTAATCCTCTTAAAAGAGATATATACATATATACGCGATCGCCAAAATTTGTAAGCCTCTGTCATGGGAATAACAAGGTCTTTCTAGCGGGTCAATCAATAACTTTCATATCTTTTTCAACTCTTCTATTCAAATAAAAACAATTTAAAGAAAAATGATACTTTGTCTACATGATATTCGAAGCATGTCACAATGAAACTCATTATCTGCAACAATTTTAAATCTTGAAGAGGTTGTTACTTCATCACCCTGTAAATAGTAGCATTTAACATGTTTGAAGGTAAAACACCTTGTTAACGAAATGGGTTACAATTAATGTTTAAAGGGCAATGTTGGGTTGTGCGGCATTGTAGACCAGAGTATACGACGATTGCCATAAATTTCTGAAAAGTTCACGTCGAAAGAGACATTATTAAATTGTACACAGGGCTCCATTAATTCAGCTCGCGAGAGTTGCAAGTATAAAGTGTTATTGTTCAATTATAACGAGCACCATCGCACGACTACGCAAGATTCAGCACACGCACTAGAACGCATTCGATGCAACGACAGTCGTATTAGAGGTTCGATTAGCTGTTTTTTAAACAAGAAGCACAATCAGCACACAAGCAAGAGCACACGACGAGCACACGCAGTCGCTAACACTGAACTTCGTCCAGCCGTCACGGATCAACATAAAGTACATAAAAATATAGCATTTTTACCCTTCCACAAAGTACGAAAATTTGAGAATTAATAATAAAAGTGCAGCATCTTTAAATGAATTGAACATGAAATTAACGTCACTGTGAAAACTGTTCATCCATTATTAACAAGCTAAAAATTTCCTCAAGGAAACAATTTTTTTTTTATCTCCAGTTTATAAAAGGACAATGCACATTTTTCTCTAGTGATATTTTCGTAACATTAAATGAAACAAAGGTTACCAAATAGAATAGAAAAATCAGACAAAAGTCGAGAAGATACTCACGCAGGACTCCAAAAGCTCCTTGTACATTTATTTTTGATGTAACTACTATTTAGAAGCATGGAAAGAAAATTGTGTTGTCATTAAAAAATAATTCATGTAAATATCTTTCTTAAAAAAATGATTCGAATAAATATCTCCTTAACAGTTCTTTGATTTTATAATAAAATCGTCGATTATGAGTTCGAGTGGACAATACCACGTATAAAAATGGTGGTTAAAGATAGAGATAGAGAAAGGCAAAGATGCTGGACGATCTTGAGTGCGAGCTACTGCAGTTGCACAGCTATTCTGTATTATAGGGGCGGGCACGTGCATTAGGGGGTAGCCTGATGGGTGCACGTGCGCCACTGCTGATGCGAAATAATTCAGCGCGTTAGTTTATTAGACAAAGATCGAGGCTTAAAGTGTTTTAGATATTAGACTCCGGACGCCAAGCTGTGGCACTGGTTTTGCATGGTTCTACTTGGAATATATAATTAAGCTTCAACTATTTATGTTAATACGAAATAAAAGTATGGTAAATCTTTTAAAAATTTGTATTTAAAATGAATTTTGTGAGGATAAAAATATAAAAACAAATTAGACTTATGGTGATTTATTCACATATAAATAATTTATTTATTGATACATGATTAAATTAATAAGTACGTAAATGTGCTAATGTAATATGTAATATAATATATAGTATATACATATATATAATATACAATACATAGTATACAATAAATTGAGATTAATATGTTTTTGTATAATATACAAGTATTTATGGTTTAAAAAATAAATGAATAATTATTGTTACGTACACAAACGCGATTCGCAAAGTTTCGTACGACGCACGATCGGAACGCCGTTGAGTAATTAATTAATTAAATTAAACATGTATCAAATAAATAGAGACTTTCGGTTCGTTACGTTGCACCGGCTGTTTTTTGAGACTCGTGTCAACACGAATTCTGTATTGATTTAACTCGCGTGTACCAGGTGCACTGAAAATACAGTGTCTCCGTCTCGCGTTGACATTGCTGTAAAATCATTGCTTTTAGCATTACTGTACACTTCGTACAAGGACCGACATTAATTGCGACAGGAACGAATACGTTGATGCAATGCATCGAAAACGTTTCAATTATTTGCTGACGGGTTCGACATTCGTAACGATTAATATCCTGTTAACACATTCGCGCGACTGGCAGATATTTTACGTCTCTAATCCGAGTACTGACGATAATAATCAAATTCCGAAGCCGGTCATCGCAAATTTCTATAATTAGAACGAAGATAAAATTTCCAAGATATATTTTGAAATATCTACGTTGTAAATATGTAGCGTATAAAACAAAAAGATTTTCGTAAGTTCTTCATAACCAGGAATAGAATTTTACGTGAATTCGCGTCAGCGATCATGTGTCAATTATTCTATCGTGAATGTAATAAAAATTCTTTAATAAAATTGCGTGATCGGTACCGCAAAAATTGAGTCCTAAAGTAAATTCTCGAAATTATTAAAAAGAGCTCAGAAAGATATACAATGCTCGTTGTCGATGCGAGTGCGAAACAAAATAATTTCTTTTTCGGGAAATGCGTCGATGAAAGTGCAGAAAATATCGATAATGTTCAACGTACCGTGAGCATCGCAGGTAACGAGTTAGCGTCACGAGCATTATCGTTTATCAGGGGAAGAAAAAAAGCATAAAATTCAGCTGTGGAGAAAGGTGTCGCAACGATACGATAATTATGACACGATAGTTCACGGTTGGCTTGCGGTAACAAGCTGTGTACAAATACGTGGGCGTATCGGGCGCATCTCTCTATTAAGTGTTTTTTGTCGAGATAACCGACATTGTTTAGCGGTCGCGCTACATCACACGATGAGAATGAATAGCGCGCCGATAAGAGCAACCCTCGAGGCCAAAGAAGGGCATTCTTAAAGGGGCGTTAGCAGTTTCCTTCTTTAGCGGTTTTTTTTCTACGTTTTTTCTTTTTTTCTTTTTTTTTTTAATGTAACGCCAAATGCGTGCACGCAAACTCAATATTTACATCTGTCCTTTTTTTTTTTTTATTCTTATCGCCGATTGCTGCATACGTACATACATATCGATATTGATACATGGGCATATATGTACATACGTTGTGTATGTATTTGCATATATGTATTATACGTACAGTGAGTCGCAAATGTATTCGTACCACGTGATCGTTTCATTTCTAATGATTACAGTGGATAAGAAAATGTGAGAATAATTTTAAGGTGAGAGAAGGGCATTGTATTATTTGATAAACGATGTCTAGTTTATTATGGCGAATTAAGGTGACGCATCATGACTGGAATAACGAAAACTTGAGTATATGTAAGCATTTGAATAGTGAATATTTAATATGACATAGGATCAATGGTAAAATAATTAGGAATTTTTCAATTTCACAATTGGGTTGCAACAATGAAAATTTAAATGTTTTGTATTTTGTTCTAGAAACATATTACTTCGGTAGCGTTTTTCTTTATCAGATCTTGAATAAAATTACATTATGTTATCTCTCTTTATTCTTGTGGTTTCGCCACTAGACGGCTGCTTGCCATTAATAAGTTCTTTTTATGAACGCCAAGTTTGGTCTGAGTTTCCTATATCTTGAATTATTCGAGCGATTAATCGCGTTTAAGACAAATGCATTACATAAGCTTGCCAAAGAGAGACCATGCTGCAAGGCACATTGATATTGCTTTTTGTACGAATGAATTATTTGAGAGACCCCTGACAAGGCAGGGGCAGAGGGTCCGCCATCTTACAAGGCTTCTTATAAAAATGAGTAAATTAAACGAACTACAGCAATACTTTCCATATTACTTATTAAATAATATTTCATATACAACTATTTGTTTAACATTTTTACCTGAATAATTAATATTAAAAAATTAACTCGTCTCTTATTATATAAGTCTTAAATTTGAAGTTTCATAATTTTCTGATATATCATTTTTTGAATTATTGTATTTACGCTAACAAATTCAATTCTTCTGTTCCTATTCAATCAAAAATGTTAATTTAAGTTACGTCTAGTTAACAAGTACAGATTGCACAGATTCTTCATTTTTTGATCAAATTAGTTATTCGTGAAAAGATCAAATAGCAACCAACATATACCTCACTTTAACAATTCCTCTCGCATTTTTTATAATACAACTATACTAATCATTCGGAGTAGACAATTGACAGGCTGCGAATACTTTCGTAGCTCAGTTTGTGTTGTACATTTTACATGACAGGTATGTCACATGTACTGTGAACAGTATGTGTGATACGCCTGTATACCTTATATAGCCTATAGATATAATATATCGTCACGCTGCATATACACGGTGTACGCATAAATGAAGCATGTGACGGGTGCATCCGTGCATAAAGCATACATACGCAACCTCCTAATTGTAAGGAACGATTCGAGCGAGATAGAGAGGTGTGTATGGTCACACCTGAATCGATCTTAATCGCGGCCCATTGATTTTCCAGCGATCTCGAGAAGTACTTCGAATATCAAGGTCAGGACTACATTTGCTCGCGTCCCGATGACAACGGAATGCACTCTTGCAGTAACTTGCCGCCGCTCAAGTTTGGTGAGTACAAAATCGATATCCCTAACGATAGAATCTTTTACACGTTTTTGGCTGGCGTGTCTTCAATGTCGTCGAAATGTTTTACTGCCTGCGAAATCTCGAGGAAATCTCGAGGAAATCTCGCTATGTAACGAGTACGCTTAGTTGAGCTCGTCAAAATTAACGGTAGTCGAGTGTCGGGAGTTGTAGCCTTCAATATTTTGCTAAAACAAAATTTGTTTACTGGAATATCGAGGACATCTTTAACATTTTTAATGGAATGCTGAATTTATGGTTGCCATTCGAAAGGGTATCGAATTCTGAGCGGAAAAGTGTTAGGGTACATGTAGTCTATAACTAGTATTCATCGAGATAGAGGGAATCGTCGTTAAGTGTCGCTAAAAGGTGTTCTATAAGTGATGCGCTCATTTTCTTAAAATTATGAATGAATTGAATGCATTAGATGTAGTATTGTTTTTAAGAAATGCTGGAACTCTTGACTATTTGCAGCAATAAAATGTACGTGACACCTATCGAACAACCTTTCGCGACCCTTAACGACGATTCTTCGTATCTTAGTAAATAGCAGGTGAATTCGCTTCTCTTTCGAATGGTAAAATAGAAAGTTTGACATTCTATTTGAAAAAATCAAAATGTATAGTAATAAATTCAAATAGTATGCAGTAGTTGATTACATAGCTGTTTATATATGGAATAAATAGGAGAATTGAGTTCTCTTCAACTTCTACGATTTTAAAAATAGATCACAAGGACTTACCTTGCCTTTTTTGATGATGAGCTTCTTCTACAATTAATATGTTTTGTTAAACGACATTTCTATAGTCGATTTTCTAATGCACTTCCTTCTAAAATGACAACATCGAGCTATTCAGGTGTTCTCGCTTTCAGGAAACGTGATTTGCAACAACACTGCGTTGCCGAACAATAATTCAACGTTTATCACCAACGAGACCTGCGTTAATTGGAATTACTATTACACGGAGTGCAAGGGTCAGGGTAACAATCCTTTCCAGGGAACGATATCGTTCGATAATATCGGTCTTGCTTGGGTCGCAATATTTCTTGTGAGTGTCCTACTTTTGTCGCATTCAGAAATTGAAACTTCACGCTAGCTGAATTTCCAGATGTATATCTAACTTTTAAAAGATTTATCAGATACTATTGCCGGTATGCAAAAAGGAACTTCCTTTTATTGAATTATAGACACGTTATTCAACTTATCACAGAATTTTTTGTCTCAAAGATAAATTCATATTAAAATTTAGTATATACGAGGTGTTCGTAAAATCTGATTAATCTATTAACAAAATTAATAATTGTTAACATAGGTAATCAGTCTCGAAGGATGGACAGACATAATGTATTACGTGCAGGATGCTCATTCCTTTTGGGATTGGATATACTTCGTCCTATTAATTGTGGTACGTTTACAATTACTACAACTACTTGAAACGCGACTTCTTTCAAATTTAATTACTATTAATTATTGAATACGAAATTAGTAAATAATTAAACAGCGTAAAATATGAGGAGACAAAATAAGATTCACGCGGTACAGTCTAATTTAAATGAAAGGTTTTAAAAGATTATTTAAAGGTTTTAAAGGTTTCAAAGGGTTTAAAGATAAATTCCCCGACGAGATTATAAATTACGAAGTTTGCAAAGAGAAAAAATATTTATGTAGGTTGGTAGGAGCTATTAAAATGTAAACAAATTTTATTTGCAGATCGGCTCTTTCTTCATGATCAATCTGTGCTTAGTTGTCATAGCAACTCAATTCTCAGAAACGAAAAAACGAGAGATGGAGCGAATGCGATTGGAGCGGGCTAGATTTCACTCGACATCGACTCTTGCATCATCGACGAATACATCGGAACCAACCACGTGCTACGCAGAAATTGTCAAGTGAGTAGAAATTAGTCTCATTCTTAACGTACAATGAATCCTGTCTAAGAGACGTCGGCTCAGGTTCTGTAATCCTTAAACGTCGTTGGGTCAGATCGATATCTCCTCCAAGATAAAAACTCTCATGATTTTTATACAGGATTCATTATATATCTATATTTGATATTTTTATACATTTTATCTGATTTATTCTTTAATTTTAAACATTTAATAGAACTAGAATCAAGAATTTATTAGATCGATATAAAGAAATCTACACAAATGTGCACAATATACAAAAATATGTACACAGACATAACGAATTTTTACATTGAGAAATTTAAAGACAATTATCTAAAAAATAAGGTAAAATTAATTATAATTTAATTTTTATTGAAGTAAACTTATGAAATGTATTGTATGTATACCACTAAGTATTGAGTTTTATTTGTTTGCGATCGTGTTTATTTGAATAACGCTGTTTAGAATATTCTTATGGTAGTCCAACAAGAGTACTTTAAATTTAAAATTATTTAATTCAATTAAATGTGACTTATTTATTTTAATTTGTATTAATAATAGCCACTTTGGTACTGCTGGATAGAAAATAATAGTTTTCATGGGAATAAGCAAATATGCATTTGATTTAAAAAAAAAAAATGATTTTATGTTCGTTTTACTTTTGTAAAGTATAGTTGCGCGCCTATTTTAAATAATATAATGATACTAGGTACTGAATTGGAAAGGTGAACCATATGTCACAATCACACAGATCACAAAATGCAATGTTAAATGTAAATTTTCATCTAGAAATCCACTGGGCGTTCGAAATCGCGATCCTTGCGTATACATTTGGTTAAATTGGTCGAAATGAAGGGATTGGGTTAAAAGTATAAATTATGACAAAAAGCTGGAACGGTGCCCGAGGAAAGTTCCGTGAAATCGACTTGGCAGTCAACATATTAAAAAGTTTAAACGGATAGAAGAGAATCTCATAACTTCGCTTCATTTTTCATTTAAAAATACCGACATTCTCGCCAATGAAAGCCTCTTATTGTTTCTGTTATCCTTAATATTTTCCCTATAACTTTTTAACAAACCATTTTCCGACAGTACAGTTCTCTCTTTTTTCTACTTTACTTGCGCAATACGTAATACCTCATTTCCGCATTATGTAAGATACTGACACAGATTGATGATATAAATTGGGAATAACGAGGGGAAGAAGTATAATGCTCGTATCAAAATGAATCGATGCTGTTGCGAATAGTAAAGCTCATTAATAAAAGAAGGAGATATTCAAATCAGCAGATAATTATATTTCACAAATCAATTTACTTGATTTACATTATTTATGTGACAATAAAAAAGATTTCAGTGAATACAGTGCACTAGAATGTTTATAGATTGTTTTTAGACGAGATTGTTTATATTAATTTCAATATAAACGAGCGTTTTGTAGGTATTCTATTGTTCCTTGTTAATGTCGAAGTGTGCACACGTAGAAAACACTTGATTAATTGTACTTATCACTGTTATTGAATTTACTGAATTTAATTATCTACGAACACGTTTCATTCGAAACGTAATTTCCGTTTTATTTAAACTTATTTCATTTGTTTCCCTTCTGAGTAATGTAGTACCTATACGAACTCTTGATTCATTGTGCTAATCACTGTCATTGAATCTACCGAATTTAATTTATCTACGAACTCGTTGTAATTCGAGACGTAATTTCCGTTTTATTTAAACTTATTTCATTCGTTTCCTTTCCGTTTCCTTACATTTGATTAATGTAGCACATCTATTAACTATATGTATAGACAATAAATAGATACTATATAGAAACTATAAATTTACTATATTTACTCAACAGAAACAAATATATATTTCAAATGAAAATAGCTGACTTTTCTTTTAATTACAGAAATTAAATGGAAAATGAATTAGAATTCGAATAAAGACATTGTTTCAATATTTGTGAAAAGTTAGCGTGGGTTTATTTTGTGTGAAAGATCGAAGACTACCACCTTTGATAGAAAATTCCACCGCATGTTAAAGGCTTTATCGATATGATCGTTGCTAAACATAGCAGACAAAAGTGAAAAGATAAAAGGGAAGATATCTAAAATTGTACAATTCCCCGTCAATGGGACGACATAATTTTAGTAAGATATTGATTTTCTTCGGCTTATTTTTGCCCTCTCCTGGCAACCTCGTACCGCCGGATACATATACTTTCATTTTTGGCTCTCGTTGACCCTCCAGTCCCGATTTCGCGAATATAAATTTGCTAATTGCATCGTTTGCCACCGTTGGTAGACATACTTTTAGAAATCTTAAGGATATGAGATTCTCTTAATATGGTTTTCTGATTAATTTTATTAAGAAATTTATATAAGATTAATTCAAGGCATTTTGCAAGAAAAGATTCGGAATTTTATTTGTTTCAATAAAACGCAAATGATTTTTATATTTCAAATGGAAATTAAGTAATGTCGTGAAAAAATATGTGCAATGAAATTTCGCAGTGAGATAGCAAGCAACATTATCGCACCAATTTGAATTTTATTTAAATTAAAATACTAAACATCTTTCGGAGACGTCTATATATTACAAATTACCGTGTTCATAAACTCTTTTTTTAACATACAAAAGTTCGCATATATCGCGTCGTGTGACAAATTCAAATTAATTCAGAAAAATAATTAAACTTCTACTCGTTTTATTTCGCTTAGATTTTCGTAAATATTCTCATTTGACTTATAACGAGACGATCCCCTCGGACGAACTTGTTATACTCCTACGTGACCTAATGAAATTCAATGTTAAACTCCAAAACGAGGAGGCTTTTGTTTAGCGTCCACTTTATAAGTGAGGACTAACGCTTGAAATTGTCTTTCACCGCTTCATTTCCATATACCCGGTGCCGCGTGTTTTCAGATACATCGCACACCTGTGGCGGAGAGGAAAGAGGAGGCTAATAAAGAGATACCGTGTGTATTTATACAAAAAGCAGCAGAAACGTGAGCAGAATTTACTCAGGGAACAGCAACAGCACGGTCAACCGTTCCGCGGAAGCACAGCCGTCTCTGGTCCAAATAGATTACCTGGAGGTAAGTGTTTCATACTCTCTAAATAGGAATAGCCTCTGGTACAGTATTTTCGTTACAATACTGGTTATCCTAAAATAAGTACCAACTGAAATTGCTAGTCTAAACTACTGGTCTTGCACAATAATTGCAGAGTCAACGTGATCTCGTACTATTTTCTATAGTTCGCTGACAGTGGCATACCTCGTTGAATTACTTTACTAGAATCTTAATAAAGGACACAGGATTCCATTTAGACAGATCAAGGTGACTTTGGTTGAATTACTTGCGCAAAGAGGAAATAAAAGTATTACCTCTACTCCATTGATTTCTATGATAAAATCAGAAAATTTAACGCAGGTACTACTTTACCTAATTTACTGATAATAAAATACCTTATTGATATAGTGTAATAGAATATTAATAAAGGATATAGCATTTTATTTAAAAAAGAGTAAGCTCACTTTGCAATGACTTGCAAACAAACATAATAGAAATATTAATTTTAGTTTATCGAATAGCGTGTTAAAAACTAACAATTTGTTATCTCCATTTATACTAATTCACATAATTCATATAATTCACGAGCAATAGAATACCTTATTGAATTAATGTAACAAAATATTAACAAGAGATACAGAATTTTATACGGAATGATTAATTTGCCTTTGGAATTACTGCCAAAGAAACGAAATAGAAATATTATTTTTACTGTGTCAAATTCCATGTTTAAAGCTGAAAATTTGTTCCCTCGTACTATTGTTATCCAGAATCCATAGTTTAGGTACTGTCTCAGCCGGTATTTATCTTGGAATAACTGTGATAAAGGGTGCTCCAGAACTATTTGACCAAACTTTACCAAGGTATTTTACTAATTGTGCGGATGGAACATGTTACACCTAACCCACACAACCCACTGAATATCAATAGTATTTTCTATTGTATTGTGGTGGCACATCCTGTCCTCACCACTAGATGGACACCATATTTCTCATAAGTGTTTTGTCCGCCTAATATTAGTATATAAGCCATTCCTGATCGACCTCCAAACATACCTGCGCACACTGTGATATTTCAGCGATCTAGCGGGACAAAGGGTGATTTTCGAAATGTTCCAAACGTGTTTATAGATATTATAAATCAATAATAGAGTGTCTTTTTCACCAGATAACGTGTAAATATCATTCCGGCACCACATTATATTTGCTAAATTACTCTGTGTGCATTTTACCACAATCATCTTACTTTGCATATCAAAATAAAGCCCATCTTCCCTAACTTAATTCAATTTCCTCATTTCGGGACAACAATAACATTTTCGTCAACAACAATCAAGCACCCATATCCACCTCAGAACTCTCCAATCGTCCACAATGTACCACACCTTGGAGAGTGCTTGTAGACATTTGCATACATCAACTACGACATCAACATCGAGATTACACCGTGTAGTATTACAGTGACTAGGTTTACAGTGACTAGGATCACTCTTCGCATTCCGTGAGCATTTAGTCACCCCTCCTACACAACAACCCTTCAATAATGGGCGAAAGAATCCTCTTTCCTTACTTAGAAAAGGAATCAGCAATCTTTGCCTTACCATCTTTGATTTCCATCTATATGATTATCAGAGTATGCTGGTAAAGTTCCGCTGAACAGTTTTGGGACAGCCTGCACTTCTCATCTTGATGATCGCTTAGCAGACAGAAGGCTCCATCACGGAAGGTGTCCTCGGCTTCTGGCGGCCATCGAGTACGCGGAACACCAGCAGCACCAGCAACAGCAGGGAATCGGCAGCGGTGGTGGTTCGATTGCTGATTTTACAGCGACAAGTCCGCCCAGCCAGGGTACGATTCTCGGTACCGCGATCGCCAATAACGGTAGCAATGGAAACTTGGCGATCGCGCCGCGTGCTAGCCCCGAAGTTTCCGAAGCGGACGTGTCGTCGAACGTGTGCCACCGTTTGGCTCTCCATCGAACGTCCTCCGTGTCTTGCAACGGAAGCGACAACATCCTTTCCAACGCGACCGAAGCAAGTATACAGGTACACGCGTACGGTGTTCGGTAACATGCGGTACTTAACAATGGGAAAGGTTCATAGAAACACGTGCTCTGTGCGGTTTTATTCGTAAGTTATAGTGATTTTTGTGCTGGTTGTCTCTGCAGGAAATTATTAAAATGGTTATATTTCAAGTTGATTGTTTACTTTTGGA
>NC_071979.1:4585056-4610969 GCF_026283585.1 Hylaeus volcanicus
GATTCATAGGGGATGTAATTCATTTATTAAATACGATTATATACAGAGTGTCCCAGAATCAATGTAAGAACCGGAAATTGTAGTCCAGAATCGTCTCAGCTACCCCCCTATTTCTGGTTCTCACACTAATTCTGGGACAACCTGTATAATCGTTATAATATAGTATTTTGTATCGTGATTATAATTGTCTATAACGATTATAGTTCACGTAATTTATTAAATAGAATTACATAGAAACACTTTCCTATCTTTCAAGCTATTTCGAAAAGAAACAGATATATCCTATCCAACAGCTCGGCTTTCGATTCTCGAACCTTCAATATTCATTTTCAGACGAACAACGCGCTCTTAAGTCCTCCTTGCACGCATTATCGGAGAAGAAGCAGCGTGATGTTCAGCGACGTGGTGCTGCTGCACGGTAGCAACAGCGTTGGGAACGCGTTGCAGGCTACTCCGGTGTCGCCCGGTGAGCGCAACGTGTGTTCGAGCGAGAAAATGACACAGACCGGTGACGGTAATGTCTGGTCGAGTCCGCTGGCTGACCATATGCAGGTACATTCTACTGCTAAGTATAGACCAGCGAGTTTGAAAACGCGCTCCTGCCCCATAAACCGTTCCCCTTGACTCAGGTTCCCTTTTAGTTCTTTGACGATATGTTAGAACTAGGGAAAATAAAAGTTTAAATGAAGAGTAACAATATTTGCCTCACTGGCTTCTAACGAAGCCGAGTGAATTGTAACTTTTATTTGAATTTCAATAAAAATTCTGTCGGTGGGGATTAAATGATCTACATGTGGATTTTTTTATACAAGCTTGAAATAGCCAATTGAAATTATTATTTATCCGAATGTTAACATTAATTCATCAAATTAGTAGCAGGCTGCTATATTTTCTATTTCTTGAAATTCTTTAACGTAATGTTTAAAGACTGACACTTGATAGAAAGTGATTTATCGATGTCTTTATGGAATACTGTATATTTAAACAAAGTAAAAGAATTTAATGGACGGGAAGAGCGTAGACGGTTTGCTTTTCGAATAGTACAGAGATAATTTAGTTAGAAATTTAATATTGCAACCAATGTAGGAGTCCCTCCTTAGAAGTCAGTAATTATTTATTTTATTATATAGTTATTTGTTATTATAAATTGCAGATAATACGTAGAGAGTATTTATAATTACATTTTTATAAAATACTCTAAAATTAAGGGATTACGAATTCAGAATAAGTAAATTAATAAATAAATTATCTTTTTAATACAGTGTTCCATAAACCAAAGACTCTGTACTCGTATTTTTGAGATATCCAAAGATTTTTATCACCTACACAAGACTAAGGGAAGGTGGTTAGAAAATCAAAGAGTCTCCTTGAATTTTCCACTCGATCATTTATCTCGAGAAAAGTATATCCATCAAGAATTTTGCAATACGAATTTTATGGTATGCGGTACGATGTGTGCGAATCGTTCGGAGCTCGGTCTTTTCATCATCTCCCCTCGCTCCAACCCGCTGAGACCATTTCCTCATAGAACTTTTCAAAGTTGCTGAGTACATAGCACAGTTGGAACAAAATCAACTGGCCGCACAAGACCGCTTCCCCGACTATGAATCGCGCCAGTCACGATTCTTACTTTTAGGTCGCTCTAGTTCGCCTCCCTATTCGACAAGCCAGCACTTTGAACATTTCTGCGGTATCCTTTGGCATAATAAATACAGACGAGTCCGAATGCGATGCAAATCGTAATGGAACACAATTTCTTGTGTAAATTCAAATCTTTCTGTGAATTAGTTCCTTTTCTTTCTTTTTTTTTTTTTTAATGAAAATTAAGATTATGAAGCTTCAAGTGCATCAATTGGCTCAGTGGTTCTCAAATTATGCAAATTCATGGGGTTGCAACGAGATATTAAAATTTTCGAGGAAAGAAATTATGCATATTGCTAACTTCTCTCTTTCTTATTCGAGAATGAATATTTGTAATTATTAAGCTTCTCTTAAATGTCTCGATGTACAGTCATCTTTGCATTTCATTTCTAGCAAGGCATTTTATTTTCATATTAATCTGTTAATATACTAAGAAAGCATACTTTAAAAAATAGTTTTGAAAATTTCATTGTGGCTCAGTTTATCCGAATGAAAACTATAAATAATCACTTACAATTTTTAAAAAATGTTTGGGAACTTATATTGATTACATCATTCATACAATTTATTCCACGAATAAAATTTGTGAAGAATCAACGAATATGAACCACTGGATATGCAATGTTCGGTATATTCGTAGGTAATTGGTAGGAATGATTCGTTAGTGACCTTGGCCAGTTGATTTTGAATCTATTGTAGTCGCGCTTTTCGTCGCGCGTGTCCACTAGATTAGTAACTTGTCACGTGCACGTGTCACCGCAGATGCAAGCTGAATTGGGTGGAAGCGAAGCTATGACCTGTCAGGAATTACTGGCGCTAAGCGGTGCCCTAAGTGCCGCATTGCCAACGGGCCAACTGGCGTTGGACTCTTTTCTGAAGTCGCTTACGAAAGGTATGAATTTCTTTCTCTTTCAATGGAACAAATCAAGAAACTTCTTTTTACATTCATCATTAAACAGATACTTCACCATAAGGGTAGTTTCCACTTTTACCTTTGAACATAAATATTAACTGATTCGAAAGAAAATGATAGATTAGGGTTTTAGATCCTGTATAGTATTTTTTAATGCTCTATAGGTGTGAAAAATTCCATAAAAAAAACCTTCTGCAATTAGAATTTTTATAACGTCGACACCTTCCCCATTTCAGTTTTTTTTTCAGCTTCGACCTTTTCTAACAAATTTATTTTTCCACTCACTATTGCTAGTAACACATGTTGAACTTGATTATTCAATCCCAGAACGCATATATTCTTTGATCAACATAGAATACATAAACTATTCAGAATGGATCCATTAATTTTCACTTCAATTTAGACAATTTTCCAGTATTAATATTTCAATTTGCATGCATTAAACGAACACCAATTTATCAAAATAAAAGAATTATTGAATTATTCGTTGTCAGCGTTAGACAATCTTCTATACTTTAAATACGGATGAATAAAAACTGGAAATCAAAAAATATTCATTGATAAGGGCGTATATATATCGAGGCATTTATTTTAGGGATAAGGGATCGACACGTTACTCCAGATGATCGTACACAGTGGTTAGCTACGGATATTGATAATTGTTCCTGTTGCTGCGAGCTACAGGGCGGCACTGATCAATGGCCAGACGATGGTGACAAATGGGCGAAATCGTCGCGTGCGAAAAGGTTTTTAAGAAGTTGCGGATATTGCTGCGTCAACGCACTACGATGTATAAGACGGTTGATCAAGAAACTGGTCGAGCACAAATACTTTCAACAGGGTATTTTAGTGGCAATTTTGATCAATACTTTGAGCATGGGCATAGAATACCATAATCAGGTCAGTATTTCAATTCATGAGCATTAGAAAGATATGTTTTCTATACAAGGTGTTCTGGTAACTGTTAGCACTCCATACACGGTGAATCCTGTCTAAGAGGCGTGAAAATTGCCTCTCTAACGTGTGATTATTCTCACCATGTATCGAAACTATTTGCCTAGAATAGTTTGCATAGTATGCGCCTAAAGCTTAGAGATACATGGACTCGAGCCTGCGCCTCTTAGACAAGAGCCGTTGTATTTCCGAAACTGTAGCAGTTGCAGGGGAGTTTGAGGGACAAAACTTGCACGGTATTTCTGTATACAGGTGTCGTTTTAGAAATATGAAAGTCGTTTCTGCTGTTTTAGAAAGAAATACTATTTTATTATTTAATATTTTCTGACGGACATTGCTAAACGAATACATCAACAGTTCATAATCGGATAACTTAATAAAAACGAGTAACTTTCGTCCAAAGTAAATATTAGACAAAATTTCATTAGAATTATTGATTTATGGTACGGACAAAAATGTAGCACTTTGTAAAAGAAGACAATAGAGGTGTCTTTCGATCGACAAATTTTTCTCTCTGTTAATTACAGCTTTGGAAATAAGTAAGATGCTAAGAGTTACTGGACTGCTCAGTATATCTTGCTTACTATTGTTAGGAGTAGATCGACGTTTCGTTCTTTTAAATACACGATTCGAATGTGTTATTTTCTTTTTCTGTTCGTTGGTCGACAGCCCGAGCAATTAACCATAGTGGTTGAAATAAGCAATATTGTGTTTTCGGCCGTTTTCGCTGTGGAAATGTTACTCAAGATAATAGCGGAGGGCCCATTCGGCTATATCAGCAACGGATTCAATGTTTTTGACGGGGTTGTCGTGGTACTCAGGTACGGCCAGAAAATTATTTCTTTTATATCTAAATAGCACTACATTTACAAATATGTATCAGAATGATGAAAAACGATTTGACTTTTGTAATCGAGAAATCGTAAATTATTTCTACTAAAGTACTGTACTGTCGAATCAGGTCGTGAAAGTGTCGTGAACTTGATAAATTTATGTTAATGAACAATTTTTCTTTACTGTAGAATCATCTCTAACATCTCAAACTCTATATTTTTATCCTTTAATAATATTTTTAGTAATACTCTCGTGTTTTGATGACAGTACATTTTTTTTTCAAACGAGAAATGAGAACCATTAGAACCAGTAAATAAACTATTATTTAAGAGTATCTAAGAATGATGATAACTGTTAATACGATAGTAGAAATTTCGCTCTTCAATTTGAATTTCGTTGGAATCGCCGAGTTACGACACTTCAAAGTTTCCTATTCAACAGATTTTGGTATGAATAAATGATTGACTCAGTGACCTACTAGAAAATTCCTGGAAATGCGTGCGCATGACGTAGTAAAGTAACAAAAATCGTAAACACAGTGTCTAGCGTACTGTTTCCTGTTGTTGACAACAATCACCTTTACATAGTTTGTCTTGGATATTAATGAGTTCCTTTCGAACGATTTGTATGAAACTTTCTATACAGGGATTACTGGGGACTGATTCAATAGCGTGGAATTCGGCCCATTGAAAGTGAAACAATTTCGTAGAGTCATTTTATCCAATATTTCGCGTCATAAAGTAAGATTAAGTGGTGATGAAATGAATGACAAACAAAATTTCAAACGAATGTTCTTTCTGCAAAAATTCAAATTTTTCGGCGTGTATCGATTACCGAACTTCCCTTGCAAGTACAATATTTCTTTAAATTCCCAGCGTGGTGGAGATCTGTCAAGCCTTCGTCGAGGAGAGGAGCGGTAGTTCCGGGCTGAGCGTTTTAAGGACGTTCCGACTGCTGAGGATCCTGAAGCTGGTGCGTTTCCTTCCAAACCTTCGACGTCAGCTGTTCGTGATGCTGCGAACAATGGATAACGTTGCCGTATTCTTTTCCCTTTTAGTACTTTTCATCTTTATATTCAGGTAAGTCGTTTACCCGTTTACTTCGATGACGGAATTTTAGCGCGGTTGTTGTCGCATTGTCGGTTCTCGTAGTCGGAGGTGCACGTTCCAGGATCGCGTCGTGGATCCAGGCGTCGTGTAAACGCGGATAGACGCGCGTTTTCGCGTTCACGGGCCCGTATCGGATAAATCACCTCATCAGCCTAACGTTTGCATGATCGCCAAAGCGGATTGGAGTCGTTGGATTATCGATGGATATTGCGGAGAGACAATTTCGATGCAAACGTTAAGTGCCAACGAGACGTGGTCGTTCTTTGTTCGGTGTCGCAGCTGACACGTAGCCGTTGAATTAATTGATACTAGTCTGAATTAGTTGAGGGTGTAAGTCGTGTCCTTCGAGGATGGACGTTTCGTTGCAGCTAGATTATTCAGGGGTGAAATGGCTATAGAGATATTATAGATAAAGTAGGAGAGCCAGACCTACTATAGTTAAAAGTAGAATACAAAGGGTACTTTCCTGGAAAATAGTAGGAGTTTGTGAAACGAAGGAAGTTGTGATTAAAGGAAAAGTTGAAATTGAAGCAGAAATTTTAAACACCATCCGAAAAGTGCTCCTCCCAGTTTCCTGATTATTCAGTCGAAACAATCATAGCAACTTTTGCAGATGACCAGTGAACCGTACAGTCAATTAACCGTGTCATAATCACAGGTACCTTGCAACGACCTATTCTATAAGATGTCAAGTCGTTATCGATGTATCTTTCGACCCCTGAAGAACCCAACTGCAACGCTAACGATGATTTCATCCATGAAACACGAAAGTTACGATTAGTATCAACTATGAACGCCTAGGAAAGTCTCGAATTTCATAGCGTTTGAATTGGTGGTAATTGCGTTGGTCTCGTTGACATTTAAGTCTTGGAGCTTTTTGTCCGCTTCCAAGCTTCTCCAGGAGCTGGAGCTTGTATATTATGTATCTCTTGCCCTTCGAACACGAAGTGCACTAGGTGACTATGTCTTCCGTTTACTCCTGTCTTTTCTTGTTTATGCGCTTTTTACTTTTCTCACGGCATATGGATCGTCGCGTAAATGCATTACATAGATGATCGAGTCTCGCAGCAGTTCTCGTACATACTACCAACTCTGTTTATGAGCGTTTATCAGCAGCGTTTTCTGACGTTGTAATGGTAATGGCGATGGGTGTTTGTTGGCACGTCTACGAGGGATGTCTTGTTGGCCCTTTCTCATGGCTTGAGGCATCGAACGTGTATTACTTTACCGTTTTATTAGACGACACCTGTTATACATACGAATATTGATATAAATATACATATATATACATACTTCTATATATATTATATATACGTGTATGAACATATATGAAGGGAGTCCCGTAGAAAGTTATGCAAAGCTGTTCGCTCAGGAAGTAGTGAAAGTATGGTCTTTATTTTTGTTGTAGTTAAATGGTACAAGGGGGAGGGAGTAATATATTCTTTTGGGGTAAGTATCACGGGGGAAGGGCTCCCTACTTATAAATGGAAGGTGTTATTAATTTTTAGTTATTTGAACGGTTCTTATAAGACTGATCAACATTTGAGTAAGAGTTACAATGAAAAATTGAAATCGGTTCTTCTAATAAAGATGAAGAGGTATTAGAAAAGAGCAAGTAAGAGCAGTTGCTCCTGTATGGAAAGAAAATATGACACCAATCATGTGTGCCGCTTATGCATCGGTTACTCTACCCATGTCATCGAATGATCGATAGAGTATCTTAATACAGCAAAGACTGGATAAGTGCAAGGAAATCGGGACCCAAAGAGTGCAGTTATTAAAATAATATTATAATAGTATTATAATAGATTTAATAAATGTTTGGAAGTCCAAGACCATAATTTTCAATATTTAATAAATCCCCCTTCAGAAATTATAATAAATAAATTGATACTACCTTCCGTTTAAAAAAATTCAGAGAATCCCTCTTTTTCTATCTAATCTATAGATCTATTAGCCCTCTCGTGCCATTTAACTGTAGCGCAAATGAAAGTCGATAGATTCGTTCGTTTTTGGGAAGACAGCCTGCGGTCACTTTACGGGGGACATCCTCTATATTCTCATGTGTGCATGGTGCTTTTACCTAGTGAACAAGTATGAGAGCTATATGTATATATATATCTCTACTATTACCTATTGATTTATTCGTGTATTCGTACGTCTTTCTCACTGTCGCTACGTTTCTTCTTTTCTTTCTGCTATGTACCTTAAGTGCCTACAAAGTGCGTGCGCCTCGGTGTGGTCATCGATATTAGACAGCTTGCGAATGAACGATATGTACCTTTTCCGGTTCTGATCTGATTATGCTGCGTACACAGCCTCTCGCTACTTCCGCGTTTCACGATACCGTTTTACTGATCGTACGACAGTTGATTGGCCGCCCGCTCGACACAATCGCCCTTACCCTCGTTTGCTGGTTTTTTTTTTGTTTTTTTGTTTTTTCTAGCCATAATCGCAGCGATCAGGTCGGACCCATAAGTAATATCATCTTGGCAGCCATTTTAGAGTAGGATTTTCAAATACAAGTTTCCTAGTGTCAGAGTTAGGAGTTCTGGGGACAACAAAAACTATTGGAAGGTTTGATTATCGTCAGAAAGTCTTTTTCATCGCGTGGGTAGGTTCTTTAGAGACCTATTCTTTACCTTTTGGACTCATTGTTCTGAATTCTTAAGTTTTCTAGATATCGGTACCCAATACCCAAGCGAGCAGAAAGGTAGTTCTTAGTTATCGTTCATGGGCTTTATTTCTAACTAATTTTACTAGTTTATTTCATCCATTCAGCTCTTTTTTGTGACAAAATAATAAGAATTAGAATTTCTATTAGTTGATGGTGCTAGTTCCTCGAGTTGAAGTATCTGAGAATACCAGAAGCTTCTAGAAGATTAGGTTCTTGCTCTTGTCGGAAGGTATGTCTTTCTCGCTATGTGGTTAGATCCTTCAGAAACAAGACCACATTCTCTTTATTTTTTGGATCAGCTGCTAGAATTCCTAATTGTCATGTATTTTACATAATGTTCTTCGATATACGATATTTAGTTGACTGTAAATCGTCGACCATCGCCCACAATATGATATATTTCTCACATGTAGTAAACTTACTAGAAGACATTTATCTTACCATCTTCTTTAAGAACAAAATTATGTTCTTTATCTTTTGGATCATCTGCCATCGTTCCAAATTTCTACATTTCTTAGATAACGTTATCCAGTACCCAATAGCAACCTGCAAATTCATGTTTTACGTTAGGGACCAGTTCAACCCTTGACCCAGAAAGCGAAATGCCACCTATCCGTCTTCGAGGCATCCTCAAAATGCGTTGACACCGTCATTACAGCTGTTTCCAATCGATCACGCATCGATCGACGTGTAATGGCCATTTTCCATCTCGTTAACGTCGCCATCCAGGAGAGTTTATAACTCCTTTACTGGCATTTTGTTAGCTTTGAGTTGAGGAGAGTTTCACTTCGTTTAATTTCGTTAGCAGACTTCCTGATAGAAACGACATCCTAATAGGAGTTCGTTGCTGAACTTATAACTGAGTAAATAACGATTATGCGAAATTACCTGTTATTTAGTATGTAATCTCAGAAGGCTGGATCTTGAGTTTGGATTTTTTTAGATCACACAAGGAATATTACTTATGGGAAGACCCGGAATTTGCGATAGCCTGACATTCATCGATATTTTAACAGGAGTTTAAACGCGGTTTCAGCTTTCGTTTTGAAAGTATTCGATTTTTCACATGGCATTTCTTCTTTCTTTTCTTTCTGTTGAAACAATGTTTTTTTATTATAACATCGTTATCAAACATGTAAGCGATGTTCACGCGATAGGTGCTCCAATGTTAGCGACTAGAAATTTTGCAGAATTATAATCGATTCGATGTACATGTTTCCGTGCAACATATTTTTCTTTTAAAGGATTATAGAATTTTAATTTTCTTATGAAATTGTCCAAACGGTGTACCACATCTTGACAAATCGAGAGATTACTTCAAGCCCTTAGCTTTCGGTTTAAATTTAGGATAATGGTAATTACCTCAGATAAATATTTCTAAATTCCGTACCTGTATCGAGTTTTCCAAATTAAATTTTTAACCCTTTCGTTACGGGTGCCGACTATAATCGGCGTGGTGCCCCGTTCGGTGGCATCAGTCCAGCGGAGCTTGCTACCGTAAGGAAAGGGTTAATTATTCGATAATACAAACGAACAGAAATCGAAGGAAGCGTTTATAGCACAAATGTCCACTTAGTACAAACCCAAGAAGTCGTGACTTTTTAAGTAATTAAATTTCGAGATCAGTTTGTTCGATTACGTTTCCATCTCGTGCGCCCCCCCCCCCCGCCACTCCCTTTCTCTCTCTACCTGTCTCTGTCTATCTTGCGTTCTCGTTCTCACTTTCCCTCATTGAAACACATATCTATCTATCTATATATACATATATATATTTACGGATAAGGAAGTACATTGCACGTTTCGTTGTGTTGTAGTATTCTCGGGATGAACCTGTTTGGTTGCAAATTCTGTGAAACGATGAAAGGCAGCTCTGACGTCGAGTGTGATAGAAAAAACTTTGACTCGTTACTCTGGGCTATTGTGACGGTGTTTCAGGTACCTACAAAGGATACTTTTTCACGTATCTCTCTCGAGGGCTTTTTTCCTCTATATAATAGTGTATATTATACATATTCGTATATACCATATATATATATATTAACGTTACACACGCATCTATATATGCTAAGTTACCAATATACAAAACGTATAGTATACATGTATACATATATAAATATTACGTTTTGTCAACGTTCAAAGCTAAACTCGTAAGACCGCGGACCGTACATCTGCTTAATATGATATCGCGAGGCCTAAGGTAACGTATGTATGAGAGATACATGAACACCTATGGCATGTCGCCGTATCGAGGTAGGAGGAGGCCACGGATCATTCGAAACGCCGAATTTTCCTAATGTTTCTTCGCTTCTACTATTCGCAGTCCACTCGCAGCCGCAGCTTTAGCGAGAGCAAAATAATAAAAAGAAGAAAAAAAAAAATGAAATGTGTTTGGAAAGCGTCCTGTCTCGTGTGCATAACCGCCATAGGCGCGCGTCGAGCTGGCCGTTGGCATGCTTCTGCTATCACTTTTTTTTCTTTCTATATTTTATGTCTGTTGTGCTTCGTCCTTTCTCTTGATCGCGTCGAAATCCCTCGATTCGCCGAGTTTTGTAGCTAATTTCAGTAGTTCGGGGATCATTCGGATTCTTTTTACAGCGTAGGGGCCCCTCGCGCGCCTGATTCCCCTTCCAAGTATCCTATACCCCCACTACATGCCGTTGTCATGGAAACCGCGCGACGCTGAAGAAGCAGCCACGACAGGCTAGCGTTTTTGATTCGTAAGTTTTGGCTCGGAGACCACCGACCTAGAGGATTCCACCTTTGGTTTCGGTTGTTTCACTTGCAACTTGTGCTACCAGAGGGTTGAGCAATAAATGTTCATCGTACATTTTGTTTTGTTGAAGATAGAATGAAATAATTGAATGATGGAACAGTTTTTGTTATTCAGAACCGACCACATTTGTATCCATGTGAAATTGTCATGGTCGACCTGTCAGCATTGAAGCACAAATTTCAGAGTCTGCACAAGCTGTCAATTAATTATTCTTGCACTCCATTTTAACTTCTGGAGTGTAGAACAAGGATAACTAGTTTGTGCAGATGAAGCTCGTGTCTTCATGTAGTTTACGGTGGCCGTAATTTTTTTCTAGATAATTGTCCTGATGAAAATATTTTTATATACACAAGTCTGTAATATTATCCGCTATGTTTATTTATAATTTTCAAGTTTTTTTTATGAAAACTATAATACACCTTGAAAGTGCACTCCCCTTTCAAATGGAATCATGTATTTTCTTACAAAAATTGATTTCTATTATCGCTTTGTGTAAAAGAGTATTACGTTTAGTGTAGAAATAAAAATTTGTTGATCACTAGTCTTTGTAGAGACTATGAAAAAATGAATAATAGTAAACATAAATAGTGATCAGCTTAATTTTACGAGAACCAAAGAAAAGCCAAAGTGTCTTCTAACTAACGTATCAGAATCCTGAACTTGATAATATAGTTCTCAAGAATAAAATATACAATATTAACTTTCCCTTAAACTTTTTTTAATTATTACTATACATTCAATAAGTACCGAACTCTTATTTTAACATCTCGTGTATCAACAACACTAATCGAATAAGGTTTTTCTCCTACGGTGCTCTTCTCAGCTTTGTGATTTTCAATTACCACGAAACAGCTATGAAAATTCAACTATACGTACAAATATTCATTAAACAATACGAAGCATAACAGATATGAATATGAGATTAGTAATCGTTCGGCCAATGTGCCGTTAGCCGTCGAAGTAAAGATCTTACATCACATTTTCCAAAAGTACAGTATCTCTCGCCTGTAAAAAAAACTATTTTACCAGTTATAACCGATGTCGAGGTGCTGGATCGAATTTTCTTCCACGAGGATGTGGGAAAGTTCGCCAACTTGTTAGGGGAGGTCTTCTTGACTTGGAGTGAGACTTGGCGATGGCCAGATCCAATAACGTGTTTGTGTCTGGCTCGGTAATTGTGATTCAAGAACAGGCCAAAATGGATTAATTATTTATTGTGTGCTCTGATGCAACGTCCCCTAGGAGCATTAAACAATAATACAGAGAATGCTATAGGGGTTGCAAGCAATGGCGCTACTAGGGGGGTGTAGATGATCGCACGAAGCATCAACAAAGGGAATATCACCAAAACGTCTTTGAAATTTGTGTAGAGTGGTTCACCAAAAATCTTTTTTAATTAATATCATATGTTTTTTGTTTTAATGTACAGGGGTGTTTCATCATCATTGAAGGCCAGGAAAGAGATGTTCCTGTTTATCTTCTTGATACAGGAAGTCTAGTCTGATTATTAAGTTACTTCAGTTAAGTTACAATGTCAGTGTGTCATTTGGTTTCTGAAGAAGCTAGCTGGAGTGCTAGCAAAACGTCGGAGTGTTTTATCTAGAGGGCACCTTACACCTGGAAACTATAGTTAATATCAACTAATTGTCAAGTTCCTGAAGATATAGATTACAGCAATGTGTTCGAGAAAATGTCAGAACTCCAAGCCTACGAATCTCTCACGAAGAAGCAGTTGAGCGCTCTTCACAGCCCTGATCTTGTTGTGTAAAAGATTCGCGTGGGATTTGTAAGTTCCATGCAAGACATGCTTCTTCGTTTCCTGGTCAGGTAGATCCCATCATGATAGGAAGGCTACCTTCGACATAAATTGACCCAGGTGTATTCCGCCCACGTACCTGCAGGAGGGTTAAGTGACAACCATAAATAACGTGTCTTATTGGCCAATAAATCTCGTTGTCTCGCAAGCACTCCGACTTCTTTTTGAAACACAAATACTAAGCCAGGTACAAAGCGTTTTGTCAGTGTATCTGATCATTGCTGAAGCTATGGTATTTTTTTTTTTTTTTATACAAATAAACCGCATTTTTCGCGCATTCGCGACTTAGAACAGGAACATTCAATGTTATGAGTGTCGAAACCAGCATAACCATAATGAATAAGTAGGTCAAGCAAGGTCAGTTCAATGTAAATATTTAGTATCATGTGAAAAATTTCACATAAAAATATTAAGGTAATATCTTCTAATCAGGATATAGTATGACAAGGCAACAAATTGTTGGAAGACCAATGTGACTCGATTCACGTAACTCATCCAACTCTAACCTGTTGATTGATTAGATCTGGTTAGGGCATATTATTTGAACCTCGATATCCTATTCAATCGTTATTTATATTTCGATCATTATTCGTAACCGGTGTTCTGTTTGGACAGTTATTTCAACATCCTCAGCTCTTTCAGGTTGTTTATTTTGGATAGTTCTCTGAACTAGCCAGACAGAAGGTACTCGTTTGTCATAGGATACCCATTTTCAATCGATCCGGAAACTTTGCTGATGCTTTACGTCGCGCATGCGCGAAAAGGCGGACTTCCTGGCATCACTACATGAAGTACGTCAAATCATGCTGACAAATTACGATTTTGAACGACGCAGATGTGTAGAATCATGTTTTCGATCGTATCAAGGAGTGATTTTAACATATCAGAATATCTAAATGGTAGAACCTCGATTATTGCAAGAAAATGCGACTGAAATTTCCTGCAACGACCGAGGCACCCTCGTCTAAGATTTTAATTTTGTTCAACAAAGTTGTCTTTTTATTATCTATTATGTTGTAAGAGAGATAAAATAAAAATGGAAGTCATAGAATTACAAAAATTCATCAACTTTATATTGTTTAAAACTCTACGACAATTGCCACTAAAAATAAAAAGCTTACAGGCGTACAAGTCACTGGCAATATTAAATTCATCCATCCTTGTTTCATTATTTAACTTTATCGTAGATGTTGAAGTTTCCTGCGCATCTACCTTGCGCATTGCAGGCGCTTGAAAGAGATTATCCTTCTCGCTTGGTAAAGAAACGCTACTTTCCCCGGATACATGATCACCAACGCACACGATTCGGTTTCTTAGAAGCGGGAGTTACTGTACTTGTTTAAATGAACACAACTGATACGTAAATTTTCGCTGGACGAAACTGTGATATAAGTTCTTTGATGAAACGTTATGTCTTAAGAATAAGCGTTACTGCATCGAAGCTTCGTATTTTTCGCTAATTAGTCCTGTTCACTGTATTGTTGTTGTTATCGTTACGTGGTCGTCGCAATTGCACCATTGATTAAGCTTGCTGTTACGTTTTTCCACTTCTCCTCCAAGGAACCAACGAAACTTTGAATCTGTGTAGAACATTGATGTTGTGTAAGAGTTTTCGATAATGGAGTTGTCGCATCAACGTAGCAGATGGATACACTGACCTTTTTTCGTAATCGATGCTTTTACAGTCTTGATCGCTTACTTCGATTGGTCTTTACGCTCGTCTCGTGCATGATAATTGTCGTTCATATTCTACATATATCTATATATATATATAGAATATAGATATATATATACGCTTTGCATGCTGATATGCGCCCTTAGGTGTTCGTTGTTGCTTCTCATTTCGATATGCACACATATTCTTACAGTATTTACATTTTATCATACTATTTATTACATTAACTATCGTTACACTGTAAAAAACGGCACCAAAATTACGAGCAAATTTTATTATAGCAATTTTTTACCGGCAATCGCGACAGGGATCTCTAACTTTCACGCGAACGAGGAGCAACGTTACAGCGCGAAAAATCCATTCTTTTATATACCTACTTTATGAAAACTGGATGTAAAATACGGGGATAAACAAGTTCTAGAGTATCAGCTGTTGACGTTCAGCCATTTTTATGTAAAGAATCTTCGAAGAACTTTCAAAGTGGCCGAAATTCCTTTTTGAGATTAAATTTGTCGAGAAAAGAAACAAGAAAGTTACTAGTTGTTTCTTACTCTAGATGCTAATTAATAGTTGACCAAATTTAGGTTTTGAAATTTATGTTTTACTTTGGTTTTTCTTTTCAATTCGATAGAGTAATGTATTTTCTGAATAGAAGTATAAAGGTACATTTATTAAATTATAATTGTTAATATAAAACACAAAGATCGTGTGTTTCAGACTTGAATGAAACCTTTTGACCGCTAGATTTTATATAGCGATATTTTTGACGATGGACAGTGTCATCGAAAATTAATTTATACATTAAAATTTAGATTATATTTTGATTTTATATGTACTTTATTCCTGGTCAATAAGTTCGGGTGAAACTAATGAAATATTATTAAAATCAGTATAAATACAACATTATCGGTCTGTTCTAAACAATGAAATAACAGTTAGAGCTCCCTGCGCCGCGTTACTGGAAAGAATAACGTACATACACGATCTACAAAGAAACAGGCAAACCAGTTAACGACTCTTCCGCGGTACGCCATGTATTTTTAACAGTGTAGCACATATACATATATATATATATATAACTTCGTGTCATTTTTCAGTACATATTCGGCGCCATTGATGTTGAAATTTCTACACGTTCGTTTACCTACTCCAATTCTAAACGGTATCACTTCGTGTCTCTCTTCCATCTGTTTCTCTGTCACTTTTTTTACTCGTCTTATCACTCTTGCGTTCCGTTCGCGTTACGGACACGTTCGACAAGAGAAATTGATCGTCGCGCGGATAGGCACGAACGCGTGGAAGTCTGTCGCGCGTTGCTAAACCGTCGCGTGACACGTCCGTTGTTGAACCGAAGGAAGGATTGCTTCTAAACGCAACAACCGTCTCCCACACGTAATTGCGTACGATTTACGTGCTAGCAGAATATATATATACCTTATGCGTTTAGCCGCTGTAGATAGACACCTCTATATTCACCCGATATACCCTCTACCCTAGCCACTCGTGAATCCAGGTAGACAAATTTAATTAGAGGCATATATAAGAATTTCGTTAACAACAATATTACAGATACTGCTAATACCGACAGCTAGTGAGTACTTGTGCAACCAATCGCTGACAGTTCAAGACTTTTTAACCTTATACTTAGAAATTATATTTACGCTTCGCCGTTTTTACGTTTTCTTTTTTTAACAAATACCATGACCACCGTGACATTCTGCAAAGGCACACTTTGCAAAGGTACACTTTGCTTGGTTTGTGATTCGTTGGATGGAAATTGGGTGAATTCGATGATGAAGATGTACATGTGTAATCCAATTTTGGTAACATGGGACCTGCATCGTTGAAAATTAATAAAATTACGGGGAAAGAAGTTGAATGGTACAATAATTCATACGAGGCCTTTCAATTTTAGCTGATATTTTCTGGTTTGCTAAAAGTATTTTAAATATATGACTTTCAATGTAGCTTTCAAATGGTAAATTAATTCGAATCTAAAAAAAACTACTGAATGGTAAACAAAATGTCGATAAATTTGGGTGTCCCAACGTGAAGTCCAACCCTGAGTTTTATAAGATTTTTATAATTCGTGTTATAACAAATTAAAGTACTTTCAATTAGAAATGTCGTTAAGAAAAGATAGGAAGACCTGGTTTATTATACATATGTAGGGCACACTACGTCACTGTTGTAATAATCTTATCTTCTCAAGAAAGAAACGAAGTCATTAGGATACGTATATCTTCTTATACCATTCAATTTCTTCTTTAATGTTCAATGAAACAGAGATCCACAAACCATACAAATTGCATGACACATTCTGTACATAAAAAATACTCCAAATAATCGTGAACAGTACTTTTTGTTAATATAACAAAATATAACTTCATTTATACACTCTGTGGCAATAAAGTAGGACACTTGAAAGTCTTTAGTGTTTCTATTTTACAATTACGCAGGAACAAATATAACATTAAATTATTTCATTAATTTTTAACTATCGTTGAATCTTCGAATTTGTTTTTCCAGAAGATAAGTAGACGCGTAAGTACAGGCTACAGTTAAAACATTAGAACAGAGGTAGCAAGTCAACTGTTTTTATGTAAACGACGAGTAAACGAACTAAAAACTGTGCATATAAATGGTTGGTATACTTGTCCCTGCATTAAGACGTCATTAGTTTTATACAAAAATATTATTAATAGTCCATTTCACAAGTAATACTCTGCGCAGAAAATGGTAAACAAAGTCTCTGAATTACATAAACTTACAAAAAGTAGCGGATACTTTCAATTGTTCCGCCATACTGTCACGGAGTGTATTCGCCAGAAATATGGTTACACGAGTAACAGTACCGGTGAAATTGTCAATCCTCGGTTACAAGCATTGACACCGTATTCAGATTTGTTGACAAAAATTCGATGGCAACTACCCTTTTGAAATTTTAACGCTCACGCAGTACAGTTTCTCACAGTTACACGCAGCTTATGTAACATTCGCTTGACAGCAACATACGAGTATCTTATACACGCCTATTTGTTTCTTGTCTGAATACGAGACACATGTATTTGTATAAGTGGACGAACACGCCGATCTTGCAGAATGTGACTGTACAAGCTTCAAGTGACAGTTGTTTTCGCTGTCCATCCGACATACCTGCTTAAGCGCCGCTCGCGAAGTGTCTTCGGTCCGTTACGAAGGCCTGTCTTTATTTTCCAAGCCAATTGTTATCAGTTCGATTCAATCTTCGACTTCCAATAACGTTTTTAACTGTGTATGTTAACTCTTTGCCGATCGGTAGCGGTTCGACATCCTATGCTCTTCTCACCGGACACTCGGTCGCAGATCTTCCTTGGCACCAGGAATAGTATAAAAATATGGGAGTTTATAGAGCAAAGCAATTAGTATCTCGATTCAAAGTAACGAATACTTGCTAGTTACCGTAGCAACCGATTAAACAACTACCGGTCGCTAAAGTGTCAACATTCCTCGGTGTTATCTAATTCTACTAATCGACGATTTATACTAAAACAATTAGAGTGTCTTACTGATACCTCGAAATGCTAATCAACTTTTTACATAGAAAATTAAATCTTAGCCCTCGAAACAAGAATGTCCAGCGTTCTTTTACGAGAATAACAATTCCAATATCTGCATCTGTCCAAAACGTTGACGGTTTTTGGCGAGGTGAATAATATCGAAATACAGTTCCACCTCTGAATTACGACTTAAAATATTCACACCCTATCCGAAAATTGAGAGTACAGTTTTAATGGACCGCGTAACCCAAGGCCTTTTGTAGCTGCATTTGAAAATGGACCACTTTCGTCAAGGAACAAATTGCGTAATAGAAAAGTCGACGCTGCTCTCTTTGGGTGACCGGAAGTTCGACTGTCTCCGAGATCAATATGCCCGTACTCCATTTGTCAAATCCTACCCTGGCTTTATGTCGCAACGTGACAAGCTTGTTGCGACGCGAATCCCCTGATACTGGAAAATTTCATTTCGAATGACAAGTGGGACAAGGACTAACTTGGAAGACTAATCGAATCGATTGAAATTGGAGACGCCGAAGCGTCTGGTTCGCGGTGATTCGAATCGGTTGTTTTCGCGTTGATTTCCACGTTCCAAGGATGGAGGAATGAATCGAGCTGAAACGATTCGGCGTCTATGTTTGTTTGTACAACGATGTTGATAATGAAAGATCGAAGATGCTTCGCGACGAGTGGTGCCGGTATCCCGTTATCCCTTTACCCTTACCGCCGATCTGAATCGCGGTGATACTTTAGGCCAGCGGATTGTCTCGGTTGCAGCATCCTAGGGATGTACCTGTTCGGGGGTAAGTTTTGCATGTGGGCGGACCGGAGTCGGCCCTGCACCTGTGCCGAGGTGGTCTCGCGGCACCCAATGTGTCGCTGTGATCGCAAACATTTCAACGACATCGTCTGGGCACTTGTCACGGTTTTTCAGGTACCACTGTTCCTCCCTCTTACACCGAACACACTGCACTAAGTATTTTTAAGCACATGGTGATAACCCCTTCTCCCTCTCCACCTGTTACCGTGCCTATATCTATATCCGTGGCTACATCTATATTTACATCTGTAGTTACGTCTCTACTATATATCTATATCTATGTCTATATCTATGTCTATATTGTCTATATCTATGTCTATATCTGTCTCTATATCTATCTCTATATCTATATTTATATCTATAACTATATTTATATCTGTATCTATACCTATGTCTATGGCTACGTCTGTGTCTGTGTCTGTGTCTATATCTATATCTATATCTATACCTATGTCTACGTGTATGTGTATCTATGTCTGTTTCTATGCTATGTCTATGCTATGCTATGTCTATATCTATGTCTATGTCTATGTTTATGTCTATGTCTATGCCTCCATCTATGTCTATGTCTGTCTCTATATCTATGTCTATCTCTATGTCTATATCTATATCTGTACCTATGTACGTATGTCTGTCTTTATATCTATGCCAATCTCTGTCTCTACAACCCTATGATACGTTTACTCCAATACCTACACCTACATCCGTATTCATATCTGCATCTGCAATTGTATCTGTATTTATATCTATGTCTCTTTTTACATCTATGTCTCTATCATCGTAACTGGCAAAAAAAATATGTGTACACGTTTGTCTGGGACGATATTAAAGAAAAATCAAACATACCGCTGCAAAGTGCTTTACTCGATGTACAAGATGACTCGTTTTAAGTTACAAAACATTATTTTATTTAGGGAAAAGTAATAACGAATCCAACTATTTGCTTTCTTGGATATTCAGTCAAATTCGTTATACTATTTAAAGAAGACCAGTCTTGTATGTCTTTTTATACAGACTTTTATAAGAATTAATCAACTATATAATTTTTTCAGTGCTTTTAATGGGGGACTCAATTGAAGATTAGAATGAGTTATCCAATACATAATAATACTGTAGTGGCATATTTTAAATTATGACAAAACTTCTAGCCAAGGGAAAATGAAAGCTCGATTACTAAATACTAGAGATTTCAATCATTTCCAGAACACTTTCATAAGTCAACCATTCTTTCAACCAGGAAAAATGCTTACTTTATTTTATTTAATATCTTGAACCTAATCTCAAACATTTCTGTTACGTTGGAAGCACTTTACAGCGATCGTCGGATAACTGGCGCAATTATATTCCGGATAACTGAAACGAAATTATTCTTGTTATCAATCAAAATAGGATTTTTTATGCAAGTGTTTGGTTTCGGAATTAGGGTTTGTCAACGTTTCGTATGAAAGAAGATATCATAACAGAATTTAACAATTTAAAGCGGTAAAGTATTTGATACAGTTCCTAACGCTGAATAATTATTGTAATAAGTTCAGTAATAAATACCTTGTTAATCTTATATTTAATAGGTCAAATAATTTAGTTCGAAACAAGTATTAGTTTATGTACAAGCATATCGCAATCATGAAATAGATTATAATTGTAAATTTTCCACAACAGAATTTATTTAATGTATAAAATCAATTTGCCATTTATGAAAAATTGAAACTTACATACAAAAAAAAAAGATTACATGATTATTATCTCTAATACGAAACGTTGAAAGAGTGTAAATCGGAAAGCAAACATTTGCACATCCATGTTTGTATAGTGCCCGACTATGTGCGAAAAATCGGGATCAGAGTTTCAAATATATTCGGGAACGGATTGCGAATTCATTCCAGGAATCGATTTTTTTTTTAGCCGAGATTAAGCCACACGTCAACAGTCTGACGAGAAGAGTAAATAAGCGCTCGGTCACCGAACTTCAAAGCGATGCCGCACACATGTCGATGTGTCAGTCGCTAATTGAACAAAAGAATTGTATATTTTTCATTCTACTTTCATAAGAATGCTATTAGCGGAATGGTGAAGTTTTCTTGGGGAAGATAATGTGAAACATTTTCAATAATTATTGTATTTTAAGAACATATAACTAAAATCAGATCTAACAAACGTATCTGAATTTGTTATTTCGATCGAAAATCCCTCTTTATTCATGAATAATACTGTCACGAAAACATAATACAATAAAAATTTATAATCACAATATAATGTATCTTCGAGCATTTTGATTAAAGACGTTCCAACCACTTATATTATTATACAAATTGCTAGGGGAGACATCTTGTTATACTTAATTTGTTATACTTAATTTGTACTAAACAAGTATTAGACGCAAATTCTGGATTTGAATTAGCGACTATGACATCAATTCCTTCTGCTGCGCCGCTTTGAAGTTCGACCAGACGAATTCTCGCACCGAAAAGTTAGAAAATAATGGAGGGGATGACCCTTCCTCATAGATGCGAGTGAAATTCTTCGCAAATAGTCAGACACTGTCGTCCAATGAATAAAATACGCTTCGAAAACCTTTATTAAAAGGTCTACTTAACTTTGAATGTTAAAAACATAATGTCACGTACAAGTACACGTTACATTGTCTACAATTCTACCGCTTCTTCGTTCTCTCATATTCCTAATCATTTTTTTTTAAATATTACATGTTCAGCGGACACAGACTCTTCCCTTGCTTTCCCCGTTTTCTCTACTTTCCATCTACTTCCGCTCTAAATATCGCTTAATGGAGAATCGTTACAGATTATCAACGTGCTGACGAGTTTCTCTCTTTTTCTTTGTTTTCTCACACTGACTTTGATAACCCGCAACGAAACAGCGGCGTAAGGTAACGGATACGTTTTTCGCGTGTTTAACACGATTCGTCGTCGACCGACGACGTCGATCGATTACAACGGTGTTGTTGCACCCGTCCTTTGTCGAGTAACCGCATAATTGTTACGTTTGTTGCTGTGTATGAAAACGTTGTGGCGATAGAGCCGTAACAAAAGCGCCCAGGGTCGAGTAACCGTTCCCGAGCTTTTTCCTTTTATTGTAGATACACTGAACACAGAGAGAAATTCGTGGTGAAATTGGTGCAAGTGTAATATTTAAACAATATACGAGGCGATACCGATCGGTATTGTCTGTAACTTGTTCGTAAAGCTTCCAGACGGCAGCATTAGTTGATAAACGGTTACAACTAGTTTCCAAATAGATGACAAACGAAATTATTGATACGGATAACAGCGATAAGCTTGACATTGCTTATTCGAAGATTGATCGTTAATTAGATGCCCTGCCTATCGTTCGTCTCGTGAATCGCAACGAAGCTTGTTTGTTTGATCTACAGCGGGGATTTCTCGTTTTCCTTTTCACGTAGATCTTGACGCAAGAGGATTGGAACGTTGTCCTCTTCAACGGGATGCAGAAGACCTCGCATTGGGCGGCTCTTTACTTCGTCGCGCTGATGACCTTTGGGAATTATGTCCTCTTCAATCTGCTGGTCGCTATTCTTGTCGAAGGATTCTCTTCGGAGGTACGTCGATTATAAGCAAATTAAATTGGCCGTTCCGGGTCGATTCACAGGGTATGAATCACGTCGGAAAGGACTTTTGTGCAGCGAGAGGCTCGCCACAAACAATGACGAACTCGTCAGGGTTTGAAGATAATTAGTGTAAGGGATTTTTATACTTTCTGAAATATTTGGTGTAAGGCAAATGATACTATTATAAAAATACAAGGGTGTCTCAAAAATGTTGGAGGTCCTTGAAAGGGGTAGTTCAAGGGGTGATTTGAAACAACTTTTTCCTTAACGAAAATTTAAGAATATGTTATTAATCTAGAGTAATAGTGTTGGATAAAATGTTATACACGACTATGGCCACTGATTGATTTGACAATTATGAGTTAATGAGATATATTATTACCTGTTATTAAAATTATTATTATATATTATAATAATAACAATATATTATACATACAATTACACCCTATATTATATTATAAATATATTGTTACAATAATTATTAAGATATAATGTTGAGTGAATGTGTAAACACAGAATGAATGTAATATATTTATCGTAAAGAAAAAGAATACAAAAGGAATAATCAATATGGAAAATGAAAGAAGCTAGTATGGCACAACTGGTTTGTACAAAAGGTATAACCGAACTGAAACAAACACGCTGCAACAGTTCCAGTCAGTCAAACATAATTACGTTGGAACACACTTCTCAATATAACATATATTGTACAATAATTATTATTGAAATTAACTTACACTAAAGTTAACATTCTGCAATAATAGTTCTGATTAATCCTGATTAAACATTAACGTTTCTTTTCAGAGGAACGAGAGAAGAGAACGCGAACAAAGAGATATGGCCAAGCTTGCAGCAAAGGAAGCAGGAATGGGAAGCGACGAAGGGTCCTCCAGGATATCAAGGTCGCATTCTATTACGGATAGTGATACTTACACTCAGGTATGGGAGTGCAATTTGCATTTAAACGGCGCTGAAGTTGTCATTTATTTTGACCAATTCATTTGATTTATTTGCCATTTGATTTCAGTTTTCTAAGTACAAGCATGTTCTTTTCGTAGTATTGAATACCTGAACAGACGAAAATGGTGACTCGGTTTATTAATAAACGCAGTGGATGTTGAATAAATTGTTCTGGAATACAAAAATAGATAATACGATAACAGAATATATCCTTCCATTAAAAGCACACTTTAGAACCAATAAAATGCTATATAAACGAAATCACCCTACTCTTGGAGTCGTGTAACACTTGCCTAAAATAATTTTTCGCGGATAATTTCTTACAAATATAATTTATTCAATGTCATGCAAATCGAGCATGTCAACTATCTCGCTCCGTATGTACTCGCAACTGTGATACATTTCTTTTAATGGACTTCTCTTTCATGACAAATTTCTCCCTATTCCCATGCAGTTGGATATCATTTTTGGGGTTAGTTGAAATCTTTATAAGCCTCTCTATCTGTCAAAGCTAATTCACCTAAAACGAATTGACTACAAGGAAAGATAATTCCCAAAACGTAGGATCGAAAGAACTCGTGGCAGAGCGCCGAAGAGCTGCGCAAATATAAAGACAACAACAGCAGAGAAAAGCAAAACACCGTTTGGAAGAAACAGATGGACGAGCCAAAGTGTAATATACAGAAAGAGAATAAAATGATGGGAAGCGCAGGGCAACCGCCCATAATCACCCACACAGCAGCCACACCTCAAGATTCGCCTAATACCACTCTCGACGTTGGCTATCGAGATTTGAACTGTCACGCTGTTTATCCAACAGCAGCACTGTCGATCGAATCGATCGATCGTTCAGGTGTACGTATGTCAATCGTGCACTGGAAGCAATCCCATCGATAAATAATTATTATATTTCTCGAATTATTTTAGAGAATAAATTACTATATTTCCCGAATTATATTTTATTTCCCTGGTCCTTCATGGAAATATTACTTTGCAGAGCCAATGCAGTATACCTTCCGGGTTGCTGAAATTACCAGATGTCACAAACAAAATACCAACTAAGAACCTTATCGCTGGACAATTTCCCAGGCGGATCAGTCTTGTCACCGCTGCTGTTAATTCTGCGAGAAGGGAGTCATCCAGCTCTAGGTACATTTTAATTCACCTTCTAAAGATTCAATGTAATTTATATTTACTGGGGCAACGAATAGTTTAAATTTTCTCTTTTACATTTTCATTCGTAGAAAGCATGCACTGCCATATTTGATTTCAAGAGTAAACAGGGCTCATCTTCCTACTACTAGAAAAGTTCGTCAATTTTCTTGAGGGACATTTTGCGTAGATATTAAAATTAACATCCTCTTTAACGTAATTTCATTAATGAATTGAAAATTTCTTTTGGTTAATCTAAAATCTTAAACACTAATCAAGAAAATAATGTCCATCATTTCCAAACATTTTTTGCCAGCGTCAAGGCAATTGCTCGATTCACTTCTTAAAAAAGTCCTTCGATTTTTCATTGAGAAACTTTTCCAAGTCTAATAATTCTATATTCGTTTTCCTTTATGGTATTTTGTATCTTCTTTAAAAAACCAAAAGATTAACATTAAAATTGCATGTTTTGTATGTACATATGATCCTGAAGAGAATCATGAATGATATAATTGAAATACTAATATTAAAATTACACGTTAAATATTGAAATCGATCGTAATTTTACTCTGTCTGTTTTCGCAGTCCGCCAAGAATACAGAGGGGTTACTCGTGGAAGCTATCGCGGCCATCCATAACGAGGAAACGTTGGTCCCAAACGGAAGACGACCCTCCTGGAAGAGCCATTGTATTAAACAACGGTCGAAGCGCTTTGCTTGGTTCCAATTCAACGTGAGGCATAGATAAATTAATAACACGGGATGGTCGATAAAATGTAGCATTTGCAAATGTTATTTCAGTAAAGAGAAACCCGTTATCGGTAGACTGCTGATGTTTATGCAAATTCGTATTTTTATAGACAAAGATAAAGAACAAAAACGAGTCAAATAAAATTTATCATCTAAATATTTCAACATGTGTTTTATTTTTTATATTCATGCATTTGTACGCGTCTTCGTATATTCTTATATATATACACTTGTTATAAATATCCGCAGTCCAGCTATCAGTCTATATAGCATAAATAATTAATAAAAGATTTTTCCTTTTATCATAAACTCGTCAAATGAATTTTCAGTTTCAACAGCGGTTATTTGCACGGTTCGATAAGAAACGACACGCAATGCGACACGCCAAACAATCGTACGACAATCTTAACGAGCAATAATCGTAGCCTCAGCCCTAACAATTCCATTGGAAGTCGTAGCTCCTCCATACGACGGTATACAGCGACGCCCAATCAGGTAACTGGCTCAGATTTCAGAGAATATGACAATGCAACAAAATGTGAACTGAAGATGTGCTATACTATTTAAGGCAATAATTAATTTGTCCTTAAAAAGACTTGCAGGAAAATGAAACTATTATTTGTGTCTTATGAAATTCTATTTCACAGACAGTACAAATACTGTAATTTTCGAAAGCTAGTAGTTTAGACATTAGACTTAGAATATCTTAGAATATCTTACG
>NC_071979.1:4610979-4625199 GCF_026283585.1 Hylaeus volcanicus
TCGAGTATATTATTGATACGTGAGTGTAATGGGAGGAATATGTGTTCAAGATGCGTTGGATCGGCGATCTCTCGCGTAGAAACTCGCTGCGCGGATACGAAAACGTTCAGTCGCCGACGAGAAAGAGCCTAGCTGTGGACGAGGTGCCCGTGCAATGCTCAACGGCACGTACAATTAACAATTTGTCAATGGAGACCGGTCCACTGCCCAGAATTAAGCAACTTCCCGATCAAGAAGACGACAATCCACGCACGGACGAACAGGCGCCACCGTTGAACGGTCACGGAAGCGCGAGTAGCATCGAGAGAATTAAAAAGATCTTCATGTTTTTTGAACCTAAAGGTTGCCTTAAAGAGCGCGACGACTATTCGCTCTATCTCTTTCCTCTGACTAACAGGTATGTTCGATAAAGTTATATAATTAGTAAAAAAATATGAGCAATGTTTTCTTGAATAGCTTTGTCTTGGTAACACTAATCACAGACACCGATTAATTATGGACATACAGCGCTGGATAAAATGCTTTTGTTTTTATTTGGAGATACGCGTATTAGGTGTACAAATTAATTTTGTGCTTTCATACTCGATCGTTTATAACTACAGTTTAAGTAAAAATATTTATCCATCATTCTCAACGTGATCTCTATTATAACGAGTCTATATACAATATCTTATTTTAATCTCTAGATCTAAACGATTCCTCATCTTTGCGTCTCTGACAGATGGAAACTGATGTACTGCTTGTATTTCAGGTTTCGCGTTTTGTGTCGATGGCTGGTCGATCAGAGATGGTTCGACAACGTGGTCCTCTTTTTCATTGGTCTTAATTGCATAACATTGGCAATGGAACGGCCGAACATACCACCAGACAGCGGGGAAAGACTTTTTTTAGCGAGCGCGAACTACGTTTTCACCGGAGTATTTGCCATCGAGATGTTCATTAAGGTGCCCTATCACAATTCAAATTTCTTCTTTCGATGCCTACATAATTAGTTTCTAAAATGGTTCAACTTTACAATAGGTCGTCGCATCTGGAATGCTTTACGGCTCGGACGCTTACTTTACTTCTGGGTGGAACATTATGGACGGAGTTCTCGTGATCATTTCCATTATCGACTTATCGATGTCTCTACTTTCGTCGAGTAGTCCGAGGATATTTGGAATACTGAGGGTACGACGCTTCAACTATTTGTTGTTTATGGTTTGCAATAACTTTCAAGTTACGAAATTCGACCATAGGTCAGTTGAAAGTGGGGTAAACAGCTATTGCATTGGATAAAGAACTACTAAAACGAGTAACGTTTTTGTAAGAATATGGGCCATAGACATAGTAATTTTTATTGTAGTAAATTCAAAGAAATACTCTGAGTTCGTACTTGGCATTTTGGTGTCAACTATGTTTGGATCAATATTAAGTAACTGTTCGAGACAACAGATAAATTATTATACAGAGTATACACGATATCCCAGAATTGGTATAAGAACCGGAAATAAGGGGTAGCTGAGACAGTTCTGAACCACAATTTCCTTTGCAAAAATGTCGGATGGTCTTCATTTTTGAATTATTAACGAAAAACCACCGACCAATTTATTTTGATTTTGATCTACTCGCATCATCAATATTTACTACATAGTTCTGGTCCTTGCGTCGAATTCAATCTCTTCTTTTTAAATAATTAAAAGTATTTTCCTACTTTTAATGAACATCACCGTCATCTTCATGATTCGTTAATCGTTGCTTTGCAGGTTTTTAGACTTTTAAGGTCGCTGAGACCGTTACGAGTTATTAATCGAGCTCCTGGTTTGAAGCTTGTTGTTCAGACATTGTTATCCTCTTTACGACCTATCGGCAACATCGTTTTGATATGCTGTACTTTTTTCGTAATCTTCGGTATCTTGGGCGTGCAGCTCTTTAAGGGTGCCTTTTATTATTGCGAGGGGCCTGACATAAAAAATGTGCGCAATAAGACGGACTGCCTAGCTGACAAACGTAACGTTTGGCTGAATAGAAAGTATAATTTCGACGACCTCGGTAAAGCTTTGATGTCGCTGTTCGTGCTCTCGTCGCGGGATGGATGGGTGAACATCATGTATACCGGGTTGGACGCCGTTGGTGTCGATCAACAGGTAATTAATTAAACCTTTAGTACAGCCATATCAATTAAATACTACGTTTCAGTGTCCTTAGGTTTGTGGAAAATGTTATGCACTTCGCTAACATCGGAGTGACATTGGATCAACATTTAGTTATAGTTATAATTGGATTGCAGATGCCTATGCATTTAAGACAAATGTAAATAGGCGAAAATATACAAGGATGCGAACAAACGCATAAATACATAGAACATCGAAAATAAAATATACACGATACAATATTTAAAAGACGAAACATACTTTAAATTTAAATTTATATTCTTTATCTGTGTACGTGAAAATATCTAGTTTAAAAATAAAAATATAGCAAATATAAAGTGTTCCGTTTCCTTTTGTTGCAGCCAGTCGAGAATTACTCGGAGTGGCGGTTGTTGTACTTCATAGCTTTCATCCTACTGGTCGGTTTCTTCGTGCTTAATATGTTCGTAGGGGTTGTGGTGGAAAATTTTCACAGATGTCGCGAAGAACAAGAGAAAGAGGAGCGCGTGCGACGGGCTGCCAAACGGGCCTTACAGATGGAAAAGAAACGACGAAGTAAGAAAGTTTCGCGTACCGCTTACACGCGATAACAGAATAATGGAGAATTGAACGATACAAAATTTGTTGTCAACCACTTGAAAAATTTAACACCGTTAAAGTAATTTCTGATCGACGTCACCAGACAGAAGAAATCCACTTAAACTGTGAAATGTGAATGTTTTTCAAATGTTCTTTTAACCGTTCGCCATGCTTGTTTTAGAGATGCACGAGCCACCTTATTACACGAATTACTCGAAATCCAGGCTGTTCGTTCACAACGTCGTGACGTCTAAGTACTTTGACCTAGCAATCGCTGCGGTAATCGGCCTGAATGTTGTAACAATGGCGTTAGAGTTTTACATGATGCCGAAAGCTTTGACTTACGCTCTAAAGATATTTAATTATTTCTTTACTGCAGTCTTCATCCTCGAATCCTTCATGAAGCTTCTTGCTTTGGGTCTGCACCTTTATCTTAAAGACAAGTAAGGGATATTCTACTATTCCGTCGTTTCACAACGACAAGAAACGATGTCTATCGATAAAATATATATATTTACTTGATATTCGCTATTTAATAATATTTTATTCGATATTCGTTTCAGATGGAATCAGTTAGACGTAGGAATCGTAATACTATCGGTAGTTGGCATTGTTCTCGAAGAAGTTGAGTCGAAAATCATTCCCATTAATCCAACCATAATTCGCGTTATGCGAGTCCTTCGAATTGCTAGAGGTAGGTTGGATGAATTAATTCGGAATGTATTCTACGATCAAGTGTAGACACTTTATGGTAGAATTTTAAATGTGTTTATTTAATTAAGGAATGGTCTTTTCCCACAGTTCTGAAGTTGTTGAAAATGGCAAAAGGAATACGAGCCCTTCTCGACACGGTAATGCAGGCATTGCCTCAGGTCGGGAATTTAGGTCTACTATTTTTTCTGCTTTTCTTCATCTTCGCAGCTCTTGGGGTGGAACTCTTTGGTCGTTTAGGTAAGTGCCACATGCATACCACACGATTATCATTTAAATTCAGAATTAGTTAAATTCCAATATCTAATTATACATATTTATAATCTTCATTTCCATTAGAGGAAATTTAAAAATTATATTTTTGTATTTTACAAGACATAAGTAAGTATATTTTGTTTGAAAACTCGTATTATTATTAACTCTATTATTAGAAACTCTTGCTTCTGAATAAATAAGTGGTTTTGCAAAATATAAAAATATCATTCTTAATAAGAAGTGATAATTTTGAACCAGTTGAATTTGCGTTCACTGTACATATGAATCTATAATGAATATCCATGAACGTGTGCGACAATCTAGTCTTACAAGTATCCGACTAATTAAGAATATTTTCTTGATTAAAATGGAACTTGTTAATTTATATACGATTCTGATTATTCGTAATATTTTGTAAAAAAAAGTTTGCCTCGACTGTTTCCATTAATACGCGCTACTTCGTTCCAGAATGTAACGACGAAATGCCTTGTCAAGGACTCGGCGAGCACGCTCACTTCAGTAATTTCGGTATGGCGTTTCTGACGCTCTTTCGAGTCGCAACAGGTGACAATTGGAACGGCATCATGAAAGACACTTTAAGAGACGACTGCGACGAGGCAGCGGACTGCGTGAAAAATTGCTGCGTGAGCACCATCATCGCCCCGATTTTTTTTGTCATTTTCGTCTTGATGGCGCAGTTTGTTCTCGTGAACGTCGTCGTTGCCGTACTCATGAAACACCTCGAGGAAAGTCACAAACAGGTAAGGTTTATTGAAAATTAGTCCCATTAGTGATACGAAGGGTAAGCATATCTAAGACGGCCCGAAAGAGGTACACATTTGACAATTTCTTCTGGACAAACAGACAATTTTCCGGTAATAGGTTTGAGAGTCTTGGAAAGAACGTTTCTTACTGCATATGTGGCAATTTTTATATTTAAAAATATCTTACAAAAACAACGACCTATGTTGAGTGCGACACACTTTGCGGCGCGGTGTTAATGTCATGGTAAAATTTTGTTTTAATATTCTTTACCGTTTCAACAACAAAATTCTAGAAAATCGTTTATTTTTCAGTCATTGAACCAAAACCTCTTTAACACCTCTTTAACATCTAATAGCAAGGTTGTTGCACTCGTCATATAATTTTGAAACTGCTTCATTCGATTTGAAATTGATACGCTAGATGGAGGACGAGCTCGACATGGAAACGCAACTGGAAAGAGAATTGGCCGCGGAGCAAGAGGAGCTCTTGGAGGTGGAGGAAGAGGACGACGATGATGTTGTGAAGAGAGACGGGGACAGCGATGATGGCGAAGGAGAGGACGACGACGTCAGGGAACGAGAATCCATTTTAGTGACAAACGAGAAGATTCCAGTTACCAGGCCTGGCCTCGCCAAAGTTCGTTCCTTGCCGGCGAATTTCATTTACAATCCACCACGAGAGAGAAGTGCAGAGGGTGCGTTTACCATTAAATATAAACATACCATACTTTTCAACGTATTAACCCTTTGCGCTTAATTAACCCGGTGCATATTTATGTCAAAAATGAAAATTGTATACTATTCTAATGTGTAAAATGTTAAAAAATTGAGGAACGGTTTGGTTTATGCTATTTTAAAAATGCCACGTTCTAAATACGTTTCAGATGGGTCTTCTGCGTCACTATCGCGTCGCAGCTCGTATCATCGTCCCAGTTCGAGACCGTCCAAGTTCAAGTCAAAGCGTCGACAAACATTTCATTCGGGGCATCAACAAAGAAGATCGTTACTGCCGATGCATTTCGAAGTCGCCGAAGTTTTCGAGAAGCCTGTGAGCAACCTAAGCGTGCCTCGAATTATCTCGCAACACAGCTACGGCTCGGCGAGTCGTGATCTTAATCATGTGCAACGTCAACGGTTACAGGTAAATCATTCTAACTAAAAATGAAAACGACTCACGCTACTCACCGATCGAAGTTCTGGACCCCTCAAGGGGTATACCGCCTAGTGGTGGGGATGGTTCCTGTGCATTTATCGTGAAGAAATTTGTGCATTTAACGAAACTTCACTGTACATATATTATAGAATCTTCATCTGTTACCAAACTTTTGCTCCAAATAAAAGAATGATTCGTATTCGCAGGCAACCAGCGACGGCCCAGAGAACAAGTCCCTGCTGAGCGTGTATAGAACACCAGCGAACTCCTCGCCCATGACTCCGGCCGGGTCGGTTACCGGTCTAACCTGTCCTAAATTGTGCAGCGATCGTTACCTTCTGCCAACGGCCATCATTTACCCGTCCAAGGCAACGTTAAGTCGCAGAGCATCGAGCGATACGCAGTCACAGTCCGACACGTACGTCACCGCAAGCACCGCCGGAAACGCCTCGAAGACGTCAAGCGTGACGAGCGTCTGCGAGGCGTCGAGGAGCGGCTCGAAGATGGAGGATTCGAAGGCGAAAGACGAGAGACGGGTATCCGCGCCACCGATGGACGATCTCGACGTGCAGTCCGTTATAAACGAAAGGAGACCGCCCAAGCTGAAGAGCGGAAGCTCGGCGGCGGTGTCGAGCGGCGTGGCCGATCAGCAAGGACCAACGACGCGGACCGGAAGTTACGGGCGCATTTACGTTGCCGAGGAGAGGTCCGAAGAGGCGTTGCCGATGTCTAGTAGCAATATGAGCGACAGCATGATCGCGAACACGAGTGGAAGCGGTAGCGGCAGCGGAAGCGGCAACGGCAGCAGAAGCGGAAGCAGAAGCGGTAGCAGAAGCGGCAGCAGAAGCGGAAGTAGAAGCGGTAGCGCCGTCCTCTTCGTTCCAGAAGGAGTCTGCGCCACCATTGGCTCGGATGTGAGAATATACGTCGACGACACCGACTCGGCGAGTAGCAACAATCATCGCAGAAGGATGCACAGCGACGAGACACCGGACGTATCGACGACGATGGTCCTCTCGGTGACCGAGGTGCGCGAGGACACCGACGCGACGGAAGTGACCGGGGAAAACAGGCCCGAGAGACCGTCCACCGGTGGACCGTCGGATCCCTCTTAATCACGTGGACGATTAACCAAGAATCATCCCCTTTCCTGAAAAAAAAAAAATAAACAAAAAAGTATAAATTTTTATGCAACTGCTAGCCGACCATGGTATCCACGGCGAAGTACCATGGAGAGTGCTGCGAGGGTTCAACTGCTGGGCTCTAAGAAAGACTGTAGTGCATGACAATATAGTCGTTATATTCTATTCACTTCGTCGCCGTGAACTTGCCAAAATGAAAGGAGGAAAGGAAGATACCGCCGAGAATTTACAAAAAAAGTAGGGAACTTTAGGGTGATGGGGGAGGTATAACAACACGCGAACCCGTTTACGAACGTGAAATTGCGGGAACTGCGGGAGTAATAATTATACTAACGATTACAATTCGATCGCGGGCAGCTCCGTAGCTCGAGTAATGATAAACTAATGAAAGCGCGCTCGCGATAAACGCAAGTATAACGCACTTAAAAAAAAAAAAAAAACCTATGACAATCTATTATTGCCAGCGGAACTGGTTTTACGTTCCGAAACGTTACGAAACGTCGTGGAAGTCGATTCGTAGGAATTGGTAGGACGAAGATGTGTAGCGAGCGGCTTCGATGCTTCGGACACTTTGCAATTTTTACTTGGGTGTTTTGTATCTTTGTTTGTGATAAAGGATAAAAGCAATTAAGGTATACAGTGGGTGAAATCAATATTTATTATTTTGAAGGTAGTAAAGAAGCACATTGGTATAGCGCGTTTAATTCTTAACTGTTTAATACTTCATTCTTAATTGCTTTATCCTTCGTCATAGGCAAAATTACAGAGCTCTCAAGTGAACAGCTTCTTAGTGTCCAAGCATCGAAACAGCTCGAAGCAGATAAAATTAGACGATATAGTAGCTCTTAGGTAGAATCTGTCGAGTCTACGCGACAATTGCAATTAATCGGACCACACTTTCTCGCCTTTCCTTTTTCTCCAGCTCGTGAAAATTAACGCGTGTCGTTCGCAGGAGAGTTTCGAGAGCCGCGGCGGATCGTGGTAGCTCTCGACGGAGAAACGAAAGGTGCCAAAACAAAAAAAAAAAAAAAAGAACAAACATGATGAAAACGGTCGTTTACCGAAGTGCCAGAAAAAATCTAGATAAAAAAAAGAGAAAGAACTTTCGGAATAAACGTAGCGTAGCCATCTTCGCAACGGAAGATTTAGCTGTAAAGAAGATTAAAAAAAAAAACTGATGAATCGTTAAAAAAAACACTAGACGTAAGACGTACCTTCGTATCGAGTATTTTCAGAACCAACGTACAGTCGAGAGAAAGGGTTGAGGGGGTGGATGGGAAGGCTGAACAAACACTGTTACGATTGGCTGAAGTAATAACAGCCAGTTGGGACAGCTCAGTCGATTATAATGGTATTTTTGTCTCTTTCGCTACCACTGTACATCTAGCCGAGTTCGAGGTAAATGTGATTAGAACCTTAAGACTAATCCGACACGTTGTGATAATCTTTAATACAAATTGAAACTCGTACAATCTTATCTCCATGTCAATTGGTTACGTTCGACGAGTTCTCGTGGAAAGCTATGTCGAGCCAGCTGCCGTGTACTTCCGGATAATCCTGCGGCGACGAACAATCGTGGAAATGCTCTCTCTTTCCTCTTCGTTTCATTTAAACGCGTTCTAGAACGTTCTTCTCGTTAACATCTGTGATATACTTTAATCGTAGTGTATTTCCTATAATGGCAAAACAGAACATCAGTGAAAACAGCGACAAAGAAACAACAGCAACAACAACAACAACAACAACAAGGAGAAGCAACAATTAGAAACGTAGCTAATTTTTTAAGAAAAACGAAGACACGTGTATAAGCCTCTGGGTAAGGAGTAAGAGAGACACAAAAACGTGTAATATAATACCGTGTGTAAACGGACCGTAGGTACAAACCTTAGGGATCGGTAGAATTCGTTCGGAGGAACGTGAAAGCCTTAGTAAACATGTGTCTGAAAATTAATAACTTCGTAAGCGCGCAGCTTTTTAGTTCGTTGGGTAAAATTTGACGGTGTTAGTTCTCGAAATCGCTACCACATGGCTGTCTAACCGATTCTATTCTCGCAAGTTTCCGCTTCGACACCGATTTCTATATATACAAGAGTGTTTTATGAATTGCGAACGTAATTCCAAGATCGAATTCAGCGCACAAAAGTAACGAAACAAATTTTTAGTACGTCGTTAATTCTAATTCCAAGCAGAGACAGCGAAATTCTATTGCTATAATTATTTTTAAACACTTTTTTGATACTATTCTTACTAACATTACTAGTTTCCAACATCTTCTGTTGAGACACGAATAATCAGAAATTCTAATAATTCGAAGGTTAGATATTCGTATGATTATTTTTTGCATATTGAATTTAGTCTTGAAATTACGCTTACATTTCGTGAAACTTCCTGTATGAATGGTGAAGTACTCGAAGCACACTTAATCGATACCTTGGTGTACTCAGGGGCTTAGCATGCTAGTGTATGTAAAGTGTATAGCTTTTGTCTCTGGGACTTGAACTCTCGACACTTAATTGCTTCACCATGTTTGCCTCCACTGTTTTTCCAGCATTACTATATTTGTTCATTCAAGAGAACACTTGTGTTTAAGACAGGGTCTCTGAATAATCCCACGAGCAGATTCAGCATAAAATGCACAGCATCTATCTCTCATTCTATGCTTTCTAAACATACTCCATGCATATGGTTACGTGTAGTGACTTGCACGATTTCAGACTTACCGAGACATTATTACATTATACCTATCAATTGGATCATGCTTGGTATTGGTACATTCACAACTCGTTAGAAACACAAGAAACTAGAGAAATCTAAAATGTTAAATTAACTTGGTTTGAAAAGTTTTAATTGGTAATTTAATAAAAATTGTGTACTTCTCGCTAATTTCTTCAAAATTGAAGGGAAGAAATAGAATGATAATTATTGCATTAAAATAATAATTTATAAAGAGAAGTAATAATTTGGAAATTAATTGTTATAGTACATTTTTATTTGGATTATATTTGATCTCTAATTTTGTAGTTACTATCTTATAAAGTAAACTTTTCAACTATTTTATCACTCGGTCAATTTTCTTTATTAATTAATAACGATAGCAGCTGTAATTGGCGCATAAAATTATACAAAAATATTGGATTGATCTTGAAAAATTAAAAGTCGAACTACTGTTACCAAGGAAAATGCTGTTTGTTTACAAAAAATGTCAATGAAAATTAATCATCAACACTGACACATGCCATAGAATGATTGATGTCCCGACAAATCACCTTGTCCAGAATTATAGTTTGGTCGAACTCAATTGACCGTTCCATGCCACTTCGCCAGCTGTGATTCATGCGAGAGGAATAACTATAACATCGAGCACAGATGTTTAGTCCTGGAAGCAATTCTAAAACAAACATGAACTAATAAGTACCAAGTTAGATGTACACAAGCAGTACTAAAGTAAAACTGCTGACACTTTGCAGTGCTCCGTTAGTACTATACATCTGAGCTTCACACTGTGGAATAGTGGTTTAGAATCTAAACTTTAAACAAACAGAATGGTGGGGATAAACCTTCGATAGGCTTGGTTCCACTTGGATGAACTTGCAATAGACATACTTTATAGTGGATTATTTCAGTACTCCTTTTGAGCATTTCATCTGTCCTCCATTAACTCGCGAGACTCATTTTACGTGACCCACAGTATGTATAGTTATAAAAAGAACCATCGAGTTCCAAACTATACACCTGATTACTTACGAAACTATAAATTTCCAAACACGTGTTTACTTACACTTCCTGATTTTTTTCAACGAGTTCTATCAAGCTTCAACGTTTGTACCATGGTTTATTCACATCCATACTACATATACATTGTCGGTGGAAGAGATAACGATAAACTTTCCATAGAAGACTCGAGTGGTTTGTAAAGTAATAGTCCCTAGACCACTAAGAACCCAAACATGCTTCTAGACACTCGTAATAGGGTTGCCTTAGTTGATTACTTCTCTTCAGATCCTTCGGGTTCTGCAGTTAGAAAATGATCGTTTAAGATCATCGAGGGGTTATCCTCACCACTGTTACCAGTAGGTACGTGTAACGTGTTCCACAATCAGAGAGACAATCTATAATATTACATGGTGTGCTTCGCAGTAGTTAAAATTATTTTCGAAGCGATGGGATTGATGCTCGATGAATTCTATCGATACCAATTATAATTATAGTTTTACGTCAAACAGTATCGAACATGTGGGTATCAATAGAATCGTTATTCGTTCGATGCTTTCTGAATAATGTTGAAATTGCTTGGTCAAGCGAGAGTGAGGTCTGTGGTTTATCGCGCTTAGGTAAATTATACTCGCTCGATTGGAAAGTATCCCTAAGTTTATAGAAACATCGAAACGGTGGATCTCCAGAAAATGTGACGCCACGTTACAATTCATACTTAAACAGCCTTCAACGAGTCAATTCAATACTTTAACTCTTTGGGCCCTTTCTTGGGGCCCTCTTCAGAACTAAGTAACTCAAAATCTAAAATTAGGAAAGTACTTAAAATAACAATAAATAACATAAAATTAGAGTACTCGCGAATTCTTGTACTTGCACACTTTAATAACTAAAACTGTTAAAAATAAGAGTAAATTTTAAGTGCATCGGGGTTGAAAATTTCCGTTACTATTACGAATTACGAGAACGTAGAGCCTAACTTTTCTATAAAAAGCCTTCTTCTATACAGATCAGTTTCTCTTTATTGAGCAATGGTTTATAACGTAATATAAGTGTTAGATTCGTAAATTTTCTCGTGGTGATAAGGAATGGAAAACGATTGAATTTATATAATAGAGTTCTTACGACTAATTTGAAATATATTTACAATTAAGACTACAATGTACAGAAGAGAAATCTCAAAACCATGTTTCTTGAAATCAAAACTAAATACCATCTATATAAGTACAAAAAAAAAACAGAATCCACTCTTGATTACTTGTTAGATAAGAAATGAAACATTTTGTAATTACTTGAAGTCGTAGATGTTTGTTTTCCCTTTTTAGAGTATATTGATATCGGATATTGATAACAAAAAAAATGCTCGGATTCGTGATCAGGAGACGTTTCAACGTTTGTCCTAAGAAAAGAATCTCCACCTGTGCTTCGCAAATTGATAATCGACAATCCTCGTGTACCTTAGAATAACCGCGGTCTGGAGTGACTGGCAAATATTTTTGGCTCATTGTACCAGTTCAATACTGTTTTCTTATTTTAAATAGATTTACAATAGTCTCGATACCGAGAGTCGGAGATTTCGATAGCTTTTCGATATATCTTGTTAACTACTTTGGTATCGAATAGTTCGAGTAGCAGTCCTATCGCTACATCTGGAGCGGTCAATCGTGTTTGTCGTGACTATAACGTAGGAAAAGTACAGTAAATCCTGTCTAAGAGACGCTCGGTCAGGTCTCGGTTATGTTGCTTAGAGATGGAGGTGGATGAAATTTACTTTATCACCGAAACAAGCAGAAAATGGTCGATTTTTGTTATAAATCTACCATTTTTTACTTCTCTAAATAAACCTTTGCGCTGCTTCTTACAAAGGAGCCGTGGCAACCTAACGCCGAGACTGGCTCCAAGACACCAGTTTCAAAAAGTGGTGAGAATCACCAGACGATTTTTAGAAGGGATCTACTGTACTTTGGTATCGAATGGTTAACATTAGCGTCGATACCAAATCTCGTCAGTCCCATCGTCACATCTCAAACGGTCGATCATGTTAGACGTGACTCTAACGTAGGAAAAGTTACTCTTAACTATAGTCTTTAGATACCGAAACGCTCTATACGTCTCTTCCACCGGCAATACGTATACATATAATAGGAGGATCTACTGTACATACATACACTTACGAATATTCTACATACTCTACACTCGGTGTGGTTTATTTTGATACTACCGCGTGCGGTAATATTTAACGATTGTCGGAATAAATCCAACAAAAAAATAAATAAATAAATAAATAAATAAAAATAACAAATAATAATAAAGTAAATAACTCTATGCCTTCTAACGTTGACGAACGTTGACGAACCTTCGTGCGGTGGTGGTGTCCGCATTTCGAAACAATCAACAGCAACCGGCGCCTCCTTTTTCGTTGACTCGAAGATTATAGGTTGCCAAACGGAGGCGGGCGAAATTTGATTCGAATGTTGAATGACGAATAAAATCAACGCAGAGCGACTTCGTCTCAACATCTACTCGAGTACTTGAATTTTTGTTCGATTCATTGTAATATAATCCATTCTGAAAGTTGATCGAGGATGTAACGAATAAAGTGTTGTTCATCTGTTATTCGTTATTCGAAGCAATTAATTTAGATAAGAATTTCGCCCATTTCTGGTTGCCAAGCGTCAAACGAGCGCTGTGCGCCTAGGCGACTGGTGCGTAAGCGGAGACACGCGACAGTGTCGAAACGATCGGTCGACCGATCGCGAGAATCGATCGATCCGTGTTCCCGTTCTAGGATCGATCATCAGCTGCCTGTATTAAATGTAACTTCGGTCGTTCGATAATCGTCTAGCTGTAACAAAACTATTACTAGCTGGTAGTAATAGTTTCTCTGTGTAACTCGTTGACTTGTTGATATCGAGACAGCTGGTAATTGATACCGTGGAATGGTCGGTTCGTTTCAATTGATCCGTTAAATCGTTTTGCCGCAAACAAATCCGTCTGACTTTCCTTTCGATTGATCGATCGTGCTGTCCTGAACGCGGTGAACGTGGATAGTCGAAATTAATCCATTTGGAAGGTCCGAAGCGTAAATGAATATACAAGATTCGATCTCCCGCTTCGACGATATAACATTATAACTAAATGGTCGAACGAACTTTAGGAAAGATGTCAATGTTCCCGAGGCATACTTTCACGGTGGTGTATTTTCAAAAGGTCTGTCGGGCCTTTCAATCGGATCTCCTAGATTCCAGTGTATCGGTATAATCACACACATATACAAAATATACGCATACGCGCGCGTCTCTTCGGCACCACGACCGAATCTCGATAGCTCGATAGCGTTAGACGACTGATCTCCGAATTATAGTTTACTCTAGCCACGGGATGATCGTGTAACACGCGCGCAGAATTCGCCGATCAGCTGCACATGTATCATTAGTCGAGACAGATAAAAAAAGTATGTAAAACGATAAGAAATTCTATTATCTATGTGCGCACTACAGCGGCGGGAAATACCTCTTCTCCGCGAATAAGAAGTTAAACAAAAGAAGAATTAAAAAAAAAAAGTATATAAGAGAATCAAGGTTGTATACACCCACGGCTCTGTGTGTGTGTATATACATTTACGCGTGCACATGTGTGCGTGCGCGCGCACGCCTTGTCGCGTAGAGACGGGCAAAATACTCCTACGACAAAATCTTTGAATAACGAATGAAGAATGAAGAATTTGTTATTCGTTTGAGAAAAGTTACGATCGGATTATGCCACGCGTTGAA
>NC_071979.1:4625209-4634367 GCF_026283585.1 Hylaeus volcanicus
CGAATAATTCATTCGAATCACAAATAAATCGTCTCAGAAAGTTCGCAATGGTTGCAAATCGTTCGAATAATCGATTCTGCCCATCTCTGGCATCGCGGGCGCACACGCACACATGGGTGTATAGTTACGTGAATATAAGTACAAGAACGTAATCAGAATTATAACGTGTTATTCAGTGTACTTGTTGCCGCGTGCCTCTCGAGTCTGTTCTTCGCCCCTAGGGAAGGCAGTGCGTAATCGTCTATTTAAAAAGATTTAAAAGGAAAAAACAAAACAAAAAAAAACACAAAAAAATATAACAGTGCAAAGAAAATAGAGGAAGAAATAAAAGGAAGAAAACGTTTAAAAACACGACGGCTAGCCGCCCTCAGAAGTAACGTGCTATTTTAATTACAGCAGTAACGTGTAACCCCAGGCGTGGTTCACGTGAACGCCGAAAAAGCGTCCTTTTTGTCTGCCTGATGCCGCGTACGTGTGCGTATAAGCGTTTTGTTTTTTTTTGTTTTTTTTTTGGGAAAGTTCAGCCCCACGTGGACTCGAATCGAATTTGAGATAGATGGTGTGTGTGAAAAAGGGAGAGAAAGGAAAAGAGAAAAAGGTAGAGAGAGTGAATGTGACGAGGGATTGCTGGCTGGAGAGAAGGAGATGGAAAGAATCAGTGTGAACGCGTGCGAGTGTGAAAGAGTGAAGGAGCACGACGATAGAGACGTAGAACAAGACTAAATATGTACAAATGTAATAAATTGAATGACGATTACGTTGAATTCACTTATCGATCGTTTATTTACACATTTATTGAGGTGGGTGTCCAATTGTTACTTAACTCAAAGCTTGGCATTAACACATTTGGGTGCATTCAGAAAGTCCATAAAGCCGCAGAGATGGACATTATCTAGATAAAATACATTATTGAAATAAAAAATCGAATAAAGATACTTTATACTTTAGCTTTATTCGATGACTGTCGGATAAAAAAATTAATTCAATTTAAAAAATTTAATAAAATTTACTCAATTTAAGTTGCCTTCATTCGTCGGATAACGCATAAAAATATTCATTGGAAGAACATTTATTCGACGGATAAAGTGTCCTGTTATATTTGCAGAGAGTTTCATCCGTTGGATATCTTTCGGATAGTCGGATAGTTATAAAAAAAATACGGGTGTTTAAATCCTGTGGATCTCTACCTATTGATTTTTTTTTTTAATTATTCAAATATTTATTGTTAGACCCTTTGCAGATCTGCAAAGTTTTGTACAAAAGTATAATATGTGTTTTTCGTATTCAACTAAAAAGTCGTCTATAATAATACACATAGATAAGGTTACAAGTAGTTATTAGGATTATTCTTAGAGTCTAATTTTTTATAATATGGGATCACAGTTTTTAGTGTTTGGATATTAAATTTACAGGTTGTTACTTCATAGGAATGTGGTTATTATGTGTAGCGCTTTTATATTAGGTTCTCTTAGGAATTTGCGTCTTTTTTTAAATATTGCGCTTTGTGTCTCCACCTACTGATATTGGTTTTAGTATCAGTGACGCCATCGGTGGGAAAATGCCTAAGTTTGTAGTGGAAATAGTTCCCACAATCGATAACTTTATGGCTTTATTTTTTAGGAACATTAGACGGCGCCACCATCAACACGAGATCCCCGAATCTGACATCTCTGTTTGGTACATGCTTTGCTTGAATTTTAAGGAGATGTAAGTGAGTGTTGTACCTCCAGAAATGTTTTAAACTGGTTTATTTTAGCATATTTTTGTGAATAAATAATTGATCTATAAGATAGGCAGAAATATATAAATAACGAAGATGACAGAAAAATTGCGAAGATACGAGAAAATTGATTTCCTAGGAGAAGGGCAGGTTAGTTTATGCTCAACATCTTTTCTAACGTTGCCGGCATAATAATAAATATTATTCTAGTTCGCCACTGTTTACAAAGCCAAAGATATCGAAACGTCAAAAATTGTTGCTGTTAAAAAGGTATGTGCAGATATTTTTATATTAATGTCGAAATGTCATTCAACCCTCGACTACATGTGAACATTTTATGCATAAAGACATGACTTTAATTCATTTGTAATATTGTCAGATCAAAGTTGGAAGTCGCGCGGAAGCTAGGGATGGAATAAATAGAACTGCACTGAGAGAAATCAAATTGTTACAAGAACTGAAACACGATAATGTGATTGGTTTATTAGGTATATAATCGTCTATGAAGCTTGTAAGATTTACAGTTTTCTCTGTGTACTTTTAATCTTCCAACATTAACATTTTAGATGTTTTCGGCTATAAATCAAATGTGTCTTTAGTGTTTGATTTTATGGATACAGATCTGGAAATTATAATAAAAGACAGCAATATTGTCTTAACTTCTGCTAACATTAAATCGTACATGATTCAAACTCTTCAAGGATTAGATTATCTCCATTACAATTGGATACTCCATAGAGACTTGAAACCAAATAATTTACTTGTTAATGGAGAAGGTGTTTTGAAAATTGGTGATTTCGGTTTAGCCAAATTCTTTGGTTCACCAAATAGGTTAAATACACATCAAGTGGTGACAAGGTGGTACAGGTCGCCTGAATTATTGTATGGTGCCAGACTCTATGGAACTGGAATAGATATGTGGGCAATTGGGTGTATATTAGCAGAACTTTTATTACGTGTACCATTTTTACCTGGGGAATCTGATCTGGATCAGCTTACCAGAATATTTCAGGTACCTGAAGTGGAGTATATAGTAAAACATTAATTATTAGAACAAAATATGAGACATATATTAAAAATGATTAAATTATTTGGCTCTGTATTAGTTCAGAAAATCAATGTTTTACTGTAATTGATAAAAAAATTTCGAGTAAGAATGCATGTCATGTTGCATTCTCTATATTTGTGATTCTCAGACGTTGGGTACACCCACCGAAGAGACGTGGCCAGGAATGACTGAACTACCAGATTTCATTCAGTTTAAACCGTTTCCTGGAACACCGTTAAAACATATATTTACCGCTGCCGCCGATGATCTGCTAGACTTAATCGCTAGCTTTTTAAACGTGAATCCTTTAGAAAGGTGTACATGCGACCAGGCTCTTCAAATGCCATACTTTAGCAATAAACCAGCGCCAACACCTGGACCTAAGTTACCTCTTCCAACAACCGTGAAACGACAACCAGAGGAGAAACCTAGTCTAAAGAGGAAATTGCTGGAGTCAATGGATGGTGCTTCGCTTGCGAAAAGATTACAGTTTTAACTATAAATTAAATTAGAATTAATTGTGAATTATAGAAATCAATTTAATATCATTATGTTTGTTACTATTTTTACGATTTTTACAAATCATAAATGTCATATACAATTTAAAGGAGACTGAGTGAGAGAGAGAGAGAGAGAGAGGGAAATGTGAATAAATTAATTTATATAAATACATAATATTGCAGGTGATATGAAATTGTTAAAAAACGTCAATAAATATATTTACAGTAAAGCTGGAATCATGTACAATAATAACTCAATACTGTATTTTTGTGACGAGACTATTATATAAATAATCAAAATTAAAAATAAAATATTGTTTTGGATATCAAAATATATCTGTTTTGCACATCCTATACTTCACACATACCCAAAGTACACAATTCATAGTGTATACAGAAAATCGAAAAAGGACGGAAATGTTATAGGTTGAAATAATAATACATTTTTGAAAAATACAACATTATGCTGTAGTACTTTTATTAACTTAGAAACTAGTAAGAAATGTTTCATACGTGAACAATTTCGTAACTGACGAAATATTGAATTTTGATAGCATAAAAGAGGTGACTCGCTAATAACAAATGATTAAAACTGTAATCGCATTTCGCATCATTTTCTTTTTTTTTTTGCAGCAAGATTAAAATCATTCTGTTTCCATAATAAGTACAAATGTTACCAAATATGTCTCGCTCCTATCAGCGATGTTTCATCGGTACTTTCGTTTATATAAATGATTTTTTGTTGCAATATATCCTCTGTGTAGATAAAAAGAATATATGTTCCTTTGTAACCTCTTCTTAATTTGATGATAATTTTGCACATCCGCGATGAGCTTAAAAAACAGTATTTTACGATTGACTGTACCTTTTCAGTTTTCGATCAATTTCTAACTAATATTCGTGCATGACTTCAATGTACATGTAACTATTACACATATACATAAACCTAATCAATACTGATGGGTAACAAAAACATAATACAATTTAGTAAAGATACAAATTATATAAATTTTATATTAATGCACATATCAACATGAGTTGGCTCTGCCTATGGACTCCTTCAGAATGTATTTCGCTGTAGAGTAAGTTAGAAGAATAGTATAGATCTCGTATTTTAATATATTACATAAAGCTGTAATAAAATTTGTTTATACTGTACGCATAGTTACATTAAAAGCACAACTTAAGACGACATGTGCATTTAAATACTGAAACAACATTTAATATTTTTCTCCATATAGTTCGTTAAATCCTGACGTAGAGATGCAAAGCTGAGGGCTCTATGTAAATAAAACATGACAATTTTATGGTAAGATGTGTTAGAAGATTACTATGTAAAATATGTAATAAAACAGATTTGAATTACGTTATGTGGAAACGGTAAAATTAAATCACGGTATTATTTTAGATTAAGGGCTGATGTACTATCTTTTTTTAATTTGAAAAAATTAAAATAACTATAAGTGGTTGAAAGTAATTAAATAACTTTTTTTTTAACGCACGTAATCATCTAAAGCACTTTAGAATAGGTAAATGATAAATTCATTCTATGGTATTGTACTGTGGTCCCTCTTATTCAAATTGAACTATAAATAATATCTATGTAACACTGTGTTTAATACGTAATCGATAAACTTTTCTAAGAGTATGTACCAGTAATTGCCAGATTGAAGGTGATGGAGAAAGCAGAACCATCGTTACCATTTTAATCGTCAATTAAAATGATAACATAAACGTGTGACAAACATTTTAGGACTATACGAATAAAAATATAGCATTCTTTATAATCCGATTAAAAGGAAATTCTACAAACACATATTTGACAAAATTCAATTTCTGAATGGTGTACAAGGTAGTAATACTTTACTATGTTTTTTTTACAACATTAATCTGTCCTTTCGTGCGAGTTATTTACACATTAAAAATAATACACTTAAGAAGTAGATTTTACTGTACACGATATATACTTAAAGCAATATTTAGATTTACAAAATTTATAGTACACAGAGTGTAGTATAAAACCAGAAAACATTATCTAGCGCGATTTACAAAAAGTAAATCGTTCTTTCGTATCGACGTATTCATTGAAAGTACAAATGAAAAACTTCTGTCTATCGTTTGTGACAATGTGTTAATACATAACTGAATATATTTGAGCGTGACATCTGTATAAATTGCAAAGAAATAATTTCGATCGATTGATTAATACATTGCTCGATAACATAAACCACTTAAAGTCACCACCGCTTTTTAAATCGTAACATAATAATCGATAGATTTTATGATTTTTGTGTTTGTACACACTATCTCCCTATCCTGCGTGCACTTTGCAAGGAACATTGTATTCGATAACATTAGCATTTTTATTTTGCCCTTCTGCATGGCCCTACGCGTGTAACATGCTTGTAAAACTTTCCTTAATCCAGTAGGGCTCAAATTTTAGATAGGATGCATCGTTCAATACGTAAAAGTAGGATACATTAGAAATAGTACATAGGACATAGTATCGTGAAAACAAAACAAAAATATCGAAATATACATTCAAATATTAAGGAAACAAAATTTAAACATAATTCGTATAATTTATTCAAAATGAGAGATATCAAATCAAGACGTAGATATTATCAATTACATCTTTATATCTTTTAATTGTTGATATTATTGTCTTATATTAGCATCCCACGAAGAACACGTACTTGAAAATGCTTTAAAGGGTTATTCACTGGACATGAAATGCAATGAAGATTCAACAATTGTACATATCTACGAGTACAATTGTTTTGTCCTTTAAATTATACTATGTCCTAAGCAAATATTTTTAAGCAGTAATTGATGCGCAGTCTATAGAGCACATGCAGCAGACAATTTGCTCTCGCATTTTGTTTCTAGACATTTGATTCAGTATTTAAAGTAACATATGTAACAACTTATGCAACCAACAACGTGTTATAACTACCTTATAATGCTTATCCTCCTTAAATTCTTATTTTTTACATTAAGTCAATATTTACCAAGATCTTTAAACAATATCAGTACATTTCGTTTGCAAATTAACTGATTTTTTAATGCTTCAAACTAAAAAATTAAAAAAAAAAAAACAATTTTCAGTAACCCAAATAGTCTGTAAAAACTGCATTTTAATACGTACTATTCGAATTATTTTGAATATAAACGCAACATAGTAGGTAATGTCACACCATATTATTTAAAAATCATGGCGATTAGATTCTAGGGCAAGGATGTTATTTGCAAATAAAAATGAAATTATATATCCATTTAGGGATTTAAAATAAGTAATACATACATTATGATATAGCTGTCCGTAATAATAATATCACATCTCCAAATACTACTTAGCAAGAAGTGTTACAAAATAAATGTATATATAAATCAGTTTAGACGAAAAATATAGGCGGTGCATTTTCTAGGTAACTAGGATCATTTTTTTGAGTGTAAAGAAGAATATGTTCACAACTTCTCGAATATGAATAGTTTAGCACGGTCCAGTTTGCTTCCGATATTGAAGATGATTTCACAATTTCGTTTTGTAAATATTTGTAAAATTATTCTTCAGTCCATTCATATGATTATTGAAAGTCCAACTTTTATTATACAAAGTTCAGTTGATATCTCAATTCTTAGTTGATAAGTCTCACTCTAGAAACACATAGATTTTATTTAAAAAAAAAAGAAAAGAAAATAACATTTTCGTAATAAAGTTTTCGATACACTGATAAGAAAACATACTAACTCATTGAAATTATCAAAAATAACTTTTCCGTTTTCTCTTAGACATTTCTGCGTTAGATGTATTACGTAGTATGTATTTCAAAAAAGGAGGAGATAAAAACGCAGCAGTCTCTTTGTTTGAATTTTTCTCTGCATTCATGACTTTGGATCGGTACATATTACGATATAAACGGAGTTTACACATAAATGTTTCTTACTCGGAAGAAACTAGAAAATAAACTCGCATAAGAACGATAACAATTAAAGTGTTCAAGACAAACCTTTGCGGTTAACAGGTATCGTACGGGGATATAAGAGATCCTCTCTGAAAATCGGCGAGCATATTAAATTACCCTAATATTCACAATCTCTATAAACAATAAATATAAGCTGCAATGCCCGCAGACACGATATTTTATGTCTCTATCTGATCAAAGCAACGATGTCATAGGCTTATCCTCGTATGATGCTCGTCGAATTCTAGAGAAACCTCTTTACGATCTCACACGGTATCTTTTAACTGCAAAGAATTAACGTACAATCAATAAAGAAGAGAATACAATTGCAGATATAAAGTACGCCATAAACATAAACGAATAATTGCAATGTGAAACACTCTGTGTAGCTTCTTGATTAGGCACAATGTTTGAAAGCAATAAATTCCTATGTCTCTGTTTAAATAAAAAAGTTCTTTGTGGAACACACTTTCCCAATACAGACTATATCTCCCTAGAATTCATTGTAATATTAAAAGTAGAAATACATATTTCATTGTTACTACTGTTTTTACTTTATTATATTATATATATATATATTTATTTATATATATTCAGTAGTCAGTCCAAGGCAAACATTATCCGCAGTAGTACAATATAATATAGCTACTATTTTCGTATCTTTTTAAATTGATCTACCTATATATTACTTTCTTTTAAAAAATGTATACTTAACATTTAATATAATATATATTTATATATATTTATATGTACACATATATATGTATATATGTATATATGTATATATATATACATATACATATACATATACATATACATATATATACATATATGTATATATATATATATATACATATCTCTTTAAAATATTTACAGTCAATGCTATGATACAGTAATTTTAATTGTTTCTTGTATTCATACTTCATAAAGGCAATTATCATCATAACTATAATCCTTATTTATATATTTATATAGTATATCGTGTAAACATGTTTTTACAGCAACCATGTTCATATTAGGACTGCATATAATACAAGTAGGGATAGTATATGATCTTTTGACACCTCTACACATATCTACACAGGGAGTGTCATGATCATACAAATTATGTTTCATCTCGTTGCTGCATAACCTATTTGATGCCAATTTTCAAATGAAAGGTTCACTTAAACCGTAAAAAAAAGGCTTATAAAAAAAAAACCATAAGTCTAAGTAAAGTTGGTTTTTACGTTCTGCTGGACACAGTGAATACCTTAGAAAATTAAGTAGAGATTGAAAAATTAAAAGTATTATTCGAATCTGCATTCCTTTGATTTTGATCTTCAGTTAAATATAATTGCAATTATTTCAAATGTAGCGTATAAAACGATATCAGTCCACCATCACTGTAGACCTGATTAAACTAACAATTTTATACGCAGTACGCATTGCTAACTTTTATAATTTTTAATATCTTTTCGTGTATCAAGCAAATATGTATAATCATAAATCAACCTGTGCATCTTTATTCATGTGCACTATTCGAGAGTTAGTCAGAGGTCATTATTAATATGTAGCTCAATAAATTCTTTAAATTTGAGATCGTTTTTCGTTCAAGACTCTTGATATGTAACATAAATGTTGCACGATAAATTAAAGTAATTTGTTTACACATTTGCCTATATGTTACAAAGTGAACAATTTTACGAAAGTGCCATCAGTTGTTTTTGTTTCTACTTGAAGGGAATTAAATTCAAAGTTCTGCCATTGACCAAGTTCCATAAATTCAAAAGTTAATGGAAACACAGGTAAATGACCATTGACCTAAAAATATATAGGGACAGAGTATTTCTGTTAGGGGAAGGTGATAATAGTGTCGGGGGGGGGGGGGGGGGGGGGGGGGTTTTTTTATAAAAAAAGAAAGAAAAAAAAAAATCAGGAAGGGG
>NC_071979.1:4634467-4660435 GCF_026283585.1 Hylaeus volcanicus
GGGGGGGGAAGTTTATATTGACATCATGGACCTAAGAATCTCTGAAAGGAGTCTAAACTGAGTTGGCGCGGTAAACGATGGGAGATATGCGAGCGGTGTAATGAATATTCTTTGATATCAGCAATGTTCGGTAAACGTCGGTTGTATTTAGGTTTTACGTATGGTTGCAGGTTTAATCATAACGTTTACTAGGAGTTCTCAACGTTTTAAAAAATTCCACGTTCATTGGTCAATCAATTAAGGGTAAAGCCGAGGGTTTTTGAGCCAAGCTCACGGAAATAGTCGATGTCGAAGTCGATGTTGCCTTTAGGGGCTGTAGCGGTGTTTGTAGCTACAGCACGGGCTTAGCAACCCCGAGGTGCCCCAGCTAGAGGGGGGCCAGCAGGCCTCAATAGATGAGAAATAAGAGTACTGTAAATAGTATTAAAAAAAAATGCAGGAGTTATGTAAGACGATGATGAGAAGAATGGAAATAAGCTAGAAATAAGTAAGCAGTAGTGCAATAACTTTGTAGAATAAGTTACGCACTTTAAATAAATGAATGAACGAATGATCTCGATGCCGATGTCCCTCTTACATTCTTAGGTCGAAGGGACAAACATTTTTATGGAGATTGGTTATTTCCGTGAGCTCGGTTCAGACGCATTCGACTTTACCTTTGATTAGGTAACAGTTCACCAACGAACGTGGAATTTTTGAAACGTTGAACTGCTCGTAGACATTATGGTTGGCCTACAAGCATACGTAGAAGCCGAATACAACAGACACCATCGAGGGTTGCCGATGTTGAAAAATTATTCGCCACACCACTCGCACGTCTTCTATCGCACTTTACGGCGCTAACATTCTGTTTAGACTCCGTCTAGCAATTCTTAACACGTTGACTGCCAGACTAATACCCTTGAAAATGTCTACTGTGATTAAATTTTAGTTACAGACTATTGGAAATTGCATAATCAAATATTTATTGTGGTATTTATTTTTATAACTTCATCAAAATTCAAGTATATCATTCAAATTCCTTTTCTTTGACACCTAACTTTCAGAATTAATCTTTTTAGTTCTTCAGTGACAAGAACTCTCCCCCCCCCCCCTGCGCCTCAACTGGGCAATGAAAAAATGGGGGAAAGACGACAGCGGACTAAGAGAAATGACGCAGAAAACACAATTGAAGTTTCAGTAAGAGTCTAGAACAATGATTTTGATCTTGTAGAAAATGCATTTTAGTAAAATGATTTTTAACTAACAATAATTTTTGGTGAAAAAAGAAACAGTACTCTTTAGTAGTTACTAGTGTGTAGAATTTCTTACGCAAACCATTAATACTTTATTGTCTTATGAAATTCGATTACTTAAATTTTTGTAAGCATCAATATAAAAAGAGTTGAATCCAATAAGGTAGCAAACAGTTTATCATCTACTGCGACGCGTATATGTACACGAAGCTTTCTGCCTGTGGTGTACGATAAGAACAGATTGCATGGAAACGAAACCTGATGCCTAATCGTTTTTAGAAAAAACAGTTCGGTGTTCAACATAAAAATTCGTTTGCAAAAATTCGAGTAACTCTGTTGCAGAACGCTGCTACGTAGTTTAGCAAACCATTAATCCGAAATTCAATAGATGGTGGAAAGACTTACAATATAATGTCCAGATTACAGATTAATAGTATCCAGTGTGTGCGAATTTTTGGATGCATTGTCCTTTGGTGACGTGGTGGCAACACTAATTTGTTTGCTGGTATTGTTCGTAAACGGCATGGCGAACTTAAAATCTGCACCATTTGGTAATTTTCGCATAATCTTCCCGGATGTAATCAGCCTGCCAAAGCCTTCCTGGTGCGCAAAAGCGTATCCGGAACGAAGAGATCGTCGTGTCCGCCTCGTAGACGGAGTACGAAGTATATCTTGACTTTGGCGGGAACGAAGTTGCGCCAACCTCTGCTTAAGCCTAACTCTATCAGACAAAGTTGGCCTAACATCAATGAAGAAGAATCTCCACGACAGTACAGGTATTACCAATATGATACATGAAATGACTGCTGTAAACCAAAACGTTGCTTCAGACATAGCCTGAAATCAAATAAACCACCGTCAGTCTTGGATTTAACGAACATTTAAATATCGTTACAGTTGAGTTGGGCAATAATGAATTAGAAATGATCATTACTTGAATTACGCACTTGCCCAACTCAACGATACAGTAAACTAACTTACCATAGTAAGACTTCCAACGTAGCTACCACCTATGACGAAGTTATAGAAATAGTCTAAAATAAAATACCAAATGAGCGAGCCCCAAACCATAATATGATTAACAATCGTCCAATACGATGTATCAAGGGCTATTTGAACCGTCACGACTATGACTAATATAGTGGCTACGACACTTCCCAGTAGCATGTGATCAGAAAGTACATAGCCCTTTGGTGATACTCCATCCTTATACGTACCTAAAGATATCATTTTAATTACATAAAATATTGCTCTTAGGACTCGACGAAACGACCGAGTAAATTATTGTAACTTACCATACGGAACTAAAAATAATACGCAACTAGCAAAAAAACCATGTATGGCACTCCAGCAAAATTCCTTTTTGTTAAAAAGTAAATTTTGCAATCCGGGTGCGTAGAGTTTTGGATACAATAAACTATTTTTGTCGTTAACATCTTGATCGAAGATACCAACTGCCATTACAGGCAATGACGTATAAAAGAGATTGTAGACAGAAATGTACATAGGATCGAATACAGTCTGTAAGAAAATATAGATTTGTGATAGTACGCGAGGTAATGTTTGTTAAACAGTAGTTTAAGTGAAACGTTGTCGAATCAGAATTATCGATACGATCACATTTCAATACTCGAACTTTGGAACTTGCTGCTCTACAAAGGAATTTTGAAAATCACATTCGCCTTATACTCATCATTAGTGGATATAGTTGCTAATAGATGAAAATGAGTTTAGTGGTCTGTGAACATTTAATATTTCCGTTTAAACGTTTTCGCCCACAATGGAGGCCATTTGGAAATTTTACAAAACAAGTTAACGTAATAGACGTATAGACGTGAAAATGGGATCAGTTATTAAACTATAATTACAAATTATGAAAATAAGTCTAGAATAGCTCAAAATATATAATAATTTCAAACAACAGTCATCGTGGTTATTGCAGGAACACTTATAGAAAGTAACATTAATCAGCGGTGTATTGATGCAATAAAATCTGTTCTTGTATTAATAAAACTATTTACATGATACAGAAACATTTAAAGGAGAATAATAAGTACTCACAGGCTACCCGACACGAGGTATTTCTATCGACCGGTATATTATCGCTAAATGTTTAAAGTTGTCGATAATAACAAGACCATACCTGTGCGCTGAATCCACAGAAAAAGGCAAACCAGATGTGGCATAGCGTAAACGCAAAATTCTTGTAAAAAAAATATCTAAGAAACTTGCTCATTCTATAATACGACCATCTGCCGTGAACGAGGAGCAATCTTTCCAAAAACCTAAATTGTCCTATCGAGTAATCGGATGCCAATACAGCTTGTAACCCTTCTTGACCACTGATGCCAACACCAATATGAGCTGTTTTTATCATCGAAACATCGTTAGCTCCATCACCGATTGCCAAAGTCACCGCATTTTTATTTTTCTTGATTAATTCGACAACCATTGCTTTTTGTAAGGGTGTCACGCGACAGCATATCACAGCTTTGCCTAAAAGGTAACAACCCGTAATGTTAAATCGCTAATCGAGACGAAAGAAGAAGAGAAACATTTCACGAGTAACTCACACTGGCTCGATACATCGAGAAAAAGTTGTTCAAGTTGTGGATGCAATGCATGAACTAAGGAATGCCCATTAATAACTACCGCAAATCCTGTTGCTTGTTCCATTTCGTGTTCATCTTGTTCATCTCTGCTAGGATTGTATTCAGTATCACTGCTGTATATAGAAAATGCAAAGTTTAGATGAAAAGAATTTTCTTTCGAGCGGCGATACGAATTACATTAACACTTCAACTTCTTAGTCGGGATTCGCTTCTGTTAAATTTACGAAAAATGTTCGAGACGCAAGATTTCGGTTCGATGTAACGAGTGACAAAGTATAATATTTAATTTCACTTGCATAATAAAAAGGGAGATTCGAATGGTTTTCTCTGTATACAAAAATGATGCGTATTAATTATAAACAATACACACAGTGCACTGTATTATGGACTACTGATATAATAACGTGACATAAGCACCATTCTCGTTGTGTTATTTTCATTATTACTAAGATTAATTATAAGCATACAGAAAGAGAAGGAGTGAGTATCAAGCACATGGTAATTATCATTATTCGTTTGGACTATCAACGTTAATATAGAATCATGGGGTATTGAAAAAAGAAAGTATAAAACAAAAAAAAAATCGTAATATTCGAAAAAAAGGCTAATACCTAAGCTACTATATTGAACAGTCTACATTAAAAATGGAATAATCGACAGGCATGAGATAAATGGTTTTAACATTCTCTCAAGTATAAAAAAAAAAAGAAGAAATCGAGAATATTTTGTGAAACTTTAACATTTCCACATATATAAATATGTTAAAATGTGCATGCAAATGTAAGTTGGACTGCATACTTGGATATCTCGATAAAATTTAATTCGATTCAAATTCGAAAAAAACTGATGTTAACCTATGCAGAACAAATCGAATTAAAACGAGGAAAGGTATAATATAACTTATCGATACCTTTTTACAGGCTTGTAAACTGCATGCCAATCTATATTTGAATTATTTATATGTATATATATTCATCATAAGAACATTACGAACAATTAAGTTTGTGTTCAGCAACACGACTTATATAACGCCATACACGCTAATATTTTGAATTTTGAATATAATTATCGGAACATAATGCCGGAAACATAGAACTGGATTTCAAATATTTAAAAATTTTTAGGCATAACCAGACAAGAAAAGCGTTACACAGAACATGATGCCACATTCAATACGTAAGAGAAACTTGTAAAATAAATGCGTTAATTAGTCAGAAATAGGTATGGAAAAGGTTAATGACTGTACTCCGTCTCTTTCATGTGCCTGACCTTTCCTTGTCCCACCTGAATGTGACAACGGAGAGCGTTGGCCGATTTTGATGACTGGAGGTTGTTTTGATAGTTTCCAGGTACCGCGATAATTGATTTTCGACGCCATCGTAGGTAGTAGAATCCACTATAAAGACATCTGTAAGGTCGTCTGTTAACAACTGGCAGGAATAGCCAATATTGATAGCCGTTTCTGTGTAGGGTAATGATATACAATTTCATTAACTGTACAATATTATACTACGCACGATTAACCCTTTGCAGTCGGATGCAGTCGAATGTCTCTTCTGAGGAGACATCGTAAGAACAGGCAAACTTTATTAGTGATTACGCAGGATAAATTTACGGGAGCATGAAATTTGTAAATGTATCCGATTCCTTGAAGGCTTCTATTCAAATATCACGAAAGGTCAAATAAATATGTGTATTAAGATATATATAACAAATATGAATAATTTACACCTTAAATTATTTTGGATGACATGGTGCAATTTGTGAAGATAAACAAGGTAGCCTAAGATTGCAATTTAAAAGATGGAAACTATCAATGCATATCTATGTTTCATCTAAATGTCTAAAGATTCATATAAGATCGAGTATCGTTACAGTAAATTACATGCTATATAAGTTACATTATGTAATGCGACATGATTCCTGTTTGCACATTCTGTAACGAAATGGACTCCGTGTGCAAAAGGTTAACAAACGTACCGCGTACAATTTCATAGCGTTTCCGAAAAATGGGCAAAATTCTCATCTAGATGCAAATTTAAAATAACGAATGAAATAAAAATCAAATAGAATCAGAATTTCAATTATGGAATTAAATATTTTACAACGAGTAAGTAAACATTAAACTGTTCGATCCATGAAACCATCACGATTAAAGCGATACATGTTGGTTCTCTATTATTCGATTAAAATTTTGCTCATTTCCGACGTTCGCGCATATTTTTACCTTGTTTGTCACCAGTTAATACCCAGATCTTAATACCAGCGAGAGCTAAATTAGCGATAGTTTGAGGTACGCCGTCCTGTAACTTATCTTCGATGGCAGTAGCGCCCAGTAACGTCATATCCTTCTCGATTTCCTCGTAAATCGCATCCAACTTGTCGTCTCTGTTTTCCTGACTCAAGGCAGCTTCTTGGTGACGTTGTTTCCAATCATTGAAAAATTGTTCATCCAGATCTCTGACCGAAAGGCACAATGTTCTCAAGCCCTCGCCCGCGAATTTGTTGAGATGTTCCAATGATTTCGCCATCATGTCTTCGCTGCCTTTTTTTAATCGTTCGTATATAACGTTATCCGCTCCTTTGCAATATAGCCTGAGCTGTCCGTCCTTCCTCAATATTACGGACATTCTCTTCCTAACGTTGTTGAAATCGAGGATGCAAAGCAGCTCGTATATCTCGCGTTTTCCCATCACTTCGATCGTTATACTATTCGGAGATCTTTCTTTGAATACGAAACCGAAGTTTCTAGCGGCAGATACGAGGGCAGCCTCGTCCGGCGACTGTGCTTGATATTCTAGCTTGCCATTCTTTTCTTCTGGCATAACGGTATGACAAAGCGCCAATAATCGAAAGAAACTATGAACATCTTCGTTGTTCCGTTTCACGGCTTCGAGGAGAGCGGTGTCGTAGAACTTGAATTCCGGCTCGTAATCCTTGTTGAACGAAAAATCCAACGGCGGTACTGTCTGCGAACATACATCGAGCGTTACTCGACGGTCCGTTTCCAGTTTGTATCATAGAGAGACGTTAATACGACACACGAGAGACAGTATGTGGAAATGAAAGTACTAGAACTAAAAGTAAGTACCTTGCCTCCGTGTAAATAGATTTGTCGTAAGTCAGCAGGCACATGAGATGTTACAAAAATTTATAATTCCTTGAAGCGCCGAGGAAATTAATTTCTCAGAACTAAGCTGTTCGGAAATGCTTCAATCTATTTACAGACAAGAGTGAAATACTATGCGGCGTGCATTTGATACGATGAAGAGCATAGAAGAAAGGGTGCGAAGCGGAAGTATACATCGATGCGTGTTTACGAACATTCATTGAACATTTGAAGATAATATCTAATCGTTTATAATAGCGAAGCATAGAGGTTCGGATGTACAAATGAGAGCAGACGTGATACACAAAATTTTCTTCGTTTGTAGAAGATGTGTGTTAATTATTAACATGCGTACTGAAAGTTTGCGTGGAACCATCAGACTGCCATTGACGCCTGGTTCTGGAATTATACTGGTTATCCTGTCCACATGTTCCAGTAGACGTACGTTTGGACCACTTATTGGTGTATAAACTTGAACAAACTCTTGTCCATTTTTCCATCGCATCGTAGGTGTTTGGGCAGCTTTGTCCGTCTACATGCAGCACACACATGCTAAGTGATGTACATGAAAACTTATGCAAAATATGGCCAAACTGTGAAATGATTCAATTGTATCTATTTCGTTATTAAGAAAGAAATCCCGAAACGAAAGAATCAATGTATTCTTCACACGTATCGTTTTGATTTTATTCCGCATTAAAATTATTTGTCTAGCAATGCTTTCTTTAAACTAATCTATTTAAATACTTCTTGTACATTTGTTGCGTATAACATTGTATAGTCCTTTTTTTTTTTTTTTAATTATTTGGGTCATTTATTACCGAAGATGATCTGAAGAATTTAGTAAAACTATGCTGATATCATTATTTATTTACATCTACGGTATTCAAAGAACGAGCGTATGATAACGTATTCTTTCTTGATAACAAACGTGAAATGAATGAATCTGATGCACAGAAATCTAATGATTGTTGATTATTTAATTCTATTTAACAGAAATATCTGTGACTTAAAAGTAAAACGAAAAGTATGTATTTAAGTGAAAATTGTTTACAGTAATTTTTTAATGTATAATTCGCTGATAATTCATTATTCAAGTGAATAATATACTACCAGAGTCTATTGTTGTTTCTTAACGAAAAGTCAAAGTTAAGAAAATAATGGCTACATTACGGTCAGTCAAAATGTAACTGTGTCTAAGTTACGTATGTTAACATTACCAGCGAGATCTGGACAAAATGCTAATTTTGCTTTTAAACATTTTTTCATTTGCAATTTCGAAGGATGGAACGCATCAGAGAATTAATGAATAGAGGCACGGGAGTTTCGGGAACGTAAGCGTGTTCCCAATATAAATACACATGTAACTATTACTCGTTTTTTAGAAAAAATAATCAGTTATCTGGACATGATGGAGAGAGATCAAATGTTATCGATGCAGTGAACATTGTAATCACGATAAAAATCCGTTGCAGTAACAACTGAGAACTTTACTTAAACATAAAATCGTACGCTTACAAAACATTAAAAGCTAGAAAAAAGACAATGGATATTTATTGTACAGCAAACGGTCTAATAATAACGTACCCCATCATCAGCATCGAGTCTGGTTACAAATAAAGTGATGAACAGACTCACCTCGCTCAAATCGACGACTTCCCCGGTAACTTCATCGATAACGTCCCCGTAACATTTGCCCGCCACAGAACACTTGTTAAAAGTCATAATATTCTGCGTGAGGGTTCCGGTTTTATCGGAAAATATATACTCTATTTGCCCCAACTCTTCGTTTAACGTAGTAGTCCTTGCTTTAGCGTGTGTATTCGTAGGTGCGTAGTACATCTCTTCATCCCAATTAATCAAAAACGACTGAACGAATCTGATAACTTCCACACTCACATATAAACTGATTGGCACCACTGTGTTCAATACGATAGCATAAGAAAAGAACACAAGTAGAGCGATCACTGTGGCACCGCCCATGGGCTCGCTAGGCACCAACGAGTCCCAGGGTAGATACACTTGGAAATAACGGCCCACTAGGCTTTCCCAAATACCACAGCCGATCATGCAGAACAAACACATAGAAAGTAAAAAGCACACTATCCCGATGATGAGAAAATTCAGCAGCCTATCTATAGAGGTCCTCTTAAATTTGGTCTTCCCTGAGTTTTGCATCAATTTGGTATCCTTGCCTGCAAAGATGACCACACCATAGCACCATTGCGTGTTCCTCAGCACGCAACCCCGTAATATAATTTTGTCGTTGTCCAATGCGTATCTGCAACGAGAACGAAACAACAATGTTAAAATCTAATATTATTTGAAACAGGTGTCCGGAACTCCTTCGTATTGAGAGATCACACGATACTTTGCGAATTATTCGTAATGTAAGGCTATCAGTTATACTCTTTTCGAAGTAGGAAACAATCTACTCTTATTTCTCATTTATTTAAGACTAGCTGCGCACCGCGGTTTCACCCGCGTTGAATATTATTCCTATTCTATATCGCGTTCGTGATTGTATTGTTGTATTGTAGTGTTTATGTAATTAACTTGATGTAACGTAGAGATAAATTTTTAAATGCAAACTTTATCTTCATAAAATTTCCCGGATGATAAAATGATTCTTTTTTTATGAAGATTAATATATTATACCTAATAAGTACCCTTAAAGTTCACCTTATAATTTTCAATTCATTTTTAACAACGAGAAAAACGTTATTATGGTTTAAATATAAAAGCTAGATACATCCAAAAGCGTGTTTAGGTTTTAGCAAGGTGCAAAGAACCCATACATGAGCTTTAAAAAGCTATGATTTCGAAATCACAGACACTTCAATTTTATTTATTTATAGCTATATATATATATAGATAAATACTTTATACTGTTTGAAAAACTGAGATAAGAAATCAGCTATTTAAAAAGTTATAAAAATGACCGAAAATGCATACTTACTTTCGCCCTTTCCACGTAATAGTACCATCAAATTTATTTAACAAATTATTAGGAGTTTCGCAAACAATCTCCCCATCAAATTGACCAATCAATTCGTGGTTGTCCATCATCTCGGCAGTTTCAGCTAAACACTGCCGACACTTCAAATTCGTCTCCCTATAACAATCAATAAATCACATTGCTACGTTATTACTACCTTTGATGATTATTAAGTATCCAAAATATTGGGTTGTCTGGAAAGTCCATGTCGATTTTTGCTACAGGTCTGAATATATCGGAATCGTTGAAAACAAATAACATGAATATCCATTAAAGGTGGAAAGGCTGTAGAGCAAAATGGTACCTATGTAAGCCGATAAATATATATCAAAATTCAAATGTGCCTTTGAATTTTTCTTAAAATTTGCCACGAACTTTCTGGACAACCCAATAATATTTGTAAAAAGAATACTGACCCATCTAATTCAGCAGTTTCAATGTAACAAAGACCGTTTGGCTCACTAGTAGATAAAAGAAGGACATCAGCAGCAACGAATTGATCGTTCTCCATTCTAATTACATCGCCTACTTGAACTTGCGACCATTTCTCCTCCCGGAGACTAGTCCCTCGCAAAGTCTGCGATTTCCGATTGTTCACTTGCGAATCGCTGCTGTGCCGTTGCTAAAAACCATTTGATACGATCGAAAATGTTTCACGAGCAACGATCTAAAAACTTTTGTTTGTTGCTCGGGTGCTTCGTAATTCATAGTATAATTGTACGACTTCCTCCTCTAACAGGAGGAACATGAATTAGACTTTTAGATAAAATTCTTAACACGCGCAACCAGAAAACCTTCAGTTTCGATTTGTTTAACACGTTCACTCCGTTGTGTTTTCTCGTCATGAGACGGCGCGGTGGTACACGCCATCTGATAGACACGCGAGCGTGAGCCACCGGTGGTACACGCCGGCGTGAACGTGTTAAAGAACCAAAGCTTTCCACAGAAAAACTTGACTCTACACTTTCGATTTTCTTCTAGTTAAGGAAACACTCTCCGGCTGTACCAGGAATCACGGAACTCTTTGTGCACGGAGCTGTTGTATAATTTTTCTATACTCACAAAATCGTCGTAAGCATCTTTGATGGCAGTGAGCATGAGCACCCCTATAAGGGGTATGGCTGTAGTGATGGGGGTCAAGGAGGAGATAGCGGGGATCATCTGAAGCACCAGCAGGCATAGGAAGTAAAAGTTAGCGAGCCGCTGAAATTGCTCGAATAAATTTAATGGTAGGAACGTCAGAACCGAATACTTGGACGTCTTGATGTAGTTGTTCTGGAAAAAAAGAAGAGAAATATGTTTTCTCATCGCCAGAAACATTTCTCAGGCCTTAACTATCGCGCGCAACGGAAGCTACGGAAACGTATTCGAAATCTTACCGCATAATTAAACTGTGAGTTGAACTCGCGGTTATTGGCGCGAATTCTCCTCTCCGTTTCTGAAAGAAGAAAAAACGTTATTGCGTTGCGATAATGAGGAGATTAAAAAGCAATATACACTAGTTCGCCCGAGAACGAAACGCAATCGATGATTCTCATTACCCAATTTCCTCAAATTACATTTTTTCACGGTCATTTCTTTTGTTCGATCGTCTTTTTTATTCCTGCGAATACCTAATATCTTACTTAACGCGTATATCTCGACAGACCAATTCAACAAATTTACATTGGAAGGTAATTAGAACGCATCCACGAAAGACACCGGAAGTGGCAATTAAGTATTACGCGCAAAGGAAGCGACGCGCAGTATCACTAGGAACTAAATAGCAACACAACTAAATAACACTGCGTGACCATTGTTGCGAGACGATAATGAATGGAAAGATAACAATTGAACACTGTAGTTTTCCAGGCTTCGCAAGGAATGATGCGAATTCGCATTTTACACTCTCGAGTCGATCACGAAAATATCATAAAATAAAAGTACAGACGCGTACACGTATTTATAACGACATTAAAAATTGACGTCGTTACAAGAACAAAAACCGACTTGTTTACGTCACGTGTACCCTTAAAAAACCGGATAAATACTGCCGTGTAAAGCCAACTCATTCGCACAAATGTGACCGAACGAGTTGCGCGTAGAAAATTGCATTCTGCAAATAAAATGAATCACAAAATTATGTAGACATGTCACGGGTGCACTGACGTGCCAGTTTTTCACCCAACGGTCGTACGTTATCGCAACAGTTTCATCTAAATGGATACTAAAATCCGCAAACGCTGCAACCTTGCGCTGCTACCATTGACATTATCTGATCACAACCGTCGACGTAAATTTCCGACACAATTATGTGGTCTTTTTGCGCGAATAACAAGCGGGTTTTCAGGGTATAATGGAATACAACTGTGGGACTTTCACAGTCCAAGTTGTTGCAACTGGAACTATTAAAAGGCCTTCTGACGTAACCGTGATCTTTTCGAAAATGATTCTTACGTTTCGCCAGCGGCTGGTTTCACATTCCAAAGGAAATATTTGTAAATATACACGAAGAGTTTTCATTTATCAATACCCAGCTCATTTCTTATCGGTTAAGAAATAAAATATTGTAATGTTGGTACTTCTCGCTTGAAAATTGTTGATCGAAATTGACGATACTTACGATCGTTCTGAAGAACAAACAGTTATAATTGGACTGTGGATTTTATTTATAAGAAATTTGAATGTGCAAGGCAGTATGAACCGGATACAGTATACAATAACATGAAAGAGTTCATATTATAATATTTACACAATAACAACTTCACCAGGTTATAACTTTATACCGGTTCGACTTACGAGATTTTCACAAATGTCTCTTTTTGTAGAGCACACGATTTCCTATAGGAACATACCATCTCGTAATGTTTCAGTTATTTCGCTCTAAAAATACAAAAATCAGAATGCAACAGGTTTTCTTTCCTCTAGATTTTAAGTAGAAGAATTCGGTTGGGGTATTAAGAATCAAGATACAGAGCTGGAATTTTAATGGAATTTGTTCTTAGTCATTTCGAAGTATCTAAAACCCTGCGAGTATTAAAATTCGAAAGTCACCCTTCAAGAGCCACCCTAGCGGACATACGAACAATAAGTCTTGTAACGCGATTGTCTTGAACTGGCGTGGACTTACATATTGAAATGAAATGTTTGCTCTGAGAAGTCTTCTCTAAAAACGTAAGGAATGTCTCGTTGGCGACGATAGACTCACCACTGGAGAAAAAGGATGTGCTACGGCCGATGCACTCGGTAGCGGGCGGCGAATTCGGCGGCGCCGAAGATGAAGAGGACGCAGCGGTGGCCGATCGGTACCTAGTGCCTTTCCAGATCACCAGTTTACCAAGAACCGTGAGCAAAGATTCCCGTAGGGTGTTGTGGCGGCTGGCGCCGCCCAAGCTGCTGGACGAGTCTCGTTTCGAGCATTCGCCAACCGCCTCCACCTCGTCCGAGGACGAAGGCAGGTTCACCACCGTGTGCGAGTGTTGATTGTCGTCCGGCGAACCCTGCGGTAGATGATGCAGCTGCAGCTGCTGCTTGTTCCGCGTTTTCCGACGTTTCTTCTTTTTCTTCCGCGCGGTGGCGTTTTCCTCGTCGTTGCACACCGACGCCGCGGTCGTTGATCCTTTCCGGCTACCTTCCGCGTCCGATTTCGTCGTGGTGCACGTCGCCGAGACTTTGTCGGCCTCGTCGCAGTCCTTCACCTTTGATCGTCACACGACAGCATTGCGTTACAAGTATCGCGATTAAGGAATTAACGATTGGTCGAGGTCACGCCGTTCGATACGACCGATGCGCGGTCCACGTGGTTCCCTGCGCTCGTTTTTCTTTCGTTTTCCGAACATCCATTCAAGGAAGAGGATTGATAAATAGAAATTAAGGTTTTCAAGATTGAACATCTTTTACTTTTGGGCGGTATAATGAGAACATCGGTGTGCTGTTTGAGAGGCACGCTTGGAACATTAACCCTTTGCATTCGAGGCCTTTTTTTCTGGTATCTACCAGCAATCAGTGATGGGCAAAACCCTAGGCTTCGAATAAATCTGAAGTTTGCTGATATGTTTGTCTCGTTTCCTCTTTTGAACATTTTCCAAAGAAGGAAACGAGACAAACATATCGGCAAACTTCAGATTTATTCAAAGCCTAGGGTTTTGCCCATCTCTGCCAGCAATTCGAGATGTTTCTTGGATTTTTCTTTCTTTTTCCGAATCCCCATTCAAGGAAGAGGATTGATAAATAGAAATTAAGGTTTTCAAGATTGAACATCTTTTACTTTTGGGTGGTATAATGAGAACATCGGTGCTGTTTGACAGGCACACTTGGAACATTAACCTTTTGCATTCGAGAGGTGACTCTCAGTCACCATTAGGTTTCACGCAGCAAATCTACAATACCTAATGTTTCTTTAGATTTAATTTCTTTGGAGCTCGAAGTTTCAATCAAATGATTACTGGCGAGGTAAAGGTGACCTTATTTTCAAATCTAAATAGCTTAGAATTCATGGCAATAGAATGCTAAGAAACATCTCGAGTTGATACCAGAAAACAAGGCCTCCAGTGCAAAGGGTTAAGAGTTAATATAATAAAAAAATCCTACTTATTTCGCTAGATTGCGGATTGGCGAGTCTGCCCCCACCGATTTTGAAAATGCTATTTCAAAGAATACGCGTTTAATGTTTCTGTTACGCTGATGGGCACCTCTGCTTCTAAAGTTAGACCTCGAGATTGTTTTACGAACAACCCAATAAAATCGACAACGTTGTAACAATTTAAATAAGGAGTCGCGTGCGTGAAAAGCCGGGCTTATTATGCCACCGCAAATAGTAGACGGCGGTAAGTGGCATCGCGTGGATGTCGATGTAAAGCTTCGCGAGTTCTCTCTCGCGAACCTTCTCTTAATGATAAGGTGCAAGAGGTAATTCGTCCCGTATACCAAGATTTGTCGACGAATGATTTATTGGAAAGATGTCACGGCTGTCACACGCAAAACTGTAATGAAAGCTTCAATTATAGATGCATGCTCCGAAACATGTCCATTGTGATTCAGAAATTATTGAAATTGCATCCGCTTCAGCAGCGGCAATTATTAATGGTGACTTCGTCTCTCGAATGGCAGTATATTGGCAATTTTTCTTCCTTTTTGGGGGGAAAATATGGATTCTGCATTCCAACAAATTAATACGGATTATAATTCAGCCACAGTTGTTGGTTCAAAGACATTTTTGAAGGTCTGTGAATAGACATAGCGAAGGCACGAGTCTAAATTTTGTCTGTGTGAAGCAGACAGCTTACGTTGTGAATGCTCATAAATAATTAAGAGCTCTGATTTCATTCCCTATAATAGTTTTATAATTCCTGATCAATTAAACTAACAGTTCTATCAATTAGAACTATTGAAAATGAAGTAAAAACTCTTGATTATTTGTGAGCTTCCACAGAGTGAGCTGCCAGCCTCACACAGAGTAGAATTCAAGTTATAAAAACTGTAAAGCGTTGTTAAGGTGGTTTGGTCAAAAATGATAACAGTTCAGCTCGTCTCGTAACTTTGAAAACTTAAAATTTACATCTTAATGCACATTTGTGTGAAATGTGAGTTCAATGTACCGTTTAGTTTGCTAGATATATTCACTTGAATTTCGTGATTTTTGATCGCATTTGACAGAAGGCTTATGTGGCCTTCGAAAGGCCGACGAAAAAGAAGGAATTTCGTATGATACTTTTGACTGCAAAACAATTTGTACGATACAAATCGAAACCAAAAATGAATGAAAAGTAAATTAATAAGTGTAGAGTAACATGTTTCAGTTTCGGCAAACTGTCCGTTTAGTACCAGAGTAATATGCGTTAGAAAAAGAAATCGAGTACGAAATTTTTCCATGCAGACTTCTGTCTCGGGAACGTGGCAAAGTCGCAAATACACATGGCCGTTGCGCGATATTTTTGAAAAAGAGCGAGCGCTTCAAGATTCTAAAATAACAATTAAAAATTGTTTAGTCTTGTTAAACCTGACGAAAATTGAAATGCAAAGTTGCTGTGTGCTCGATTCACAATTACTACGTTGGATAAAATAATACTTGAAAAACTAATTGCAACTGTAATAGTATCAATTACTACTTTTTTCTATTAAAAATCATAGTCAAATAATAATTTAAGAATTTTATCATAGATAATATGTCGTTATTAATACTTTCTGTATTTCAGTTTTGTTTTGACTAGTACAGTTAGGATAGAACCACCTTAAGTAACGAACAAAATCACGAATAAAAATTAAGAAAGATCCAGCTTATACTTTCTTTAAAAAAAAAAAAAAATTCTCAAAGGCGACCCATTTTTCGGAGCACTGAAGTGAGAAGACTCCTTTTCATGCTTGCACTCATCGGAACAAGATGTCTAAGGGCTTTCACAGCCCGAATTCTTACGATTCTTCGTACGGCAGATATTGTTTGAGGTATCTGGAACCGAATCGCGTTCCTTTCTTTGTCCCTTTCTCCTCGGTAGAACAACGCATGAAAACACCAAAACTTTTAAAAAATAAGGGAAGTAGATAATAATAAAACAGGTAAAACAATTACCGATACTATCTACTATAAAGGTGGCTGCTATAGAAGCATCGAATACCTTCGTAATATTATATTAGAAGAGAGTGAAGAAATTACTGTCAGATATATAGTAATTGAGGGGTGTGCTGCAATCAGGAGGCAGCTCCATTTTTTATGGTTTTCAAGTTAGAACATAATCGCGGATTTAAAAAATTCCTTTTTTTTCGTGATGCAATAAGGAGACATGTGTTTGAAAGAAAATATTGTTCTCTTTATTCGAAAAATTCCTTAAATTTCAGGTGTTTTTATCAAATATTAATCCTCCCCCCCCCCCCACCCCACCCCACCAGTCTGAAAAGGAAGAATAGAATCCGGAATGACATAATTGCACAATTAGGTTCCTATGCTACGATATGAAAAGGAAAAGCGAAAGAAAATTTCAGAAATCTGAATTTCAAAACGTTCTCTTTAATTTCCGAAAAATTTGACAAAATGGAGTTGCTTCTCTTTATTGATTCACACCCTTCAATGTTAGATAGATTTGACAATTCTACTCTATAGAAGATTTTTTCTAACAAAATTTGATTTGAAGAAAAGTTCAATTTTTCCAAATTTAAGCGTTCTGTACATAATAATTCAAGGTGAAAAGATCTATCCTGTAAAAAATGAGGATCTTATTGTCAAAGTCTTAATCTTTATCAAGCAAGTATTAGAAAGAGTATCATCTATTGATCAGCGATGAATGCAGATTCCCTTCCTAGCGTACAACTACTAAGCGACAAGGAGAAGACGCAGTTCTCAGATGGAGTCGAGATACGTTCTTCTTACACCTCACGGTATCTCTTGGAACAGATCTTTTCAGCTCCTAACAATAGCCGTAATATTGACGAAACGTCAGAACATTCTTTCAGGAGGACACGGCTCTACGAATTCTATTTTCCTCGATATTTGTTCGGTGTTGAAGAGAAGGAAAAACAAGCTGACGATGCAAACCTATCACGTCTAGTCTGTCCAAAGGAAATGGAATCTAGAGTGCACAGTTGGTAGAGGCGTATTGCTTTTCAAGTAGTTCCTTTTGAGTTCGCATATCATTTAACAGTGACTCCGCGTGTAAATTGTAATGCAAAGTGGAAAACGGCTTTTGGTGTTTCGCAAAATTTCGATATTAAGACGAAAAATTTATTTAGTTATGACATACAGGGATTTCCAAAAAGGGCTTTAGGGGTAAGAGGGTTTAACTGATTTACAATTTATGATATTAACATCTCGATGGACAATTTTTGAATGGATTTTTGTTGCTCTAAAGAAATACATACAAACCAAAGCGATCTTTATCTGTAAATCGATGTTATTTTTCATATATTTTTTAATAATAAGATGTACCGCTCATAAATAGTATAAGACATTCTGGAGCTGAAACAATCTATTCCAGAAGAAATAGTTTTATTCTTATGGGCATACCTTGCACTCTAATAGTTTAAAACTTTCTATTCGCTTCACGCAGCATTAGTTAAATAAAACAGTCGATTATTTCTATTGTGCCATTGCTCGTGCGTTTTCTATTCGCTCTATACTTAAATTCATCACAAGTGGGAATATACTGATACGTGTTTCAAAATAGTATTATTTTCCTTTCAGAAATATTACAAATTCAAGAGTTATAATCAGACTGCGAATTTGTATGCAAAATAAAATCTTTGAAACTTACCTACAACTATTGAACCTAAACAGAAATGGCCCTCAGGGGCTGTAGCGTGAGAATATACAGCTACGGTACAAGTACTAAACTCGTGACAAAACAACAGACGTGTACAAAAGGCAAGACTAACGTAAATGTAATGTACAGAGTTACGATAATTGTCAAGAAGAATAGAAATAATTGTGATGTATGGATTCAGTGCAATAACTGAAATGACAGTTACCCAATTAAAAAAAACCAAGCAAGCAATAAATAGAAATGTACATTTCGCTACAAATATTACGATACGAATTTCCTATAAATGTATAAAGATCATAAAAGAATATTTAAGATTAAGAGGAGTCAGACTAAATATACACTCCTAATACAGATTGAGACATAAGCAATGGAGGTTGAATTCATGGTAACTGACGTAGCTATCGTCACGTTTACGAAGCATACTGTACAAATTAGTTCTGCTAAAAATATGCCTTCCTGGGTAAGCAAACACTATGGAGAATGCGGTCAGTAGCAAGGTCTACGCATTTCTTTACGTCAAAGAGCTAAAATTTGCATTCAAATGGGAACAAATTGCGCAGAACATCTGTTGCAGGGGTCACGCAAAAACCTTCCATACTTCAATAACCATTAGTTTTAGCACGTGCAAATAACGCTCCTCCAAACCATCCCTCTTAATTTACACAATTTATTCATTAAAAGGTAGAGAATAATTTACGTACGTCCTAAAATATACATTACTTGCCATTTTTTTCACTTCATTGCACACAGTACTTAGACAACTTAATATGTTATTAAAAAATGCTTGAATTTCGAATAACCCAGAGTGGTCGCCGCGACATATTCATGCAAAAGAATGGCAACGCCACAATTTTGTAATTTAAGATATTTTTAAATAGTAAATTGCGACACCCTATAACATATCGCTAGAAAATTTTCCGTTCGTACCCAAAAGATTGATAAATATGCTCCTTTTTCCCAACTATAAGTCAATTCTTTCAAAACACTTTGCAAAAGAAAAAAAGAACTGTCTCCGGATTAATGCAATCTGATCACTAAGCGAAAGGGAATGTGCTGCATTGAAGTGAAAGAAGAAAAAGGAAAACAAACAAACATGAGGGAAACATGTATGTCACGTATGTCGGTTTCAATCGAACAAGTCAGGGATCGTAGAGTACGGTTCGTTCAACGTGCAAGAAATTATCGATTGTTTTCTCATATTCTGTACAGCCAGTCGATGGCACTTTATGTACGTCGGTCGCGCGGCGCGTATAGGAAAGTGATTAAATATCATCCACGCTCTAGAAAGTGTATTTGAAAACTGGTTCAAAAGTACCGATGGTAGAATGGCTGCTCGCTTGCGAATATGTGTCACGGACACAAGTCGTCAGACTTTTCCGGCGTCTGCAATAAAGCTGCGATACTCGGATGACCGTAAAGTTGACTGACTATAACGGATCCTTTATTGTGTTCTATAGATCCGTTTCTACGGCCACGTTTAACGCCATTTATCGAGTACTATGCACGTCATTAGGCACGAATTCGATACGTTGCTGTTGGGCTTTTACTGCGTGAATATACACTGGTGGAACCAATTGAAGGATTAGGTTTCTGCTAAATCAAACGTTTGTTTATTCATTGGAGGCGCAGCAAATTAACACGATAGTGCGCTCACTCGGGAAATGTATCCAGTTAGTCGAAGGACGATTGAGCTTTGGTAATACTACCGAAAACATTCCGGATACTTGTAGTGTCTCGTTCAGAGCGCGCCTCTTCGCTCGAGATGAAACGGAATCAAAGGTTTCTGTCCTTTTATCAGTTTTGCAATTGATTATAAAATTTATCGGACGTTTGCTCATCTGAAGAAGCGCGAGGAATTTGAAAAAGTGACATTGCTAGCATAAGCATATGTCAGTTACTTAACAAACGACATTTTCTCGAATTTTCCACATCTTATATTTACATTTGCAGAAATGCTTAGGAAGTTGCCGAGTTGCGATGTTTTGTTTTTGTATTCCAATTAAAACCGTTTGTACGATACTTTTTTAAAAAGTAAGCAGCGGCTTGAAGCGGAATAGAGTTGCTCTTTGACACAGAACAGCTCTTTGAAAGTTGAAATTCTATTTTTCTTTTTCCGTCAAAGGGTGCTTTGTTGTTTTAACTCCTACTGTAAAGTAACAATAAACGACGGCTGTGTTTACTCCGAGATTGATGGTAGCGACAAAATGATTGAAATATTAAAAAAAAACAATATCGTTAAAAGAATTTTCGTGGAGAACTGTGGAAAGAAAATTGATAAAAGCAAATAAATGCATACAGATTAACTTACTAACGAAAGATATTTCTCATAGGAAAATAAATTACTAAAGAATATAAAAATGTATGCCATTTTATGTAAAAATATCAAAGGGAATGTCACCCGTCATTTAACGGTTGCCATATCAATTTTAAACACCTGTGAAATCCATCATTTTTTACATTTTGATAAATCCTTTAAAACACGTTTAAATATCGTTAAAGACTGCGACATAGTCAAATTTATACAAAACCTGAGATGCTGCTCCATTTACTGTCTCATTGATACGTGAAACTATTTGAACAACAATTTTTCGCAATAATTAATAACAACACATTATCGCGAATTGAACAATATTTATACAATATGTTCAAAAGATTTGTTTGGGTTATGCTTGACCATTCTTAAACGGAATTTTCATGAACGGCTCATTGACCCCAATTTTCTTTAATCTTGCAAGTTGGTTCATGTTACACGCAATGGAAATATTTACGTGCAACAAGATTGATACTTGCGTGAAAAGTTGAAAGAGAAAAGGCGGAGGAAAGAAAGAAAGATATAGGAGGTGTCAGAAATTCAATCCCACCGAGAATCGAACTCGAGACCTTCGGTTTACCAGACTAACGCTCTCCCAACTGAGCTACACTAGTCTTCACTTTCTATATTTTCGTAATATCTATCAGTACCACGAAAGACCTATAACAATTACTTTTCCTCGTGAATATAATGAAATTACAAATAAAATAAAATAATTTGTTGGAAAAAAAATTTAGCCGACTTCAAAAAAAGGTACAGTGAAAAGTATGAAATAATTTCTAGTTAATTTATATGAATACGCACTAGCTTTAGATATAATTGCTTAAAAGTATGGGAAAATGCAGCGAAAAGCATGAAATAATTTCTAGTTAATTTATATGAATTTATCATATAAATCATCATTTATTTACGTTTTATCATTGTACTAAAAAATGACGCTGAGCATAAATAAGGACCCATTATTAACTTTTGAATTCAATCATAATCGAAAATGCGATCACTAAACTGTGGATTTTTATGCATTTATGGGAAATTTGAATGTGCAAGAAACCACAAAATGCACGCAGTATGTAATAATATATAATTATATAGAATGAATCTAATCTGTTTTCATCAAATGCAAATCTATCTGCATTAGTTTAGTTTCTTTTACCTCGCCTATTGTTGAGGTTCGAAAATCGTTCAATGCCGCGTAAGGATTCCGCCAGCGCAGCGATTTGTATCTTTTCATTAATCGGATTCCGTCGTTGCTTTAAACAGAGTGTGGCCGTAAATCGTGGTACCCTTGATTAGAAAATCATCCCTCGCGGACAAATAAATCGAAAATGCCAATTAAAGTTTCAGAATTCAAAATCGGATTGTTTTTAATCATTTTAATTGAATTCTTTACTCGTTGAATGTAAAACATTAGAGGAGAGTCCCTAGCCAAACCAAACGGTTGCTGGATTTTTGCACTAACGAACAAATTATACCTATTACGATATATATTATAGATAATGTAATGCAAAGCAGAAAATCACGAGAATTCAAATAATATGTGCGTATAATTTTCTTGAACTATTCGAAGTTTAGAAATGGGGATATTTATTAGATGAAATAAGTGGTACATGTTTAGTACCTCGTGGATATATTATAATAATAGAAAAATATTAAACTTTTACGATACCTTGATCCAAAACCGAGAATATGGAGGTTATTAAGAATACCATTAACATATTAGCTGGCCAATGCAATAAGAAAAGCATCACAAACTTCGTTCGCTATCCATTTGCTGTAGAATGGGGTGGCATCGAAGTAGTTCATGTGTATCTCGACCGCGGGTCAATATGTGTTTAAGTAAAAGCGTTTTACGACTTACACAGGCTATTTTCGAATTCATGTGTTGGATGCCCAACCTTCTACCAGCGGACAGTGTTTGACACGAAGCTTCTCTGTAGCGGATATTTTATAATAGCATTACGCATCATTTACATCAATTACAAATTTCGAGGGGAGAAACTCCATTGGAAGGCCAAATATTACACGTTTTTCGTGATTTTTATAATAGAGAAAAATTTACTTAATTTTTGTTGAAGGTGTGTTTAAAAATCCAAGATCAAGATGTTATTCCAAAAAATCCCAGAATCCACATGGAATCTCATCAATAAAGAATACTCCTAAACACACTGGAATGAAATATTCGAACTACTTCTCTCATTTCTGACTTTGTAGGATCTTGAAGACCATCGTATCGTACATGGATGACTTCGTCTTGATACACGTTTTATATTGCACGACAAAATATACAACATTGCATTAAAAAATTACAGGTTGCTTTTGTTTCTCCAAAAAAAAGGCAGACTCGGATGAAAATTTCCTATAAGAAATAACTTATATCTACGTGAAATGAATTCTAAAAATTAACAAACATACTTTAAAGCGTACCTAAGATATTCTCAAAGTTAACAAAAATTGAATTAAATTTTTCTCTGTAAACAAAAGTCACAAAAATCACAAAAAACAGTTTAACATTTGGCTACCTAATGAAACCTAATGTGGTTACCTCCTTAAAGTCTCGAAGCACATAGTATTTTAAATTAAATCGAAGAAAGCTCAAGTAACACAACTTAACGAGTTGTAATACACTACCATTATACTCCCCTGCCTTTTCATTTGTCTCTTTATAGAGTGTTTCGCGCACGGAGTACTTTAACTTCAATATTTTTCGCCAGCAAACGGAGAACGGAGGCAAATATGTGCTCGTACTCCGTGGTAGCTGCGCGCATGCAGGTAATGCGACGGAAATATATGAGACTTCGGTATTGAGGTACGTAAACACTTACTTCTGTATAGAAAATATCACAGACCGACACTCTGTAAAGTTTGCACTTGAAAGACTCCTGTTAAATTTACGACATAAAGGCTCACGGGGCAAAGTTTCATTCAAATCATAGATTTATTCAAATAATAGAACGAAACACACCGTGCACCGATTTAGAATCAACGTTTATTCCGATAAATTCTTTTATTCGTTCAACGCGAAATATACTTTCAGTTTATAAATCGGATTGTCATTTTATGCAACAAACGGTGCGGCGGATCAAAAGCTATCGATGCTTTTCCAATTTTGATAAAGAAATTTCGTATTTGTTCCTGACGGGATCGATAGGATAAATTGTATATAAATTATAGAAGTGTTAGTATTTCCACAACAGACACTTTTCGTAACGAGTGAATGGGGTTTTGGAATTTTATAACGTTATTTATATTTTATTCGCTGTTTAGAATTTGTTGGATACGGAATGTGCTCATCATTGGTGCAGAGCAAATTTTTTTAATTGCAAAGAGACGAAGACTTACGTTCTGAGGCATAAAACATTTCTATTACGTACAAAAGTAAAATCTGAATGTTCTATGACCAAGAGACGAGCAGAGAACGCCTGATTGTTTTAGGAATTTCCAATTTTGTTCAATAAACTTAATATACGCAGGGAACCTCGTGGAAAAGAGCATCAATCGTCAAACGGCACACGAGAACCAGCGAACGGAAATCCATTGAGAATATTAAAGAATGCGAAAACCTTTTCTATCCAAGGTAACAAGTTCCAACTATTTTTCAAGAGTGCATCAAGATAAATAAAATAAATAAAACGTAACGTTACTTCTATCGATATTTGACAAAGAAAACACAATCCTCCCCTATTAATTACTTGAATTGTTACAATTGGAACACATACTCAGGTGCGACGGCCTGTATAATTTAAAAGATGGAAGTAGCGAAGACTAAAAAAAATAAATAAAAAATAGTATTACTTCTATTGATATGTCTCAAAGAAAACACAACCCTTTTCTAGCAATTGTTTAAATTGTCACAATTGGAACACATATTCAGTTGCGAGAGCCTGTATAATTTAAAAGATGGAAGTAGCAAAGGCTAAAATCGTTATCGATTCATTGTATCGCTGAAGACTATCAACAGCGTCCTCGTACTAAACGGTTCCAATTTCAAGGAAGTGTTTTCCTGTATCTTGTCGAAATGGACGCGGGACTTCCGTTCGTGTGTTCGAGAGGATTAGAGGACTCACCTCGAAGACCTCGAGTTCCAGCGTGTCAACCTCGACGCTCATCGTCTATCCTACGCAAACTATAAACCTTCTATAAGGCCAACCTCTTCTTCCTCGTGGCACTTGAGCCGTGCCGACGAGACGATGTCCGCCTCGCCTCTTACATATTTCCACCTGGATCCCTCCTCTTCTTCGTCCTCGCGAATCATTGCAGGTGCAGGACGGCATTAGCCCGTTATCTTTACCTTCGTTAGACGACGATGCTTTTGTATGACCGCGTTTCCACTAAACCACGAACGGCACCGTCCTTTGATCGGCATTTTCCTTTCAACGATACCATGTACTCGCACTACCTGTTATCGCTACGCTACAACGTCTCTTTACGAGTAGCTCCGTGTCGTTGAGAGATCGGCCGGAAATCGGCCAGGTTCTTCGACGTCGTTGCGCACTGGGTCACAGCATAATTCCGCGACGCCGAGTCCTTCTACCGGAGCGACGAGCGAGAAATTCGAATATTGCGACCGTGTCACGTGACAGTATCGAGGCGACGATACCGGAGCGAAACCTCGATACATTTCAGATAGTCGAAGGCGGTACCCAAGGCGCGACTTTCGAGAACTGCCGACGGTCACGCGGTCTTCTATGCGGTTCGAGGGGATTTCTGCAAAGAAATCGTTGCTGTCACGTGACCTGCATGTATACGCCAGCATCTCTTTACGTTTGCGGACGCACGTAGGGCGCCGTTACCGTCGATGATGATGGAAATTGGGGAAACGTTCTCGTTTGATTAAATAATCGCTTTACGATTACGATCGAATTGCGTAGTTTGCACGTGGCAACTAGAAATACAAAATATTTTGAGTTGCAGAGGTTTCGTTTTATCGAGGGTCAATTGACAGGGCCTTGACAAGCAATTTTGGTTTACGAAGGTACCTTCGTGCAATCGATAGTTGTATTATTTGTAACCGACTTCGAAAAGGAGGAGGTTATACATACATATACATATTTATATTTTATACATACATATACATATTTATATTTTATACATACATATATATATATATATATTTTATACATATATATATACAACAAACTATAACTTCGTTGTCAGTAGGTCAATGCAAAAAGGTACGTGGTTTGACAGTTGTTTGAAATATTTCCCAAACTAATCATTTTTTTACCACTTTATCCCAATGCTGTTTACGTAGAATGCCAAAGGATTAAATCTTTGCAAACAAAAATATGCATTTTCATTTAAGAAAAAAAAATATATATACATATGCATGTATAAAATATAAATATGTATACATATGTATATATGTATATACATATGTATACATATTTATACATACATATGTATACATATTTATACATACATATGTATGTATGTATATACATATGTATGTATAAAATATAAATATGTATACATATG
>NC_071979.1:4660445-4695028 GCF_026283585.1 Hylaeus volcanicus
ATACATATGTATGTATAAAATATAAATATGTATACATATGTATATATATATGTATAAAAAAAAAATATATATATATGTATAGATATGTATACATATGTATATAAATTTTTTTTTCTTAAATGGAAATGCATATTTTTGTTTGCAAAGATTTAATCCTTTGGCATTCTACGTAAACAGCATTGGGGTAAAGTGGTAAAAAAATGATTAGTTTGGGAAATATTTCAAACAACTGTCAAACCACGTACCTTTTTCCATTGACCTACTGACAACGAAGTTATAGTTTGTTAGACTTACTTGACCCAACCTGTACAGCCTAGAAGTGCATGGGTTCAATTGCAATAGCAAAACTTCTCGATAGGTTCCGGCTATAGAGGTTTTGTACGCCGATGAAACATCCATGGAAAGCTACTGTGTTATTCTCGTTTTAAAAACGCGTGCATTATTAACACGTTGACTCTGGTGGGCGATTTTACATTCATTCGGGTTAAAAATAGAAGCCTCGTAATTTTTCACTGCCCGACGTCAGTGAATAGAATTTCGTGGCAAATTTAGACGACAATGTTCGCTGCTTTTTTTCGTGAATTTGAAACGCGAAAAGCGTTGAAATATTCATTCCTGATCCCAAATAACAACAAAATAATGGACCGTGAAATGAAAAAGTGTTCCGCGACTAAAAAAGTTTGGTAAAAGCTGCCCGTAACTAGTACATGAAAAATAAATAAGAACGCAGACTTTACACATACGCGGATACGATGCAGGTGTACGATTACATATAAATTATATACTTGTGCATGACTTATGGGACATCGCTTAGATACAAGGGATCGATATATTTAAATTATAGAGTGTAATACCTCGTTCTAACATTTCCTTGCAAAGTATACCAAATAATTAACGCTAACGATCTACCTTTAGGGCTACTTGTTAATTATCAAATCGATGTTAAAATACGTCATTACGTTATACGTCATACAAGGTATGCAAATTGTTGTCCAGTTACACTTTCAAGGAAAAAATAAATAAAAATTCTAACAGTAAATATATTTTAATTGAACTTTCATATTTCACGATGAGAACTGTAAAACGAGGAAAATTCTTTTTCGGGGACCGAACTACGACCTTGATTGAAAACAATTGAAAAATTAATCATTACTAGTGATAGCAATGATAGTAATAACAGTAATTAATCATTACTGTTGGACTGCAGACTTTTATGGATTTAGAAAGAAGTGTTTCCGCAAAATAATAATCTAGTTTAGATCGGGATCTGAGTACAAGACAATAACGACGATTCAACAATTTATACTACGAAGTTACTTGTAATCACCTATTACTTCCCTCCAATCTTCTAATGTGTGCAATTTCAAAATTATGTGCGAGCGACAATTATCCCCTCCTCTTGACATACTTGAAGGTCTTTGAAACGGTAAAACTAGAATTCTTACTTCTATTCAGTTCGATATATATATTTTATTAAAGCTAAACCAGTATTTAACGTGGAACTACATTAAACAACTCATAAAATAATTATATACAATTCATATATTGCATGGTGAAATATACGACCGACAAAAATCAATCGACACCTGACATACAGGACGCGCGAGAGGATGTTTATACAAACATTCTTCGAACAAACAAACATGTGTGTTAATGTATGGTCTCTTTATTGAACGACTAATCTTGGCCTAGTCCCTGTGAGTGGATTTTTTTATTCAGTCAGTTCTTTCAAAGATTTCGCATAGTACGAACCTTACTTCCTCGCGTGATAATATGTAACAAATAGTATTAATATTCAAATTTCACCGCGTCGAATTATTCGCCTTCCATTTAATTACCGATTTCCAATATTGCGTATAAGAACCGTCTGCAAAAGTTTGTAAATGGTCCGAGTTTAGTGTTAATTAAACGAACCAAATGCAAGCGTTCGAGTACTTTCGCATGGTCGAAATAAAAATGAAAGGATATGTCCAGCAATGCCATCTGGTACGGAGCAGCGCTCGAATGTGCGATCGCGAATCCTTCGATAGTGTTCTCTTCGGCGTCCTTGGTTCCGTATACACGAATGATGTCAGCGTTTGACCAAGCCGCTTTGGGCGTCTACGAGCAAAAATACCCTGGGTGTGTATCGCCTGAAAATATTAGTGGGGCTCGGTGTCGATGTCTACCGTGCCGAGATTTTCAGAGAATCCACGTACAAGAGCAACGCCGATCGACGCTGCTAGACGATCTCCAAAGACGCCAGTTATGATAATGGCCGTTACGTAAGTCAGCGGCTCTCAAACGAGGAATCGCCACGACGTTTCCGTGGAAATTGGTTTTACGATAACATAGGCGGGCGCCTTCCGTCGCAAGAAATCCGCTCTGTGTACGCGCAGAAACTATTTTGGTACGACGGACTTCAGAGAACAATAAATCGGACGCGCGCGTGCGCCTGGACGCTCAATAATGGCGCCCGATGTCTTTCGAAACTTTCAAACCGGATCAATTAAAAGATTTCTTAATGTGATTTTACGCCACGTCATCTCTCGGTGCAAACTGGCACTGATTGCCTCACGGAATTCCCTTTCGATGCCGGATGTTCGATGTTTTAGTTGGAAACAAAAGCACAGTGATTCCCAAAAGCGTTCGTACCCTTAATGGGGGGATGCCACGTTAGGAGGGCACGTCAAGTAGAGGTTGGACTGTTTGAATAATTGAATATATGAATAATGACGTCACGAAGTATTGTTTGATAGCTAAATCTACACAGTTACATTATTAAATAAACAACTTTGTTTTAAAATTTAACTGACTTCAAAAGATGAAAACTAAAACGAATCGAATAACTTTTTTAAATTTTCTAATGACAAAATTGTATCCAATAACTGTAAATCTAATACGGTACTTCGATTACATTATGAATGTAATTATTATAGACACACATTCCTACATTTGTTTTACGCTTTAGTATTGAAGACGTTAAGCATGTAACTGAAGATTCTAGTCGCTTGTTTATCTGGCAATTATGTTGCTCAAGGTAACTGGGGTGTGGCAGCTAAGTGGTTAATGTTTTGTTTGACAGCCTTTGGAAATTAAGACTGCTATTAGACGTCTTAGGATGCTTTTAACCAAACTCTGTTGAATCGATATCAATTACTCCTCGAATCTCCTTTCTTCTACTTTCATAGCGATTTTTAGATGTCTTAATTCTCTTTTAATTTCAAACTTTAAATGATGATCGATAATAAGAGTCATAATTTTCTAGAACTAAATTAATTTCTTTTTTCAATCTCAACATTTTTCTTTCAAAATATTGATAATTAAAAGCAAGAACACTTAATCGTTCGATATCGATATTAAAAAAGTTCTGTAACATATTTGTTTATAGATTCAACTGTGACTATAAAATTGATCGAAATAAAAGAAGTATACAGTGGGACTAAGTGAATAAATACTGAATTTGTATTTACGATTCATCCATATAATATAAATCCTAATCACAGAGTTAATAATAATAACAAATATTGGGATGAAAATATTCTCAGACTCGCAGTCTCAACTATAAAGGAAAGGATTGGAAGACCTCTCCGCGCCTTTTTTTTTTAATCAGAAAATAAACAGAGTCTGAAAACACTCGATAGATCAAACTAACGTATATTTGAAAAATAACCTCCCGAAGAGTGAGAAATCCTGGCAGCGTCGCGCGTAAATCTACTATACAAAGAAAAAGAAGAAAGACCAAGCAAAAGAAATTAAATTTTTATCTTCTATATTTCTCGCTGCGGGAACAGAACATTGAATTTATTGTTGCAGCAGTCTTCGTAGCAAGAAGAATCGATGTCACTTCTTATTTGCCGCTTCGATCGAAACTCGAGAATGTAAAACTTTCTCGGAACACACAATTGTCATATAATTCATGTTTTAAGCTTTACGGAAGATAACCGAGCTAAACCTTATCGCAAAAATCAGGCAAATATCACTCGCAAACATTTTTTCATTTGTCTTAGCGAATCTCTTAAATCCTACGATTGGTCAGTAATCTCGAGTTATAGATATCAACCCAAAATATCTTTGTAATTGCATTGTTATCACTACTGGAAATATAAATAAAATAAAGCTGTATGAATAAGGTTATAAAAAAGGTTATAAGGGAATCAAGAAAAATATATCATTTTCTTTGCAATTTTAATTAATTTTTCTAAGTAGAAAGTGCCTTGTGTGTGTGTTATATTATACCGAAGAGAACAGTGTTGGTTTGGAACGTTTAATAAAATGCTTATTTATGCTACGCTTGTTTATATCATTTGTTTCAGTCTGACCAGGTGTGCACATTATCTGATTGGAAATAAAAATGCTAACACATTCTTGTAGTTTTTTATGGGGATTTTTCTATGATAATTCCTTGAGTTTTCCACTTTTCCATGTACTTGCCGTAATTTTTTTACTTTTTTGAAGTTTTTTATGGGGATATTATCTGACTGGAAATAAAAATGCTAATACATTCTTGTAATTTTTTCTGGGGATTTTTCTATGATAATTCCTTGAGTCTTCCACTTTTCCATGTACTTGCCGTAATTTTTTTTACCTTTTTGAAGTTTTTTATGGGGATATTATCTGACTGGAAATAAAAATAATAATCTTCTTTCAAGAAGTCCACCTCGCGAAAAGGAAACGCAGTATTCGAGCGTGAATGGGAACCTCTAAACCCTGCGTCGTGTTTGGAAAGTCTGAAAGAGGCTGGCGTCGAAAACAAAAGGGGTCAATCCCAATGACAAACGCAAGAAGTAACTGCGCGTTTCCCTAGCCGGTGCGTGAGAAATTTTAACGGTATTTAAATGTGCATTTATAACGACGGAATGGCACGAGTCTATTTATCGAGTTCTTGAAACAAGGAACGGTAAAAAGAAGACCTAGAAGTACAAACAAGTCCTTGGCGTAGAAATCCTTCAGAACTGTTTCATGGTAACGTCGCAATAACACTTATAAGAAGCGAGGGGAAGTCGCAGTATCCAGAACGAAAGTAAGAAGAAATACAATTAGCAGAGTTGAGTTTAAATTTTGAAAATTCAGTATATCGACACTAAACGATTTTTAGAAAGAAATTCCTAAATTATTAAAGAAAATACTTCGCCACATAACTTCTCATTCACTAACTTATTAATTAATGAGAAGAGATTTTATCAGTTCCGTTAAAATTACACGTAGCAGAAACAAAGAGCCGCAGAACAATAAAACGCTGTCTTTCGTCTTGCTGTCTTTTTAATATTATCAATGGAACAATAGGCTTCGTTTACTGCAAAAATAATTCTTGACAAATCCGACCTTTCCTTGTGTAAATCAAATTTATATTCCAAAAATGTAAAAAACCATGTTGTACCCTTCTGCAGTACTCCATAGTTCGCACGAAAGGACCCATCGTACCATATAATACCAAAAAAAACTTGGCAATGTCGCTAATATTTTCGAGAAAATAGTTTGTAACAGTTTACGCGGCTCACCTTGTACATACGGATGAACAAGAGAAACGAATAAGAGAAATATTCATTTTCCGTGACGTCTGTAACGTTCTACTTCGATATTTTCAGAGCAATAAGTATGTCGGTTTCCTGGGGCTGGACGTTTCGAAATGACTCACTTTCTTGAAATCCGCGAGGAGCAAACAATTTCCAAATTAATTAAGGAAGTGATTCCCAGCGATTTAGGTGGAAATTAGACGTAAAACAAGATTAACATAGAAGTCGTAGCTCGTAAATCGTCTTCATGGTGATCGGAAACGATATTTTTTGTGAAGTGGTAATAATTTTGTCTGGATGGATGGAATGGAATTTTGTCTATCGATAAAGTATTTTCAAAATATATTGTTATAATTAGACTGCGGATCTTTATGCAAAATAAAATATTCGCGAACGTCCCTATAAATATTGAACCTAAATAGGAATTTATTTTATTCTTCATGTGTTATAACATGAACTTTCAATCTTTTTTATATTCTTGCATATTGTTTGCATTTTGTAGTTTCTTGCACATTCAAATTTTCTGTAAATGCATAAAGATTCGCAGTCTAGTTATAATATACTGTGACGTAACAATAATTATGTTTATGCCTTATTTTGGTATGGTGATGAGATACTTGTTAATGATCAAATTAAGAGGTCGAATTTTCCAGGAAATCTTTTTATGTGTCTGCAAGGTACTTAGGGGCTGTGTAACATAAATTTGAAAAACCATTAAAATAAGGACCACCCTACTACTCACGAGCAACTCTATGGTATTGTTTCTATCGGCTAGAAACATAAACTACTGTGACCATTGCATATATTTATTGCTTATAGAGGTTGTGCATATCATTCGAACTGTAATAATACGTTAACAGACTTGTAGATAAATAACTAATGCTTCCCTAGGGTGTTCACAGAACGCAAACAGTTATTGCATACTTAAACATACGAGCAAAATTATGAATATTAATCAGCAGTGTTTAACGCTAATAGCAATCATGTTTTTTACGACTTGATTTACATACGTTTGCTAGGGAAATTACTAAATGGGCGACGCCTCCGGCGTCAAAGGTGTTTAAGCAATCCTGAACGTTCGTTACACTCATTGCATTTCTCCCCTATTACACCGATGATAAAATGCTAATGCAGATGGAAAACTAACCTCGTTTGTAAAGAATTTAATAACGTGCGACTGGCCGCGTTTTAGACGTTTATACACAACGAAAGCGTAAAGATTTCAACGAATATTGTTAGGAAGCTCTTAAAATAATTATCAAGTTACTTTTGTCCGTTCATGAAATTCCATGTATGTATTCGAATATTTCAACATTTTTATTTTAGTTTGTAAAAAAATAACTTTTTCAACTAGACGCTTGATAGTTTTTAAAATATACAATGTTGAGAAAATAACTAATGTTTACTTGAAGAAATGTAGCTATTAACGATATACACTCGCCATCAAAAAAACTGGGGACACTTCTTCAAAACGTCATAAATATGGGAGTTTTCAACCGATTTTCGTGAAACTTCGTCAGGAGTAGTTTTGAAGCGTCCTCTGGGTGCGTGCAAAGTTGCATTGGCGAGGCTTGATGCGAAGGGGTTAATTCACCCCCGTAAAGGGGGTCGAGCAGGAAAACGGGAATTCTGAAGGGGCCAAAGGTGACGGAAAGGGTTGAAAAAATTAAAAAAACCTTTCAGGCGACTCTCCTTGACGCTCTCTACAGAATGCACCCCCTGAAATTCTTCTCGGACAAACCCACCCCCCCCAACACCCCCCCCCCCCCCCCTCCCCAAAATCTACAATTTTTGGACGACAGTCCCGATTTTGGGCTCAATGAATTCCCTGGAATCCCCTGATCCAGGAAATGCCAACGCCCACGCCGTGCACCCCATAGGCACCCCTTGGGGGGCGGAATAGCTCGTTACTTTTCAGATAACTATGGTATGGTCGGTAGAACGTTAACCTCCTACTGCGAATTTTTTTTATGTCGTGGGTTCGATCCCGGATTGAACACAATTTCACAGGATATATTTTGTTCACTCTTTCAATTTATTTTAGATATATATTTATTTGATAAAGTTCCAATATAATGTCCGAATTTTAAAATGACAGTATTTTTGAAAGTTGCTCCTTAAAGGAAGCAAATAGGCTTGTATCTTTTCAAGAACTATAATTTTTGGAGAATAAAATGGTTTTCAAACATCTGTAAAATTCTATACAATTTTAAACAAATTGTTTTTACGGTCAAGAGTTATTAAAGACTGTAAATACTCAAATTTGCTCCAATTTTGAGATTCTGGTCCATTTGATGTCCGATTTCACGTAGAATGATCCAATATATCATTATTATTTCCTGCACAAAGGTTTTCTTATTTGAAACATTAACTGTATAATAACGCTTCATCGCGTTGACCATGATTGGGGATGCATTCCAACCCCCTCAAAGAACAACCACACCAACCCAGTGAATCTGTATAAATAAGATTCAGGGGATTTGATGGAGTTCTTTATAATATAATTTATCAGAAAAACAATGCCGTAAACCACAATTTTCTATCACGTTTAGTTTATAAATGATACGTTGTTTATAAACGTGATATTATCAAACTTTGAATAGACACAACTTCTAAACGTCGCAGAAAGAGTGATCGTGCCTAAAGATATTTCAGTCGACGAATCTGTTATAAAATTCGAGCCAGGAATCACATTTTGTAACCTCCAAACCAAAAGACCACCGAAAACGAGAAATTCGCACCATCGTATTTCGTAGAATCTAATACTTCACACAAAAGAAATCTCGAACACAATAATAATAAACAATACGCATGCATCTTAAACAAACCCTCTTCGGAATAAAATGTGCACGTTTTGTAGACAACAACTGAGTGAACGAGGAAACTCAAGTCTAACTCCGAGTGGCAGTAGATACCACACCACGAAGAGTTAAACGTCTCGTATCATTGATCGTGACGACCGATTACCGGCATCACCTTCGATAACGAAATGTCATCGACATATAACTGTTTGATCGTATCGATTGTTCGTTGTTTCGGCGATTCCGGTGGGACACAGACAGTGGTGCCTAAAACGCGCGAGAAGAACGTTTCCCCAATTTCCATCTTCGACTATCCGGACACGCAGAATCGTTCCGCGGTCGGAGCGTTACCAGATTCGTTTTCCTTCTAAGAGAATCGGGTTACCTCGATGTTTTCGCAGTCAGTGCAAAGGTATAGGCGGTCGAAGCGCCCGCGTCGACGAGGGCGACGTCGTTATAACGATCGTCGTTGACGAGCCAGCATATCGAGGCCGTAAACGCGATATTTCACGGCGAAGACAACGTTTTCGCTTCGTCGACGCACACAAAAACGTTCAGAAATGCCTCGATGACGATCGATCCGTCCGTACGAGAGGATGCTGCTTCCTTCGAGACTACGGGAAACAGCACCAGACGAACGAACAATCTCAATCCAGAGAGAGAGTGGCCGTGCAATGTCGTCGATGACAGGAACGGATCGTACAACGAGAGACACTGGCCACTGTTCCGTTCTTCTTCTTCTTCTTCTTCTTTTTTTGTTTTTCACGATTTTCTTGGGTAACTGGTCAGCCGGTGCGCGTTGGGCGGACACCATCTATCGTTTCTACGATCGTGGAACATCGACACCGGCATTCTATGTTTTCTGCCACTGTCAGCACTGCCGTCATCATAACCATTGTCTCCGTGACACTTCTGACCCGCGGATCGGCCGTGTTTTCGTCCACGGATTACTGACCCACGGCGGTAACGAGAGAAAAATTCTTACGCGTCGCGCACCCGTATATATCACGTTCTCACGCACTGCACGAGGGTGCCGTCGCACGACGGCGTGGCTTTACACACCGAACAGTACGACACGAAAATCCGAGTCGTCGAACGGAGGTATTTGCTCGATGATCGCTGAAAGACTTCGAGGCGTCGTCCCCTGACGGCGCCACGCGTCGCGACGCTGGTGGTGCCGTGGATATTTCCTAGAATCAACCACCCAGCTCGACGCTAGCTAATCCACCACCGCTCGGGGGTAAAGAGGGTTGCTACGTTAGCGATTGCCAGGAAGAACCGCCATTTTGGAAACCAAAGCACCCGTTGGGGGTTAATCGCGATGTCCGATATTCGCGGCACGATGTTTCGCACTTATCGCGAACGTTATCGAGATATCCAAGTTCGCTCGTAGAGGGAGTCTAGAACTGCTGTTGTATACTTCGAATGTTCTATAATGTAGGAACTTTAAATGAAATCATTCTTAACACTTTTAGTCCCGAACGACGAGATATCGTTTGCGACACTCGCGGAATCTCCCAAGGATTGTCATTGCGACAGAATTCTACCTCAAAATGAATTTATTTGCTTTTGCTATAAAAAAGTACAAGTAAAGTTTTTACACACACGTTTATTTACTCAAAGTAATCTCCCTCTGCGTCAATACACCGCGTAATTAACATTTCGAAGGACCTTTGCAGCTCCTGTTTTGGTATCCCGTTTAGTACGGCGGTTACAGCGGCCTGAATCTCCGAAATATTGCTATAATGTGTCCCTTTCGTTGCAATTGGCATTGTTACCTCGCCTGATCTGTCTCCCTGCGATTATCTTCTTTTCCCAAAATTGAAAATTCCAATGAAACGGACACATTACAGCAACATTTCGGGGATTCAGGCCGCTGTAACCGCTGTACAAAACGGGGTACCGATACAGGAACTGCAAAGTCCTTCGAAATGTTAATTACGCGGTCAACACGCTGTATTGACGCACAAGGAGATTATGTTGAGTAAATGAACCTGTGTGTAAAAACTTTGTACTTTTTTCTTTTAATAGCAAAAGTTCGGTTGCTTTTTAGACAGACCGTGTAAGACGTTACGAATGGCCCGATTTCGTTGCAATTTTGTTACAGATTTAATTATTTGTTATTTGTATGCGTGAGGACAGTGGTCATGCACAAAATTAATAATACATTGTTCCGTAATACTCTCTCGATATAACGGTGCGAATCATCCCTCCATTGTTTTGCGAGCGACCCCGACGACTAGGTTGACACGCGAATAAATATTAGGGTGAACCAAAAATTCGTGCGTTTTTTACGTTGTTTCAGTTTGTGCAAGTTTTGAAGTCATTAAAATTACTTTATATGCAAGCGTTATGTACCATTTTGTAGCTTTTGAAAAGCTCTTTCGTATTTGATTATTAGCTACATTATTTTATCGATCATTTAATTTTTTTTTCGTTTTAGTAAAATCGTGAACAATTTTGAGATTCGAGCAGCAAAGAAAATATCGTATTCAGTTGTCAATGATTCGATTCAATTTTAATAATTATATATGAAAGAGCTTTTTGAAAGCTACAAAATGATAACACTTGCATATAAAGTAATTTTAATGACTTCAAAAAATTGCGCAAACTGAAACAACGTAAAATACGCACGAACTTTGGTTCACCCTAATAAATATTGATTAGTCGCCAGGTCATCAGAGATGATAAAGTATTCTTTTCCAAATATTTTCGTGAGAATATTACCAATAGATTGGGGATGTTTTCCCAATGAAGATGAGTCCAAATATGATCCCATTCCAATGCTGAAGAGTTCCTTACGAGTTTCCCAAAGAGTCCCAGCGTTTTGAAGAAAAAATTAATTTCACCACTTAAAAGAAAAAACGCATCGATACAATAGTACCTTTTGGCTGATGTGGAAAGTTTTAAAAATATATTCGCGAGGTATCGGTAACGATGGAACTGTCCCGAGCCAGCAGTTTACCGAAAAATGGCCGAAAAGTGCAAATCTTGCTCTGCTCTAAAGTATCCGTATCTTCTAAACGGATTCCCGAAGTTAAAATTAATATATTGGGTTATCCAGAAAGTTCGTACCAATTTTTAAGGAACATTCAAAAACACGTTTGAATTTCGATATATATATATTTATTGAATTATATATGTACCATTTTGTTCCACAATTTTTCCACCTTTTAAGAGATGTCCACATGTTATTTGTTTTCAATCATTCCGATATATTCGGACCTGTACCGCCTACTAAAAATCGGCATGGACCTTCCAGACAACCCAATATTTGGTGTCCTTCCACACTCTACATAACATCCTCCAAATTTAATATCAATTGGCCACCGGTACCTTTCGGAATAATATCCAATTCGATAACAGTTCTTGAAAGAAGCGTCCCACTGTATTTCGCGCCAATACCTTGGCCAATACCTCGCCATTGTATACAGAAACCGTGCTTCGAATGAGAATCATCGATCGAATATTAAAATAGGTGTTCCAGAGTGCATCGACAGGTGTCAGAGACAATCCGAGATCTCCGTACCCGTGTCGGGCATAACAATTTAAAAAGAACGACACTCACCTTGCATAGGACGCGTGGCAGCGCTGCGCGACATTGTTCGCGTAGTCTATTAGGCTGTAGCTCTGAGTTAGGCGCTTTTGGACGGAGTCTGTAGATATGTTTCACGGGGAAGGTGGCGCCTCTCAAAAGTACTTTCCGGGCGCGGCGACGCTGGTTGACGGCTGGCGTCGTAGAAAATGCATCAAACGTACGGCACGATAGCCGCGGTGTAAAAACGAGGGTAAAAAATGGTCTCCTATCGCCGGTCGGCGGGTTTGTCGTTGCGATCGTGGGTACTCTCTTCCTGTCTATGGTATCTACCGATGGGAACCGGAAACGAGTGCTTCTGGACGCGGGCAAGGTCGACGTTCCGTCCTTGGTCGGCTTTCGTGTTCGAAATGGTTGATTCTTGGGGACGCGGTGATAGAAAATCGGCAATCGTTTCGATTTACGGCGAAAAAGACGAGAGAGATTGAGGCACGTGAGGGATGACGATGACGCGTAGGCGGTCGTTTCCGTCGTACGACGATCATCAAGCGACGGATGCCTCGATATTCGACGGGAACGTTGACGCGGGTACGGGTCACAGAACGACGCCCCTGAGTTCAGGTCGGATATTCCGCGGCTAAGTAGTGATGACAGGATATCCGGTGTGGGGGGTACGGGGGGTCCTTTGGGGGTGGCGTCCATGTGGGGTGGATGGTCACCTCCTTTCTTTCCTCTCTCCTGCGACCCACCTCCTCCTCCAGGACCGCCTCGTCAGGGTGCCCCAGCTTTTGGTGTCCGAGAACACCTCTCCTGCGCCTCGCCAACTCTCACCTATCCCCTCCCACGCTGAACTTGGCGAGCACACGCTGCAACAAACACGTCGAATTCGCGGTTAATGCGAGCTAATTTTTATTCACTCGAAAAATCTGTCTAACTATTTCTTATTACTAGACTGCGGATCTTTATGCAAAATAAAATCTTCGCGAACGTGCTTACAAAAATTGAACCTAAACAGAGATTTATTTTATTCTGCAAATATTGGGTTGTCCAGAAAGTTCATGGCAATTTTTAAGAAAAATTCAAAGGCACGTTTGAATTTTACTATATATTTAGTGAATTACGTAAGTACCATTTTGTTCCATAACCTTTTCACCTTTTAAGGGATGTATACGTGTTATTCGTTATCAACCATTCCGATACATTCAGACCTACATATACCACCTACCAAATATCGGCATGGACTTTCTGGACAAACCAATATTATAACATGAACTTTACTTTCAATCTTTTTTATATTCTTGGATATTGTTTGTATTTCGTAGGTTCTTGAACGTTCAAATTTCCTATAAATGCATAAAGATCCGCAGACCTATACCACCTACCAAACATCGGCATGGACTTGCTGGACAAACCAATATTATAACATGAACTTTACTTTCAATCTTTTTTATATTCTTGGATATTGTTTGCATTTCGTAGGTTCTTGAACATTCAAATTTCCTATAAATGCATAAAGATCCGCAGACCTATACCACCTACCAAACATCGGCATGGACTTTCTGGACAAACCAATATTATAACGTGAACTTTACTTTCAATCTTTTTTATATTCTTGGATATTGTTTGCATTTCGTAGGTTCTTGAACATTCAAATTTCCTATAAATGCATAAAGATCCGCAGTCTACTTATTACTATTGTGGGAGTAACGATGAAATTTAATATAAATTATATTTTAAAAACTGTAACGTTCGTTGATAACGCACGCACACTCTGCTCGACCTATTATAAATTCCAATATGTGAAGAAGAGAAGTCTTTACTTAGGTAGATACTATCGGAGTTGGGTAGCTATTATGTTGCAATTTTTAACCGGACGATCGAAGGGTTATTATTTATCTGATGATTAATACTTGGTGTAATAAAATAGAGTCATGGTATTCGCAGAAGCCAAATACTTTAAAACTAAGCCGTTCCTGCGACAACTACGCGATGACTCGAGTTTTCTTCGATATTAAACGTGACATTGAGAATGTTTGAATAAATCGATCTAAAAATGGTGCTCCATTACCGCGCCTTGGTTGCACGCGTTTATCGCGCTGCAGTTTTTCTACAACGTTACACGTTTGTTCAAATGCAGTCATGCATACTTTTTCCGGTATACTAATTATTCAACGAGTGATTATTTTCCGATCGATGAATCGCAGGTAGTTCAATTCGCCTTTTTAAAACGAAGTCTTATTGCATTTACATTTTTATGCAATTGTAATAATCAGATTAAAACAGTCGTTCGATTTAAAAGATAATCGTATATGAACATATAGAGCTCAGTATTTAGTTACACATTGTAATAATTAATTAATTATAAGCAATTTTATTGTAAATACCTTTGAAATACTAAATATAAATACTAAATTCCATAAAAATACTCAATTTCAAAATTAAATTGAAACTCTCAAGTTAAAAATTTCGAAATTATCAATTGTAAAATTGCGTAAAATTCTTAATTGAACAATTTCATATGAAATATATCTATTCGTGTTCCGTTAAATTTTTTGATCGAAAAGCAATTGTTATACGCCTTTATGTAAAATTGATGTGCATATTTTAAGATCAGCAAATATTTGTCCTCTCGTAGAACACTTTTAATGAAGTTTAGAACGCACTGAATAATTGGTCGAATCGACCGTGACGAATCGTTATCGAACGAAAAACGTATAAGATTTTCAGCATCTACCTGAGTGGTTGAATGTATGGATTATGAAATCTAACATTTAGGAGAAAGCACGAAGGACAACGAAGCATAACCTATACCCGGTTAATCCATAAGAACAAACAAGCTTAGCTGGTCAATCGAAGCAAAGTCGCACTGTCCGCGATTTAATTATGTATGCAGGTATCCTTGATTCAAGCAATAAAGTTTTTAAAGTCCTGACGTGTTCATACCCGTTGTATGTAAACTTGTTTCCGGCTTGCAGTTGTTGTTATAGAATTGTGGCGACGTGTATCTATAAAACGTGGGTTTATCTTCCATTCGTAAAAAAAAAACAACTGTACACGCTTCTTCGAGAAATGATACATTTAATTAAACAAAAACTACGATGTTGCATTCTTTTAGTATTACGATCAGCTTTCTCTACTTTAATATTTATTAATATAATTGCAACACAAGTATCGATATCACTTAAATATTAATAATCACGTTAAAACAGTGTTTCGATTTAAAGATAATCTTATACGAACATATAAAGCTCAATATTTTGTTATTCATTGTACACACAAAATATACTTTAGCATATTTTAATATAAGTATAAATATCAATATCAGGGTGGTCGCAAAGAAATGATTCAGTCAATGAAGTCAATTTAATTTCCAAACGCACAGATATTTGCCACGAGCATTAAGAAAATATTTATATTTTCTTTATACGTTCTTATATCCATAACATTTCTTTGGGAGGAATTTTTTGGGAGGAAAAATTTAACTATAAAATACAACAGTATATTTCGTTTTCTCGAATAATATTGACGAATCATTTTTGTATCTGTCAGATTCAATCACGTTAATTATCGTTGGAAGCGCATAATCGTTTGCCGCGTTAAACAATTATGCAAATGGATGACGGGTTAGTTGGTAATTGGAGCGAATACGCGACGGGAATATTCATTTATTGCGATGTGTACATTGGAATTCTCATTTACAAACTTTCAGCCGGCTACGTTATGATTCTCTTCGTTTAACAGGAGAAACTTAATATTTGTGGACAAACACGAGGTCAACCTTATCACTCCTTTCTCACAGGGATTATAAACATAATTTAAAGAGGATTAAGTTTGATAATCCTCAAAAGGACCGTGATATAGTCGGTTGAAACGTTGTACGTAGGAAATCCAATGTATATATTAATATGGATATGGATATTCTCATGGCACATGCATATGCTTCCAACCAGCTTCGCATAACGTTTCCTCTAATTATTATTAGGGAAACACTCGATGTTATCACCAAATTGAAATATAATGAAATGTGGGATCAAATGAACATTCAATCGATACTTTTAATCTTTATTTTATTTATTTATGAAAGCTTGAAAGAACGATCTTTGTTTAACTATAAACGAGAAATATAGACAAGAAAATACTGGTGAAAATTAACAAGAAGAAAATAACCGAAAGGACTCTACAATACATTTATGATTGTGATTTTTGTCACAACCCAAAAAATATAAAATAAAAATATGTAAATATTTTGTGATGATTTTTTAAAAAATTACACAGTTTCCAATTGTATAAGAATAAAATTGATTAGGTTCCACTATATATATACATATGAAAAAATATAGTTTTAGAATTTGTTTAAAAACATACAAAAATATAAAATTATAAATTGCACAAAAAGTTGTAAAATTGTATTTATTATAGTTACAAAAATGATACACCCTATTTTTATAAAAACTGCATTTTTTCCAATAACATAAATACAAGAGAATATCGAAGAGAATATTAGATATTTTACATTAAAATCTCGGAACACCAAAATTTCGCTAAGCGACCCCATTCGGGGTTGCAACCCATAGTTTAAGAAGTCCTGGTTTAATATACAGTGTAACATACGTTTCCATTAACTAAATATTATTTCACCAAAATATCTCACTAAAATAATTAAAAGGAAACGTTTGTGCAATACATCTGCTTCGAATAAAAGATGTGCAAGGTCGATAGAAAATATTAGAATGTTGGCTTCAATCAAACTTTGAAATCGAGCAGAGTAAATATAAAGCCATCCGCGCCATGCGAAAATATATAAACGGCGAAACTACCCCAAGGATTTAGCATTCTAATCTCGAGCTTTATCAAGCTTCTATTAAATTTCTTTTATTTTCTTTTCGAGTCTCTGACGTACGCTCGCTACCGAAAGCCTGATAAAAATCCGTTTCGCAAGTTTGTTTTAGAAATTACCCGAGCCGACCGGACGGGTTGGACGGCTTGAATACTGGTTTCAGGCGGGTTCGACGTTACAACAGCTTTACATTGTCACGGCGACTGAGGACAGAACGTCGCTGTATCGCACCTGTCGCGATTAACAAAAGAGGAATCGTGCCGCTAACGACGCTGACCGCCGACCTACATGGAGAGTTCGCCATTGACGCGTATTTTTCATTCTCGCTGTATATTCGTGACCCCAATAAACGGTACACAGCTGGAACACACGACCCTACAGGGTCGCAACCCTACCGACGTTTCCGTAAGCGGCGTTAATTGATCGTTAACTGCAGCTCTTATCGGACCAATTTCGGAATTCTAAGGAAATATCAGCACGAACATTGCTGGAAAACGTTAACCCTTTGCACTCGAGAGGTGATCCTCAGTCAACACAAGGTTTCACCCAGCAAATCTACTAGCAATAATGTTTCTTTAAGTTCGGTTTCTTTGGAACTCGAGGTGTCAATAAAATGACAACGGTTCGAAGTCAATCTAAGCTTAATCATTCGTGACAATAGAGTGCTAAGAAAGCATCTTGAGTTGTTGGTAGATACCAGAAGAAAAGGCTCCGAGTCGAAAGGATTAATGAACTTTCTTTGTATTTTTAGAAGGTGAACATCCACCCTTAAGGGTCAACGTCACTCTAGGAAAAAGAGTTTAACTTTGACAATTTTGTAACATGTTCATCGCTACGTCACTTCTGAAAATCATGTGTTAAATAAAAGCAAGTCTGGATAGGATTCGTGAATTTTGATCGGGTTGTAAACCTGAATACTAACTCGAAAGGTTAAGTTACACAGTTTCCAATTGTATAAGAATAAAATTTTAGTTGCATAAGTATTTCCATGAGCATGACTGGTACTGAAAGTGTTAAGGACGCGTTGTATTAGTTCGGCCAAGGAGTTCGTTCGTTTTTTAACGAAATGAAAAGCAATCTTTCCTAGACGAGGATTCTCATCAATGATTTTTCTCCATCCGTTGAGCAAATTCTAAGCGAAGTTTAACAACCCTTTCAGAATCGAAGTCCTTTTCCTTAGCAAATTTTGTACACATCGGAAACATGTTAAAAATTCCTAGTTCAGAAGTAACGTAAGTATTAGGTTGTCCCAATAAGTTTCTTTCGTGGCTTGCACACGCTTATTTTGTGTAGCAGTGTTTATATAAATAGACATCCTAATTTCTTAGATGTTAATGTCGTAACAGTAATGGAGCAAAATGAATCGTACGCAATTCAATAATGTAACATTAGACATAAAATATTGTGTATGTATTACCTATTAATGAAACGGAAGAAACTTTTGGGACAACCTAATATTTCCACTTAAAATAACGCTACATCGTCCTACAAATATAGTAATGAATTGAACCGTTCATTTTTTCCCCTCGACATTTTTCTCTAAATGTATTGGTAACGAAGTTACGGCTCGTTACACTTACTTGGCCCGTTCTGTACATCGTAACTCTAAGAATTTCGGGGATTCTGTTGATCTTCGCGCATCAGGTGTGCTCGCGATGACGTTCGTAGGTTTCAGCTATCCGCATGAATGAGACTTTAACGGGTGCTTTATCCTCCCTGCGATGCTAATTGAGTTAACGCCGTGAACGCCGTGTGCGGAATGAAATCTGCAACTTGAGGCTTTGCGAACGTTGCAACAGATTTCAGCGGGATCAAATAACGTTTTACGTTCGCGGAACCCCTTTTCTGCGGTTCGAAAGTTCCTCTTCTGGTCCGTGATATATGCACGAACCGCTGGCTTTCTTAACACGTGCACGTTTTGAATTAACAGTCGCTCGAATAGTAAGATTTTTAAATGCGGTTTCTTCCTCCGATTTCTTCCCTATTTTTAAAGGGGTCAGTTTTCAGGCATTTGTTCGTTAAAATTGTTTGGCGTCTTATTATGAACTCTATCCGTCAATCTAGTTCGTGTACATAATTTCGAAACACCCTGTGCAAATACTATCCGTTCCTAAATCTACGTTTCACCTTCGAGTTTATATTGTAAATTCAAACCTCATTTTGTAGTTAGATAGCACTTTTCTCGTTCGTTATCTCGGTTATAAATGTACGTCGTGAGTCTGCGATAAATGGACCGCAAATTTAGTTTTGTGTCCCATAACGATACATTCCTTTCTATCTCTGGTAAAAATTTACACGATGCGTTTCGTGAAGCGACGAACGTGATTTCAGAGAAAAATCGGGGAGGCTAATATTACAGGAACACATTTTAAAATTATATTATTCAAAAACTAATGAGTGTAATGCTATTATTAATTAATGACGTATTTTTGAAGTTGTATGTAAAAATTCGCGAAAGTAATAATATCTTCCTTTGAATTAATTTAATATTCATACTATGATATATTACATATCACTAGTAAGAAAAATTAAATTAATATTGAAGTTTGATCGGATTTCTACTGTATTAATAAAAAGGATTAATAACGACTTACTCCAGATCTTTATTTAAATTCAAGAATTTCTAGTGAAACATAAACCATTAATTATAGATTTATTTCAATCATTTGTAATACTTTACCAACCCACTTTTTAATTATTTTTAAAATCATTTTCTTTTTCGTTCTGAAAGTTTCATACCGAATAATATAATATATAAAAATCTTCGTTTCTCCTTTCTAACATAGAAATCACGCTTAAAGTAATGAGTCCATTTCGCGACACACCCCGTATAGACTTTGCCGAACAGTAACGACCGAGGCATTCGAACAAAACGTTGTATTTTTCTACCGCAAATCGCCGCAGCAAATGTTTGACTATGATAAGGAGCAAACGTGTCTCACGACGTTGCATATATCATAACGCCTAACATCGAGCGTTATAAAGCAGTCGAGATAACGAGACTCAAGGTGGTGTTACTCGATAAACGCCAGTCATCGTTTATCGTCTCAAAAGGTTGACCAATAATTTGTATCCATCTCGTGTCGCTGAACACGTTTTCCACGCTTTAATGAATTCACATATTCTAACCGTGGACAAAGCCGTGCACCGCACAAACGACTTTATTCGCGACCGAGTTCAGGTTCATACCCTTTTAAGCTTCCCGTTCACGCCCGTTACAGAGGTTTCGCGGCGCGGCAGAACCGGAGACAGGCGAATTCCTTGTCTAGATGGATATTTCGAATAATAAATAAAGTTTTACGAATAAAACAACTGTTCATCCATTACTTGCTGAATCGACTTCAAGGCACTATAGAGAGTTAAATTATTTTTCAAATTCTCTAACGACAAAATGTTACCCAATAACAACAAATACAATGTAATTATTATAATCAATATATAGATGTTAAAGATATAGTAGTCTATTAGTAAAGGAAGAGTTAGATTAAAATAACACAAACATCATACAAAATCGTGATCGATTGAGATCAGAATGATTTCACATACATAGGTTAATAATTCCAACTTCTTGACTTTGTTTGATAGGCAATCTTCAACATTTTTATTTATCTGCTTAGGTGCCTGAATATTTATTGCATAATAATTAAAAAATGACTCGATGAATTTCCATAAAATACTGTACACGTGTAAATTACTTATTGCAGTGATTTAGAAGTTCGTTGAAGTTTCATTAATAAATTCCGTAAGTGGAATCGAGATCGAGGGATTTAGTTATAAACTCAGATCGAGCGGGTAAATAATCATTTTCATCTTTGGAGGTCTCCCTCCGAGTAGATTATTTGCGTTATAAACAGAGTTTCCGTTTGTCCTCAAATTCTTGAGATAATTGTTCCGCATCAATGGCCTCATTTCGAAGATGAATCTCAATGAACGAGTATTGAAGGAATCCAGGGATCCAGAAACCTTGGAATACTTGGTGATCTATATCACTGATTCTTAACCGCTGTGCTGTGGCATACCATCATGCCGTAGGACCTATCACGCTCCATCATCCAACGATTTATTGAATTTTTTCTTGTTTAAGAAACTCTAGTTTAACGATATTAAACAACAGCGAATACTAACACGGTATTGAAAAATGACTGATCAAGGTTTCCTGCCTCTAAATTATCCTATGACTCCAAAATGATAAGAAGTATTCTTCCTAACTGTGCGATGGGCTCAACAAGCTTAAGAATCACTGAACTATACAGATTGCGATTTTAATAACAAGATAACGATCACCGAAAACAATTATAACGTAGCTTCGAAGTTGAATGCTTTTCCTCTCTAATCAAGCAACGAGCTCCAAAATCGCGATAACAGGAAAGACATTATCTGGAATATATGGAGTAGACGTACCACCTGTTTGCTCGAGCGTGCATTCAACAAGCGACTGCGTTTTACTTCTAATTTTAGGGATTCGTCCATGATCACGTGCGAAAAATTCAGTTTCAGTTACCGTCGAGAACCGATACAAAGAACAACATAACCCTCCTAATTATGGTTGCTTATTTTTTACCGCGAGTTTAATCGCAGGATTACTACCTGTATTATAATCTAACAATGTTCGATTACGTATTTGTCTACGTAAGTTTTGGAACTTGTCATTTAGAATAGATACAAAATAAAGTGTAGATTTGCAGGACTTCGTTTATAAGAAAAGAAAACGTTACAAGGGAGAAACGATTATAGTCTAAACAAATACACTAAGCCTTATTTGTAGGTCTTCTTTATCTATTACCTGATTAATGAATAGTGACAAGGTCATAGAAAATAAGATATTAAAGCATCTAAGAAGTCAGCGTAGGTAAAAATTGACAAATTAAAAAAATATAAATTAACCCTTAGAAGCCTTTTCCAAATTAAATTGAAAAATTATCAATGTATTTATTGTTTGAACAATTTTTACAGCTGACGTTTATTGTTTTTATCTTGTTTTCCAAAGAACATCATGCGATGGTACATACAGTCAAATATTAAAAACAAACCAATTGCAAGTGTAGAATTCGATTTAAAAGTTCGGTATCAAATTTTAAACTTAGGGCATTTAAGATACATAGTAGTTAGTTGAAGATACATAGTAGTTGAAGATACATAGTAGTTGAAGATACAGCCGTGATCCATTAGTAAACGAAGAGTTAGATTAAAGCCAAAACTCGTACAAAATTCAGATCGATTGAGATCAGTATGATTCTTACTTCTTGACTTTGTTCTCGATAGGCAATCTTCAACATTTTTATTTATCTGCTTGGGTGTCTGAATATTTATTGCGCCATAATTAAAAAGTAACTCAATAAATTTCCATAAAATACTGTACACATGTAAATATGTCTTCAAAAAGAATGAGTTACTTTATATTCAGTTTGTTATGATGTATAAATAAATTCGACCGCAAGTATCTCCTCATCGAGTGCGTCTATTAAAAAATTGGTAGAACAGCGAATCAATTTGTTATAATGTATAAGTAAATTCGACCGCAAGTATCTCCTCATAAAGTGCGTCTATTAAATAATTGGTAGAACAGTGAATCAATAAGCGTCGGGCATTTAAAATCGTTGAAAGTGCGACAAAGCCATCCGACCCTGACGGAGGGTAAACGATGAGCTGGAGCTGTCGCGGAAGAATAAGCATTGTTTAATCGAATGCCGCGTCTTCCATGTAATGGCACCAGCCGTGTAAGTGACTAATATGACTGAAACGACGACCGTGATCTCGAGTTAATATTGCTCGATTGTGTAACTATTGACCCAGAAATAATCTGCAGTTGGAAGACGAACAGGCTGCGCTCGAACTCGAAACTCACGAATTCGTTTTTCTTGATGATCGTGCGTTTATAAAATTGCAATGCGATGCAAAACAGAAGCCATCGTATACACGTACAATGCACGCGGATACAATTCTGCGACTGGTTTCTTTATCTTTTCAAAAATTCAATGGAATCAACGTTACGTAGATAAAAGTGAGAATACCAATTTTTAACATTTTCTGATAAGTTACTTCGGAGATAGGAAGCATAATCGAGGCCAATGGAGGAATACAAACGGTTTAACGCGTACAGAAGTTCGTTACTGATATTTCAAAAGTTTAGTTTCAAAAGTTTAGTCTCAGCTAAGTATGTGGAAGTCGTTATAGTAATTTTCAAGGTTTTTGGATTTTCAAGGTTATGAATCACTCTTTAGACATAAAATCAAACGGAAGCCAACACACGAATCGACTAAAATCAGTTGAAAAAATTACCAAATGTGCTTTAAGACATACCTAAAGTATTCTCAGCCGTAAACAAAAATCAAGTGAATTTTTCTCTCTAAAAAAAATTACGAAAAACACTTAATATGATATTTTCGTTTCAAAAGTTTAGTCTCAGCTAAGTATGTGGAAGTCGTCATAGTAATTTTCAAAGTTTATCAATGAATCACTCTTTAGACATAAAATCAAATGGAAGCCAACACATGAATCGAATAAAATGAGTGGAAAAAATTACCAAATGTATTTTAAGACGTAAACAAAAATTAAGTGAATTTTTCTCTGTAAAAAAAATCACGAAAAAACACTTAGTACTTGGCCTCCTAATATCGTTTCTCCCCTTAAAGAGTCGCGATACGCTGTACGAGTGGTTCAGCGTTTGCAGGTAGAAATTTACCTGGTAAGTGGAGCTCATTAAAAGGTACGGAGGAAGGTATTAAGAGGAAACGGGGTCACCGATTGCAGGTGGATATCGTTACGTTTCAGTGACGTTTATACATCGTGTACGAAGTTATTAATAATACATTGATCATGTACCATTCCAAAGGAGGGTTTTAAAATTATGGGCATAAATCATCGAGGCTTCTGGAATGGAACAGATAGGTCTCGATAAACGTATGCTTTAAAACTAATAAATTCGCACATGCATAAATAACAAAGGTTGCACAAATTGTTCACCAATTTACGATTACATGGAAATCGATCTACCTCTTTGCGATAATTCTGTTTGGACTTCTTTTCCATAGCCACGAGAATAAAATTACTCTGTAATTTACACGTTAGTTGTTTACTAGTCGAATTCTGAATATACTGAAAATTCTGAAGCGATATTTTGAAGTAGATGCAAACTAGAGAATATGCAAACTAGAGAACTGAATAACCAGGAAGTGGCTATGTCGCTCTTGTGTACGTGTTTATTGAAGCGTTCTTTTTTCTATTCATGAATTTACTTGTACTTGCATAACATTGTTGGAATACGTTCGGAGCTTAGCAACCCCGAGGTACCCGAGAAGAGATACTGCAAACGGTATTAAAACAATGCAGGAGTCATGTAAGACGATGATAAAAAGAATGGAAATAAGCTAATAATAAGTAAGTAGTGGAATAACGTTGTATAATAAGTTACGCATTTTAAATAAATAAATGAATGAATGAATACGTTCGCTGGAATAATTATAAGACGAATAACTTATAAGACATTCGGTCGATTTAACAGTCGCGCAGATCGGTTTTTATTCTTTCGATGTGAAATTTCATTCCACACTTCAAATTTTAATTCATATTTAATAAATTACCAATCGAACGCCATTTATCTACCTCGTTGCCCGAAACGTGTCATCGTTAGATAAGAATTTTTCCCGTCGCCGGTGTTAACGTATGATAACGAACGAAATAGGAAAAACACGTTCGATAATTCCACCGGCACGATATAATTGCGCGACGCTCGATAAAATCAGCGATCGGATAAGATGTTTGTCGCGGACAGGTCGTTACACAGGTGAGAAATGGGAGCGCGCGTTTTACCTTTACGCGTAACGTATCATCTGTTTCGCGACGAAACAAAAGCACTCTCCGCCCCGGTGAACGACGGAAGCTCGTTTAGAAAACAGCCGGCACGCATGATGCAGCATGCATTCATGATACATCGCGATTGGCCGACTGCCAACCGTATCCGAGCACTGTACGCTTTTACTCGACTTTATCGCATCCCTCAAACGTTCGGTATGATAATTCTGGCTCGATCATTTTTAACCTTTCACCGATCGAGTCTGGCGCCCAATTGGCTACGTAACACTTCGACGCGTTTGCGAAGCGCACTTTCGTTCGACGAGCCATTAGACTGGGGAGGATTTAATACTATTCGACACGCGATCGTCGGGACATTCCTCGACGAGATTTGCATGGAGGTATTTGCGGTAGAATAGGATGCGATTTTGTTTTATTATTCATGATTTCTGATGGTGGGTAAAGGTCAGTGATTAGTCGGAACCCTAGGCTTTGAATAAGTCTGAAGTTTCTCGACACGTTTGTACACGTTCTCGACACATCGTTTCTCCTTTGGAAAGCGTTCGATTTCAGATTTATTTAAAGTCTACGGTTTTGACAATTACTGGAAAAATAAGGAGATTTGAACACACGATCCTCGGATCCACGGTCGACCAATCCCGTACCCTACGATTCGTGTTGTCGTTTAACTCCTTATTCTTGGGTATGGGAGGCGCGGATACTGCACTGGCGAAGTTTGCTTTTTGTGATTCGGTAGGACCTTGATTATTGCAGGGAATTGAGGCTGAATCTTTTACACTAATCAAGGTTTTAGAGGTAAATTGAACAAGTAGTAGCTCTATGATGTTTTGGCTGAACCTTCTTCAATGTAAAACCTCTGCAATCCTACATCGAACTAGGCTCTGCAAGGAGCCATTGAAATCAGATAATTCAAACATTTCGTTTTCATTTGACACCTGAGACTTCGAGAATCGGTACGATAGATCGCGCGAATTCCTCGCCAATTGCTGAGACAACCGTTAAGATTCGTTGGATGGCGTAAATCTGCATCGAGCGCAGCTGTATCGTTGATAGATCGCAGAGTTGCTTAACTCGGAAAACGATGAGTTACGATAACAATACGAGAGCAATGAAAATAAATGACGAGAATTTAATCGTGCAGATATCGCATGACTATCGAGCGACGGACCGACTGCGGTGTTAACGTTTCTCCCATCGATCGCGCGTTACAATGAACTCTTTTCAGTGATCTCATGCCTCGGATATTGATCCTAACGAATCGCACGGATGATCGTACGCAGCGAGTCGCGGCCAGCGAAGAGTTAACGGCAGGCCGAAGCGCGACTATCGACAGGGAAACGACACTCGAGGGAATGCAATTTAATTACAGAGAGAAGTGGAATGTGAAAGGATCAACGACTTGATAATTCAACTATTTATGAGCACGTGTGAATTGAATAGTTGACAAGCGACGGACGTACGGTGAATAATCATTGGAAAATCTGCGACGATGTTTATGAAGGTGGCGCGATAGAAAAATGATTTATTTGAAAGAATTCTTATTTTACGTAACAAAGAATTGTGGAATGTCGATGTTTTTTTGGACGTTACAATAGACACGTGAAACTATTAAATGAACTGTCATATTTGAAAATGGAGTAAGCCCATTTTTTCGTGTATCGAGATATTTAAGGGTTTGTATTTGAATTAATTTAAAAATATTGGCAAACGGTAATCAATTCGTGCGATGTTTTTAACACTATACGACTTTTAAATTTCATTATAAAATAGCAATTATTGAAATTATTTAAAAAAATAAACGATCTGTTTAACTCCAAATGAACGTATACCACTTTCAAAAATACCATATTATAAAAAATAAAAACAAGAGGAAATTCAAGTCCGTACTTTTATAAACATTAGCTTCACCGAGATGGATCTTTTAATGTAAAAAAGTTTATTAAGAATTAATTTTACTTATATTAGAAAGATGATATATATAAAGAAGTGTAAAATGTAAATGTAAAAAGAATCAAATTTTAAATTTATTTCTCCTTTACAGTTAACACAGTGAAGTATTTATAATAATTGCAACAAGAAAGTTGTTTTATTATATATATATTTATATCAATTACAATTAATTAAAATAAATTAAAATAAATAAAAAAAATAAATTAAAATATAAATATATAAATTATTAAATAAACTATTGAATATCGAGTACTTTACGAGAATTATATGTTGAATTGCTATGAATGAGTGCAGACATCCCGTACGATAATAGTTTGACTGATGCATGAACGGCAACCATTAATTACGTTCGTTTATCTTTGAAAAAGTTACAGGTGTGTTGGTGTATCGGAATGAATGGTGGGTAGCATAACAGTGTATATTCTTCTGTACATAGAAGAAATCGATTATATCGAAGAAGTACTATATCCGTGAATGAGGCGAGTGTTCGATAGCCAAAATTCGAATCCCGGGCGTCTCCCCCCCCCCCCCAGTTTTTCAAAGTATGGCTAAGAAAAAAGTATCGAAAGCCTGTGGCTTATTTAAATGTAAGAAAACATATAATATTATAAATGTGAAGAGATATGTAACGGAAAAGAGGAGTGCAATATATACATGCCCGCACATGCACTTAAAAAATAAACAATGAACGATATTAGTTCCATGCGATTAGTTCTCAAAATTTATAGAGATATTGTACATAGAGCAGTGGAGATGTAGACCAGCCTCTAAGTGGAAATGTCCCAGCGTTAAAAAAAGACAACAAACCATGATACCATATCTATCTCTGTGCTTTTATTAATGTGAACGTAAATTATATATGTAATTATTAAAAGTATAAACGATAACCATTTATTATTAGCACAAAAAAGATATAAAAATGTGCCGATAGAGAGAGACAGGTAGGGTACCGCGGTTTTCTTTCTCTTTTTAGATATGGTACAGTTAAAGGTCTAGCTCTCCTACTCTATCCACATCTCTATGTCAAAATCGCGCTGTTTCTAATGGTTATAGCGCGAACATCGGTAGCAGCCGTGCACTTGAATAGTGAAATATTCATTGGGTGTTTCCGAGTTTCGTCATCAGACATTTATGCGTTCATCGACTCTGTATCGTGCTCATCAATAATCGCTAGTGTCGTGTCCTGAAGACTGCTGAAGCATCCCAATGGACTGCGGAGATGATCGTATGCAATGACTCACGGGATACGGGACATATCTGTTTGCCAAGATGAGTCAAAGCTGTACGGATATTCAGAGAACCGTAATTTGATTAAAGAAAAAACTGGAATCTAGAAGCGCGGACAATTTATTCGTTTAACTCTGGACAGTTGTAGATACAGTGTTCTCGCGTATAAAAATCCAATGGTTAAACGTTTCGTGTTGATTATTTTACACGATTGAGTGCAAGTTTAACTAAAGTTGAATATACTATTATCTCATCTCAATAAACGTTTCATATTAAAATAGTGAAAATTTATAAATATAACACATCTATAATGTTATATGAAAATTAACACACGACAACACTTGGCTAAATTCTCAGAATTTATATTTAGCGAGTCGGGAATTTATTACCCATTGTATGCTAAATAAAATAAATTAATAATAAATACTTAGAATTCTTGTTTGTCTGCAAATGTAATGTGAAATGTTCTATCGTTACACGGGTTAAAAATAATCCCACCCTCGGATCTGTTACGCGATGCAGCTGTGATAAAGATTGGAAATTTATGCTTCGCGTATTTGAACACTGAAAATTTACGTTTCGTTTAACATAGATTCGTTGGGAGAAAGGCGCTCGATAATCATTTGTATCGAACTATAGATAATCTCTAAACGGGAAACCACGTGCGTTTACGTGCGATTAAAACTCTGCGGGAGACATAACATTATGTAACCTGCTGCAACTTCGTCGAAGTCAAATATTAATCAACTTGCATTCAAGGTCCAATGTCGACCTCTACCTTAACATGTTGGTCGCTACCGAGAAATAGGAGACAAAACGCTTCATTAACATGTTGACTGCCACATGTTAACATGTTATTATGTTAAAATATTATCTACAGCAGACAATTTTTAATTTCTTCAAACCATTAAAATAACAATGGTATTTAAAAATTCATCCGTATCAATATTTACTCCAATTATGTATTTTTACTATTAGTCACATCGCCGGTCATCGGTGACCCCCACAGCGCTGTAGCCAAGTCGAGTGCCGGCCACCGGTGACCCCCACGGCAATCAACGTGTTAAGGAATTAAAAAGATTTATTTCAAAGGTAAGACGATAACGAAAATAAATTTGGAATGAACTTATCAAATTGACGAGGTTGAAAAATTAAATACTACTATAAATGCTAAATTATATAATTTTTAACAGTCTCGAGACAAAATTTTAGTTTCATCGAAATATTCACGAGCTTCAGTTTGGCGGCCAACGTGTTAATAAACCTTGCATGTACAGGTTGTCTAACGACAGGTATTGTTTATAATAACGCTTAAAATCGAGTCATTTCATTAGATGGTAAAGAGAAAATTGAATGCGGTAAAAGATATTCGGATTTTCACGTTTTGAAGGATATTTCTATTCGATTTATTCAAACGGCATTGCTATAAATATCTTTGATAGTTGGATACCTTTAAGAATTCGTATACCTACATTTACGTATATTTCTATATATCTTTGTTGGTATTTTATTAGGCAAAAGAGAATGAAACGAAATACAATGAATATTTTTATATCCTAAATCAGTGATTCCCAAAATGGGTGCCACCGCCCCCTGGTGGGTGCTGCAGGGATTCAGGCGGGCGCTGATGGCCAACGTGGGCTGTAATTCAAAAGTTCTTAATTGCACTTCCTTCGTCATATTTAGTGGAACGTGGATTCAGTGCGGTAACAAAATGTATTAACAAAAAAAAAAAATAAAAAAAAAACCAATTGCAAATAGTAAATCGCGGTGATTGAAGATTACTGTTGGCGAAAATAGAGCCGAGGATTACTAAATTGTTAGCAGTACACCAGGTTCATCCTTCTCATTAAGACGATTTCGAATCTTTTAACCTTTTTTTTTTGTATTACATTCCATTCCGAGTTCAATAAATAGTTTCATAATTTCAAAGTTCGATGTTTCTAATTTACACCTTCCTATACTATATTTTACGAAAAAGGTAGAAACATCGGTACATATATATTTCCTATTAATTACTATTGAAATTTTTAAAAAATTAATTTTGCTAGGGGCGCTAAGTAATATTTTTTTTTAGAAAGGAGGCGGTAGGACAAAAAAGTTGTGGAACCACTGTCCTAAATCTAAACGAAGATGAAGTACCTTGAGGACCACCAGGAGTCATGTCTTCGCATAGTAGTTGTTTCATCTGACGCTTCCACGGTGTTGTCACCAAAAAACCCGCGCGCGTTCACCGGTTCCCGAGCGATTCGTTCAACAACCGTGGTCCCATGGTCGTGAAAACATCCTTCCTACGAGAGATTACCGACACTCGAGCAAACGCTTTCACGTACACCCATTCACTGTCCGCGTAACAGATAAGAGACACGGTCTTTGTTCATTGATCGGGGATACCTACGAGAAGCCTCCATTCGGAGCGTCGCTCATCCGGCGCGGGTCGTAATCGTAACAGCGTACCGATCCCAGTGGGTCAAGGTTGCGAGAAATCCTTCGCAGCGATCGACCACCTTCGCTTAGGGGACTCCCGAGACGCGTGCTTCGAGTGTCCACGAAATACCGTCGACTTTCGAAACCGCCTGCCCTTCTTCCAGCGGTGATTCCAGTCTCGAGTCGACTTCCAGGCGTCGATCCTCGTCGACGCGAGCCGCCCACGTGGGATCGATGAAGGACGCTCGGAAAATACTCCGATCAATTCGGTAGTGCAACGACCCTTTGAGGAAAGTTTCCTTGGTCACACAGGTGATCTTGCGTTGATTTTCGTGGGCTAGTCTTGAACTGTTCGGGCGTTGATTCGAAGACGCGAATGGGGGTTGTTGGGTATTCTTCACTGGGCAATTGAGGAGTCGTTTTCGATCTAGAACAGCGTTCCCAAAACTGTCTTTTAGCTGTGATTGACGATCACTGATTGTTGGTTTTGTTTAGCTATAAGTTGTGGAGTAGGTTGATGATGTTTTTTAGGGGGATTTTGGAGTTTTCAGATTATGGAGTAATCAATGCGGCTACTGAAATTATTCGTTTAATTTTGTAGACTATTTATTGAAAGATGGTCTGTCAATGTGTTCTTTTTGAGTAACGAAACGTCGAACTAATCTGATCTCTGATCTCTATTTTCAAAAACAGTACAAAGACGACTTCAATATGATAAAATAATGGAAATATATGATGTATAATTTTGTAATGCGATGAGTAGCCTAGAGATAGAGTAATTTAAATGAAAGTATGTTTTACATATTATCGACGATATTTAAAGCGAGTCTACAAGCAAAGCCCGCCAAAACTTCAACCTCCTCTTCTATCCAACTATCAACGATCACATGCATCCCATACCGCTTTCAATACGAACCATTCCATTTAAACTTCAATTCGTTCTTTTGCATCTATCAAGATATGAATTTGCATAAACAATCTACCCATCACGTTACAAAATTATATTTTACATATTTTTATCATTTCATTATATTCATATTACCTTTATACTAGTAAAAAAAAAAAAAAGTAGAACGATTAAAATCTTTAACAACACAAGCGTATCCTACAAATACTAAAAATCGATTTACTGTATTCTCCCAACAATTATTTACGATTGTCCCCACACCGCGCTTGTTCATAATTGGAGCACAGTTTGGAAAACGACGTCTCAGAGGCACGCAACACCGTTCGTCGACGTTTCTCAACGAACGTTCGTCGTAGGAACCGCAGAAACGTTCGCTGGTTTGCAAGCAACCACTCGCGCCACGAATTTTTCGATTCCGCTTGGTCACTGGTAGGATTATTCGATCGCGTCGCAATCAGAGAGAGGCACACTTGTTTAGGAACGTACGATTACTTTCCTTGGGATAGACGAGTCACGATTTTTTTATCGGATGAAAGAAACGTGGTTCGCGTCGAGGAGCGCGGCCCTCGTGTCTCGCGAAAGGAGTGGAGCGTCTCAGCGCGTTCACCGATCAGAAAAGGCGTCCGGTCGAAAGCATACGCCATTCTCGACTGACGAACGAAACCGCGAGGTGGCATTTCCCTCCTCCATCGGTGCGCGCTCCCCACGGATAGAGGAAAAACGCCACGGGCGTGTATCGAGGTGGGGTGGCTACCGCGCGAACCGCCGACGGAAAACCGCGAATGATCGCACCGCACGCGACGTTTTTAATTCAAGGAAAAGATACGGGTGAACGAGCACGCGATAAGCGCTTTTATAATCCAGCCAGGACCGTCTTCAGCTAGTTGTACAATGAATTTATTTAAGGGGTTAGTCGCAGTCAGGAAGATGAAAAAGGACACTTTTGTGTGTGTGTGTATTTTTTAGGTATTAAATAATAATTTTCATTAATGAAATTTGAATATATTATAAAGTATGTCTTAAAACACTGTAAAAAAATTTTGTTTGTAAAAAAGGTTAATTCATTTCGTCGTAACAGGTGATGTCGTGGGTGGCCATTTTGTTTGCCGTGTGCAAGATTTCTCTAAACTGGTTTACCTGAAAACAAAAATAAAGGTCGATTTAGAAAATGTATCAGACTAACGGGTCCCTGATCAAAGGATTTTTTTATTTTCTTATGTACTTGTCTTTTTATTCTCTATTTACTTAATTTTATAGTGAAAATTGAACTTTAACTTTTCAAACGTACGCTATTTTGTTTTAAATTCATTTTGTCCAATATCCTTCGATCAGGGACCCGTTAGTCTAATAGATTTTCTAAATCTGACTTTATGTTTGTTTTCAGGTATACCAGTTTCGTGATAGTGTAATTATCTTTTACAGAAAAATTTCTTAGAATCGGTTCAGTAGCTTCAGAGATTTGCTCCTATATACAAACAAATTTTACCTCTTTGTAATATTAGTGTAGATGAATCATATGAGCCTATTACGATTCAAAATGGACCACACCATTTCATGAAGAACGATATCAAAATTTTGTAATTTCAACGCAGACCCTTATGGAACATACAGATTTTTCACGCGAATTTCATCAATTTAACACGTTCACGCCGGCGTGTATCATCCATTGCCCACACTATATGTGAACGTCAATGGAGGAACTTGTTGAAAATTTGATACCTTATAAAACCAGAAATAATAAACCATTTGAATGAAAGATAACAATTATTGACCAAGTTTCAATATTTTACAATGTTTCCCATTGTTTAACCCTGGTATCAGCCTAATTTCGAATACCTATTGATTACTCTGAAAGTCTCTAGAATTCACAATCTCTCGACAATCTTCCTTAGGAATTGCCGAACGAAGCAAATAAACAAAGTAACCACAACACTGTGCAATTATTCATTTCAATCTATCTGATCTCAGACGGAGTAATCACAATTCTAAAAATAAAGATACCGATGATTTAGCAAAAAAAAAAAAAAGCAATCGAGATGGTACTCTTTCAAATTACAATCTGCAGCGTTGTATTACGTTACGTGACTGTTTTCCTTTGGAGTTTCGAGCGCCTCTACCATCGAAATAACGAAGCAAGGAGAACGATGGTAGATAAATTAATTAACGTCGTCGATTAATCGTAGCTCGCGTAAAACGAAGAAACGGGACGAGTTCTGGAATGCGACCTTAATACCAGTGGAATATAAGTATTTTGATTGAGATCTCCATGGGACTCCAAAAGCGTAATCGTAAGCGTAATTACTTTCAGTCTAGCTCGGTAAGCGACCTAATGAGGATGTGCTTCCGCAAAGAACTTGTATTATTCGTGTACATAATGTACATTACGTTAAGTAGATAAGGTTACACAAATCTTCGTCCCATAATGTTGTACTTAACGCGTGCAAAATCTTAAAGTTACTACAAAAAAGAAGATCATTTTTAGACCATCCGGAGCACTAGGAAAATGAAATGAAATCTTGCCTTGCATTTGCCAATTTTTGAGAAAAAGAGAAGTATTATTCAGCTTTCGGAGCAATGAGCATTAGTGCATTAGTACTTAGGTATCTTTCTTTTTTCTGAAATCTTCTTTTATCTTCCTTATATAAACAACAGTACAAATAACAGTACAATAATATAAAAAACATACATAAGATATACATAATGTATGTTGAATAAATTCTACAGTTATGTATTTTCTTTCATTTTGCATAAGTGCACGTATCTCTTGGCTACGTTTACCATGTGTTTGTTATATTAGTCTATATCACAATTATTCGAATATATTTCGACGTAATTATTCGACGATATTTCTGTGAGAAGTGATATCAAGTGTTCCTATTATAAATAGAAAATAATTGGGATAGACATAGTTTCGAACGTTGGCGTTTAGAAGGAGCGATGCTTCGCAATACACGCGGGACCGTTCCGAAACAAGGATGTTAATGGCACTATTGACATTTTACAAATGCCACGTTACGACATTTACAAGTGCTTTTGTCCTAAATTGTTATAATATGGCCAGAGCTGACAGACCTTGAAGAATGCCTATCTTCATAAAAATATTGATAAAAAAATGTGCATATAGGAAACAGAACCTACGCGTGACGAAAACGATGAAATACCATTACACTTCATGTTTTGCAGTTATGTTTCGGTCCCTGCCACATTAACGATTAAATCACACGACGATCCGGAACTAGCGTCGTCGTGACCGATATTAAGTAATATTTATGAATAATACGAGCAGCGGTGTAACGAGCCCGCGGAGATCGCGTGACGAGGAACCTAATGAAAACTTCGACGAAACGTGCTATCGTTGACGTGGCCCTCACTCCTGACTTTACGTTCGAGCTTACGTCAGGCTTGGACACGCCAAGCCCAATAATACATCATCGTAAGACGACATCGTTCCATTTTGTTCGTCTGTCAGGGTAAAATTATTTCATTCAATCAGTGTACCGAAATATGCATGGGGGTGCCAGCGAGATGCTTCAAAACATTTCAAACAATTCCGTGAAGTCAGATTACATCGTATATAACAACGTTTCCCATT